>NW_019744174.1:3574-17959 GCF_002891405.2 Cryptotermes secundus
TGAAATCACGGCTAGTGTGACATCACCACACTCAAGTACAAACAGATAACAGTCACAGCTGACTGTCCACAGTGCGTGGACCTGCAAGAAGACCACACTTTTCTCGGGCCATTATCTCCGTAACCGTTCAACTTTGGACATAGGTGTTTTGGGTTATATCGGCATACTTTAACATAAGGAACACCCTCCCGAAGTTTGGTCCATTCCTCCTGGGACACCCTGTATATACAACATTTACAGTAACTCCATTACCCAATGGGCTTTCAGATCATGATGCCCAATTGCTCACATTAAGAATAACACCCTTTTTAACTTCTTCCAGTTCTTCTGTCACTAGAAGATCAGTAAACGAATACTCTAGAAAAGAATTTAAGAATAATCTCAGCTATGAATATTGGGCTGACGTATTTAATATAAACGAAGATGTAAATATAATGTTCAATAATTTTTTAAACACATTCTTATAAATATTTAATACTAGTTTTCCTTACAAAAAATTAATATTCACCCATACCAAATAACAGGTATAAAACGTCTTGCATTTGTAAGAGAGAGCTATATTGGCTAAGTAGAAATTTCGATGATGTGGAATTAGCAAGATATTACAAGAATTATTGCAGAATCTTAACAGAGGTTATAAAGAAAGCAAAACAACGTTATTATAATAAATTAATTTTAAATTCCGATAATAAAATAAAAACTACTTGGAGTGTCATCAGAACTATAATTAATACTAAATTGGGGAAAAAAAAATCCAATAGCAAGCATAAATATAGAAGGTAAATTATGTAATATACAAAAAACAGCTAACGTAGTTACATTAATAATTATTTTATATCTCCACTACCACAATTAAAAAATAGTTCAACTAAAGACAGGAATGAAGCCCTTAAATTCCTTACTGCTATGTTTAAACACCCTTTTCCAGATATATATATTGTGACATGTTGACCCCCACCTCCCGAGCGGTACGTGGCGGTAACGTAACGCTCGCGTTCTTACGGTAATAGGCGAGTTCCCGCCCCGCCACTCCCCTCCGCGGTGACGTCACCGAGGGATATCGCGGTCGCTAGGCAACGCGAGTCAACAGCGGCGACGTTACGATAGTAACAGCGGTTACCTCCGCTAGCGTTACATAGCAACACAGCGCCTAGCAAAAAGGGTGCCTATTACGTGGCCGTTTTCCCGTATTGTCCGATCGAGGCTACATACGGAGCAGCGAAGGCTATTCACAGTCAGTTCTAGTGTGGCTACCGCAGAGTTGTACTGAGTCAGTCAGCGAGTCCTGGACCTATCGTCGAGTTAGCCAGCAACCAGTCAGTTGTATTGTGGCATTTGGAGTGTACTATTTGTGATACTGCAGATAGCAGTAATCGTCAGATTGTAATTTGGGTGATTGTAAGAGCGAATGTGAAATAAAATTCGCTACATCGAATACATCGAGAATTTATTTGTCGCGATATACGCCCGATACGCGACAACTGGTGTCAGAAGTGGGATTAGAACTTACACACGTGACCAACGAGATTCGAACTCAAAACACGTGATAATTTGGTGTCAGAATTTTTACGAACTTAAACACGCCTGACAAATAATTGGATTATTGTGCATCGAGTATTTTACTTCTACAAAATGGAGGAGCAAGACTTTCAACTAATACTTAAAATGCTGGAAGACAGAATGGAAGCCGACCATAAGGATTTCATGGCAGAATGGGAGGCTGACAGACAGGCCTGGCGAGAAGAGATGGCTGCAGAGAGAGAAGCCTTCCAAGCAGAGACGATTGCCTGCCAAGAGTTGGAGGCACATCTATTAGAAGAAAAGCCGGCCCCAGTGGACAAGAAACCTGAGGCGGAACAACAAGAAGAGGTCCCTGTAGACGACGTCGCAGTGATACCGGTCAGTGAACCTGCAGATGAATTGATGCCGATTACCCAAAAAGAGACGGTGGCCTGCCCAGTGGACGCGAAACCTGCGGCGGCACAACGAGAAGAGGTCCCGATAGTGATACCGGTCGGAGTGACGACGGCCTGCCAAGGAATGGAGGCACGTCCAGAAGAGGAAGAGCCGACTTCAGCGAACAGGAAACCTGAGGCGGCAGAATTACAAGAGGTACCCATACAAGACGCCGAAGTAATGCCGGTCGGAGAACCGAAGAAGAAAAGGCGCAGGGACCGACATCGACGAAACATAAAGAATTCGACACGGGAAAACTGTGGACCCCAGAATAAATTGGCCGTCGTCAGCAGGAGGGTGTCCCGCTCTGCAAGAGTGGCATGGCGCAAGAGGAACATCTTCAGGGAATCTTGGACCCTAGGAGATCATGAACCCCGGATGAAGTTGGCTGCCCTCTGCAGGAAGACATCCCGTCGCGCGACAGTGGCACGACGTTGGAGAAATGACTTCAAGAAGGAAACTCCCCAGGGAACCTTCGGATACCGGAGAAAGGACTTGGCACCAAGGTCTCGTACCAGCCAGCGGCTTGAAGTCCAGGAGGAACAACGACGTCAGCGAGTGCAAACGACGCATCAAGAGCTGTTACGTCGACATAAGGAACCTCCGAAGAAAGAAATGATCAGGGATTGGACCTTGTGGAGGGGACGACCCCCTCCAAAACGGAAAAAGAAGCAGGGCACAGAAGAGGAGCCGGTAAAATAGAAGAACCGGCCTCCCCATTGAGAGTGAATGTGCCATGTGAGAAAGCGATGGATGAATGTGATCTTCTGGCGAGCTGAAAGGAAACCGCTCGAGACGAGCTTTGTCTTAAGAGGGGAGCGGATGTACCGGACGAAGAATAGTCGCTTCAAGAAGAGTAGCCGAAACAACAGAAGGACACAAAGACGATGCTGCAAGAACAGCCACCGAGGAAAAGGAACGGGGATGCACCGTTAGGCTATTCGGGACGAACAGCCTTAAGGAGGGAGCAGTGTGACATGTTGACCCCCACCTCCCCAGCGGTACGTGGCGGTAACGTAACGCTCGCGTTCTTACGGTAATAGGCGAGTTCCCGCCCCGCCATTCCCCTCCGCGGTGACGTCACCGAGGGATATCGCGGTCGCTAGGCAACGCGAGTCAACAGCGGCGACGTTACGGTAGTAACAGCGGCTACTTCCGCTAGCGTTACATAGCAACACAGCGCCAGGCAACAGGGTGCCTATTACGTGGCCGTTTTCCCGTATTGTCCGATCGAGGCTACATACGGAGCAGCGAAGGCTATTCCCAGTTCAGTTGTACTGAGTTGTACTGAGACAGTCAGCGAGTCCTGGACCTATCGTCGAGTTAGCCAGCAACCAGTCAGTTGTATTGTGGCATTTGGAGTGTACTATTTGTGATACTGCAGATAGCAGTAATCGTCAGATTGTAATTTGGGTGATTGTGAGAGCGGATGTGAAATAAAATTCGCTACCTCAAATACATCGAGAAGTTATTTGTCGCGATATACGCCCGATACGCGACAATATATATATACACACACACACATATATATTGTAACGTGTTTTGCCACTGAAGATGCCGTTCGAATTGTTAATTGGTTTACTTAACAACCTACAAGTCGTTTTGTGTATCTACAGGGGGACCAAAAAAATGTACTCTCTCTTTGATAGTCAATATCTTTGGAACAAAATGACATGTAGTTACAATTCTTGCACAGTAGTGTAGTGTAATGTTTTCTCAACAGATGGCGAAAGTCACGAGTGATATGCCGCGTGAGTGCTGCGAACAGATGATAGCAGCAACAATGGCTGAAAGCTTGTTCTTTGAGCAACGCAAAGCTGTATTGAAGTGGTACTGATGAGGCGCAATTCAAAATGAATGGTACTGTTAACTGCCACAATTGTGTGTATTGTGTGCTTTGATTGGTCCTTTCTTCTTTGAAGGTACCGTAACTGGTCAGGTGTATCTCGATATGCTTCAGACATTGATTTTCCTTGCCATTCGAGAGCTGTTTTGAGATGAGAGATTTTACCTACAAGATGGTGCTCCACTCCACTACCATCGAGACGTCATAGTGTACTTGGATGACACTCTACCTGGACGATGGATAGGTCGAAGAGGTGCTACTGAGTACCCACCACGGTCTCCAGACCCAACACCTCTCAACTTCTACCTATGGGGAACCTTGAAGGATGAAGTTCATCAACAAAAGCCAGCTACACTGAACGTGCTACGAGAAACCATCGAAGCATCGTGCGCAGCCATCACACTGGACACACTGACAGCTGTAGTTTGCTCAACAGTTCGGCGGCATCAACGGTGTTTAGCCGCTGATGGTGGCCACTTTGAACACATACAATGACTCTCTCTCTCTCTCCATGCAAGAATTGTAAGTACATGCCATTTTGTTCCAAAGATATTGACTATCAAGGAGTGAGTATATTTTTTTGGACCCCTCTGTACATGCAAATTAACTCGAGTGCCTTCCATAATAATAACTCTGTGGTGAATAAATAAACTTCACTCAATGGAAGCTGAAGTTTTAGCCATTAACACCTTTGAGATTCCATGTTTACCAATTCCCTAGTTGTTCAATGATGCTGCTTCACCTCTCACAATTTAAATCTGTGAAAATATTTCTCACCAGCACCTCATCCTTTTCATAATTTATTTTAATTCATTACTTCCCATAATCTTTGCAAGGAAAGGTTCAGCTATAGCACTAATGTACCTTGAGACTCTCAATACAAACATAAGTGGACTGTATAGGTCATAAGGTCTAAGAGGCAGTTGATTGATTACCTGGAAGAAGTCATGATGTGGACACTGAGACCTCCAAATACAGACATAGCCACCATAACTGGCATGATCCAAGACATGATACCCAGGACTTTGTCAGCAAATGTCTGGGGAAGAAAAATAACAATAACTGATGATTAACAACAGTAACTACCACCAACAATTAAAGAAGAAAGTAAATATTGAGATCCCTATTTGAGATGTATCTGACTAGAACTGAGAGAGACTACAGGAACTGAAGCTGTAGGAATGAATGTATGTATAAGGGAAGGGGGGCCTTCTTGGCCCTTGCACCGCGACCTACGGTGATCTATTGTGCTTCCCCTTTTGATTATCCCCTCAGCAATCCTGCGCTTTGAATGAAGTGTACAATTTTGTATGTGGGGCTGTTGAAATAGTCACTTGGTTTCATAAAGTATTGACCCAAGTGACGCAATCTTAAATAAGCTAAGGCTTCACACTCACACAGGATATGTGTGGCTGTTTCATTTTCTTCTTGACACCTCTCACAAGTGGGACTATCACTTAGTCCCAGTTTGAAGAGGTGTCCTTTAAGGTGACAGTGTCCTGTAAGTAGTTCTACCACCCATCGTAGCTGGTTCCTGTTTAACTTCAACAGTTCCTTCGCTCTTTTAGCAGAGGGTCCTTGTATGAGCCCCTTTGCTTGCCTGATTCCAGTCAAGGATCCCCAGTATTTCTTGTGCTTCTTATTTGTCCAGTCCCTGATTGCCTTTCTGGCAACTCCTATAGAGATGCCGCAGACTGGTTCAGGTCCTATGAACGGATGTTCAGCTCCAATCTTAGCAAATTGGAAGCTGTAGGAAACTCTTGTATTAAAATCTCAGAATTATAATTTCACTATACACTTCTAGAAAGATCATTCACTACATCAAATGATAATGAAACAGACTTACTGATAATTTTAAAATAAATTCATCAGAACTTTCTAATCTCTTCCAGTGTTTGACTAAGATCTGGCACTGTCTGGTATCAATTCCACAGATCTGAGCCTTCACCAATTATGACGTGTTCTCAGAGAAGAACATCACTAAGATTCTCGATTACTGCAAGCTGCTACGTGTGACAACCATACCATATCTGTCACCACCCTTACTCCTCTCTTCACACAAGTACAACATAAACAAAATATGAACTCAATCAACTACGTGGGTAGGCTGAAAAGTAATGCACAAATGCTTGTAGAGCGCGAACAAAAACAAATAGCAAGAGCGGGAGAAAAGTACATTAAAGTACAATTCTTAAGTTTCAAAAGCATTTAACAATCAAGTTCCTTCCGTCAAATGTGACACTTTTTTAAGTTTTCCACCTCGTCAACACCTGCCTTACATGTTTCGGCTCACCACGGAGCCATCATCAGAGGCATTTATAGTAGAAAAAGAAATCACCAACACACAAAACTTCACTTTGTCCAAGATAGCCACTTTCCAGTTAATTAAAATAATTACAAATAGTTAAAATTACCCAGAATGTCGATTCACTAAAAGTTTTTCACACACCACAGTAGCTTCCTTATTTGATTCGTCGTTAATTCTGTAAAATTATGTTTCGTTATTTGAAGTAAGAATTCTTAAAATCCCTAGAATTCTTTCCCGCTTGGCCCAATCTTTTTGCTTCGGGATGTTGTTGNCTCTAACACGACAAACTCTACGCCGGAGGTGTTTTAAGAGTCTGTATGTGCTGAGAAGAATTTACCGTTGCCCCTCATTCCAGAAAATTGGTCACATAAACTCAGTGAGCATCCCATAACACAGTCAAAAGAAGTTCTTTGGCGGATGGTTGTGTTTTGAACTTTTTCGCCTGAGGAGAAGACGGATGTTGATATTCAGCGCTCTGTCTATTCTCTTCCGGGTCGTAACGATGGACCTATGACTGGTCCCATCACAATATTCAAAAGAAAGTCGTCTCCTTCATCACGGTAGCGCTGCAAAAGTTGCTCGCAGCATTCCAATCGACGCTGTTTGTTCTTGTCTGTGAGACGGCGTGGTACCCATCGTGCAGATTTTACGGTATCCCAACTGTTCAATAATGAAGTCGACACGTTCCTTGGATATTCCAATATGGTTTGTGATACACTTTTGAGTGATTCACTGGTCATTTTGAATCAAATCGTCGACGAGTTTGCGATGATTATCATCTGTGGCAGTGATCGGACGTCCGCTGCGTGTTTCATCAACAATTATGGTTTTCCAGGCTCGCAACCACGAAATTTTATTACCCATCGATTTACAGTAGACCTATCAACAGCATCGTCACCATAAACAGCCTTTAAACGACGATGAATCTCAGTAGGAGTCACTTTTTCAGCAGTTAAAAATTCGATAACAGGACGCTGTTTAACTCGCGTTGACATAGCACTAGAACACGTCTCCATACTTCCGCTTCTCAAAATACACTGGATGAACGCAACGACCTCAAACCTGTGCATGCATATTGAGGGGGAATGTTACTTCCACATGCCACCCGGCGTACTTCTGAAGGTCATTTCGTTCACGCTCTACAAGCATGTGTGCATTACTTTTCAGCCTACCTACGTAAATTACACAAATCTACTGCATCTCATCTGTGCTTAGGAGTGTACTACCGAAGAGCAGTGATCTTTTGTGCGTTCTTTGTGGGCAAAAAGGCTCGACGCAAAGGGTATTCATAAAGAAACGTTTCCTGTTTACAGTGGGAAGTGTTTGTTGTGTAAAGCAGATCACAACTGGGTTGAGAAATGTGGCAAATGTTTTAGTGATGATGAAGGTTTTGAAATGGAAATCCAGAAGTTGCTGAGGCAACAGTCAAAAGACCTTTATGTTGCGGTTTTGATGCACTGGTAAAGCGATGGGATAACATTGTATCATTGTTGGTGGAGGATATGTCAAGAAATATTTACATCCATTTGTGACCTATTTGCTGATTTTCTCCCATACTTTGTTGTACATAATTTTTGAACATGCTGACTAAGAAAGAAGGGAGATCAAGGTTTCCATTTTCTTAGAGAAGGGGGGAGGAGGTCAGAGACAAGGTGCATGTGATATCCGAATAAATACAGCAGTAATCAAACATGCTTTCATTATATGAGACAAGTACCACTGACTTAGAATGGTGTAAATATAATTTTCACATTTGTTGTAGAACATCAAAAAGCACCTACCACAGCAATAGCATTGGAGGTAATCATGGCTGTAGGTGTCAGGACTGCCAGGTAAGCCACATTTGCAAAAACATAGATCAAGGTAACAAGTGGCAGGGAAATGTAGATAGCTCTAGGGAGGTTCCTGCAAAACAAAAAATTTGGCATCAGTAATGTCTTCAACATGGAATTAAAATATGATTAAACCAATTATTTGTTCAGCTATAGGTGGCATATCATGAAAACAAGAATTTTCCATTTTTGAAAATACAAATTATTATACAAGTAAATGATAGTGCTGTAGAGTGACTGCATTAAGTCCTTCATTTTTCATTAGTAAATGTATAATTCAAGGAGCTGGAATAGTGTAGTTGGTACAGTGACTGGCTATGGGCTGGATGACCGGGGAGATCAGAGTTCTAGTCCCAGTAGGGTTAAGAATTTTCTCTTCTCCACATCGCCCAGACCGCCTCTGGGGCCCACCCAGCCTCTTATTCAATGGCCACTGGGGGTGAAGCAGCCGGGACATGAAGCTGCCACTCACGTAATTTATCTAAAGTGCATATTTGTACCTTCCAGGTTTCATGTCCATAACTGATTTAAAGTACCACATTAGCTATGTTCCAACCCATAATGTAATAAGCTGTAACTGTGATTGTCACGCATATGGAGTGATTATAGAAGGGGTGTGGATTGGTGACTCAATTTATTAACCACTTATATACCCACAAATTGTGACTACACTTTACAGATCACTAACACACACAGACTAGTGTCCTCAGTCTATTACAGTCTCCACTAGCTGTTTCCTGTTAACGGATTGGAACTACAACAGTCTCATTGAATTACATACTCAAAATATCGCAAATAAAATCTTCTCTTCACAGCTGGACTTTCAACTGAGCACTCTTGCAACTAATTAGTTGCCCCAAACCATCCCGGTTATAACATCTCGGCATGGACCAACAGAAAACACAGCTCTTCTATTGCTGTACCTGGATTTCTTGCTGCAGAGACGTGTTTACCACATCAGTGTGTAGTAATGGCCATGGCGCGGACCGCAGAGGGCATGATTCCAATGTTGTTGTACCATTGCTGTGGGAATGTGTTTACCAAGCCGTTGCCTAGAAATGGCTCTGGTATACTTGCTTATCTTGTGGCCCTTGCATAGCTCCCTCCTTAAGGCCACTCATCCCAAGTGGTTCCCACATAGGGTGCCAGGTGGCCCAGGTGTAGTACCATCAACCTTCTTTTCCACATCATGACACACAACAGGATGCAAACAACAAAGACCCTCCTTGCAGTCAGTAAGGGTACACTACCTAGAGTGGCCAGTGGTCCTACATCTCTGGCTCTTATTCTGCGTGCAGTCTCTTCATTTGTTTCGGATGAAGCCAACCCTTCAATAATGTTCTGACCTTTATTTTCCACAGTATAATGGGTGTTCTGACTGTTTGCTTTGTGAACTCCAGCTCCATGGACTTCCCGAAGATCATGCCAGATGTCTTTTTCTTCCTCAGACACAGGTGCACCTTCAAATCTAGGTCCCTTATTCCACTGCTGCTGTTGTACAGGAAGGCACCAAATGGTTAAGAAGGGTTAGGGGTTCTGAAAGTAAGTTTGGGGGTATAGAGTGTGGCGTTATCCACTGGGGTGGGGTCATGAGGTTAAGATGAAGGATTGGAGGAGAACAGGTAAACTAATAGATTCTAAGCGGTTCTGACGATGGTGTACAACACTTGGGGTTATGGGGTTTTCTGACTTTGTCCATTGTCCAAAAACCCTGTAACCCCGAGATATCACTAGACTCCACTCACTTTGCATCGATCTGCATAATTAAAGATGGGAGGTGACTGACTATTTTGGTAGCTTCCCTCAGTATGTTATTAAGCGGGTACAGTTGATCAGATGTGTGCCAGGTCTTTTATTAAAACTAAAGACCTAGCAAACATCCACACTTACCATTTCATCAGGGAAGTCACTGAAACAGTAAAATGCAATGTAACTTCAATCACGAAAATGGATACAAACTGCGCAATGCCTACCCATTCCCTTTCAATCCTTCCTTTTAACCACATGGCCTCTTTCTATCAGACATACCACTGCTCCATTGCCACACCCTTACTCCCACTATGAGATGCATGTATCAGTCTCCTTCACCCATGTGCCTCATTTGCCCTGATGATGGCAACTAAATTATTCTGATAAGATGGAACAGCTTCAATATATAATATGGTTAATCTCCAAAAGCCAAAATGGTTCATAGTAAACCATGACAAATTCAAAGATCATGTAGAACATAATACCACTTATATGCATCACCTTACGAGCCACAGATGAAATAACACCATCCACACAATATCTCAGCTTTCAGGGTTGTACACTGCACTGTATTAATGGGAGTGCAAAGGCCCGAGGAAAGGCAAGATCAGTTTGTGACTACTAAGAGAAATGTATTTTCTTCTTTTTTAGTTTTTTTTGGGGGTGGGGTGAGACTGAGTCCACTTGTTAAGTCGGCCAATAATGGCCTATTGTACCAGCCCTGGATAACAGATGATGAATGTGGAGCAGTCAGTGGAATGAGAATTGGCAGGGGAAACTTGAACAAAACCTTCCCCAGTGCCACATTGTCCACCACAAATCCCACATGACCTGACCTGGGCTCCAACCCGGACAGCCGTGGCAGGAAGCTGGTGAATAACCATCTGAGCTATGGTATGGCCTTAAACATAAATGCAACTCCAACTCACACAGTATTCACCCTCATGACACATCATCTAGCCATACATTACATTCACAGCTGCATACTAAATTAATAAAGTGAAGAATAACTTACACATAAGGGTCTTTCAACTCCTCTGTCATAAAATTCAAATAATTCCACCCAGAATATGAAAATATCCCTGAGCAAAAGGAGACAGCTATCTTCCCAGCATCTCTTGTTGAGCCATGGAAAGGATCTTTCAAGTTCCCTGCATTACCTGTTACAAAAAAGCAAAAAAATACTGAAATATCTCACATTGCTATAGAGAAAACATGGCGTTCTGACACCATAGCTTAAATAAATAAGCAATTCTGGAGTTTATTATTATTATTGGAGGGGTGGGTTTCCCCATGCACTGTGACCAGTGGTCTATTGTACATCCCCTCTGTGATATTCTACCAGTCTCTATACCCTACCGATACTGGTGCGTACCATCAGTCCCGACTCAGCCAGCGAGTTCGGCCTCTACTGGCTCAGTGGAATCTCTTGATGCTTTCTCCATCTATCAGAGGCGTTAGAGACTACTGTTGGGCGGGAAATGTCTGATTAATTTGGCTCAGTGGTCCCTTTGGGACATGAGGTTCTTTTACGTGCCGTAAAGCTACGACACGGGACCCATGGCTTAAAGTCCCTCCCGGAGGACTTGTTCCCTAAATTTTTCTGCCCTTAAAAATTCCATGACCTCCGCCGGGTTTGAACCCGCGTACCTTGAGTCATGAGGTGGGAACTTTACCCCTACACTATGGAGGCCGCCTTCATTAGGCTATGATCACATACTTGCTAATCGTCTCCAATTCATCATTTATTAATAATCTTATCACTTGGCACTGTATAATCTTAGATATTAAAAATTAAATTAAATAAACCTCCTGTGGTCTAACTTGGACATAGAACTTTTATAAATTTTAGCCTACTTTCCTTATTTTCAAGAAATAAAAGAAGGCTTATGAAATCACCTTGCTGTCTCTATATCCCCCACAGTAATTTGTTAGCAGGCTTACATCACCGTGTTATATACTGTCACATACTTCAAAAGTGGCATGCGTGCTGTGAAACAATCAACACAAAACATAGCTGGAGAGGGCTATATACAGCTGAAACATGTCATAAACACATATGATATGAACTAGCTGTCAAGAACAACACTCCATTAAAAAAGGTGTGGGGAGGGAACTATCTCTGTAACATGTAGTGAAGGCTGAACCGTCTGAAGACAATTCAAAGGGTTAGCCCCGTGAAAGGTGTCATGGAACTGCAGTCTACCACAGCCAATGCTCATATATTTCTTGTAAAGTTCTTTTCAATAATGTCACGTGACCCTCCCCCTCTTTTTTCCTTCCTCCTTTTCTTGTCGTGGCAAGATGACACGAATGATTGCTCTCTTTCCCTGGATGGCGGTCGTGCAGGGTGGTTGTCCCTGCTCTTAGAAATTTCTGTTTGGTTTCCTTTCTTTTTCAAAATTAAATTTATTTTTGGAAGTCAGCGCTGTGTGTCCCGGGAGAGGGCCCCTTTGCCGAGCTATGGAGCAATGGCGAGGCAAAGGTGTTTTATATAAATAGACACGTATGGGTACCCTGTGAGTATATGTACACATGTGAGTATTGTTATTTTTTTCTTTCCTTGGTTTGTGAAAGTAAATGGTCAGTGAAATGGACGGTGCCCCATGAATAAGGTATTGGTTTGAATGACCGTAGTGGGTCATGCTAGGTTTTTTGTAATATTATTTCTGGTATTCACTTCATATGTTTTATTTCCTTTATTATTGCTAAATGTATATTTATTTCATTATTATATTATAGTAATTGTTAAACTCAGTCAGCATAGCTCTCGATTTGTGCGTGTATTTCCCACAACAACAAGTGAATGAACTTCTCCCCCTTTCCCTCTCCTGAAATTCCGGACTGGTTACAGTCCGGGTAGGTAACAGTTCAAGGCCCACAGCACTGTGTGATGTCGAGGCGCCCGCATTTTCTAGACAATTAGCTCATAGATGGTGGTAAGCTTGTCAGCCTTACGCGCTGGCCGCGCTTTACTCCCCAGGAAAATTAGTTAATTAATTTCTGGTGTGCGCCCATAAATAATTAGTTGTATTATAAGACTCACGCATGGATGCACACACATAATAGACTTCAACTAATGCAAACAGAATGCTGAAAACTTGCTAGTTTTAACAGTGATGGTTTTGTTAGCCCCCACCCAATCAGTTGTCTGTGAATGTTATTCACTTTACTCACAGCTACTCTCCATATATTGTGTAACCCAAAGACAGGCTACGCTGTGGTGACAAGGAGTCAATTCAAAGTTAACATTATTAGTACTTACCCCAAAACATATATGCAAATCCCGCAATGATGATGACAACAAGGGCAGCAATCTTTGTGAACATAAATATATTTTGCAGTCGTGTTGTAAGCTTTACATCATAACAGTTAATAAAAGTTAGGAAACCTGTAAGAAACACAAATCAGTTACTTCTGTAACTCAACATGGAACATCTGCAATGTTAGCAAAAATGGGATTGAATTTTATGAAGAGTAACATTTATGCTTTGGGCTGTGCCACAGCAGGCTACAATAGGCCAATCAGTGGCCGCCGTGCCGAGTGGACCCAGCTGGGCTACACCCCCCACTAAGAGAATTAAAAAAAATTAACATTTGTGTTTTCAATCCAAGCATCGTAAAATCATCATTTCTAGAGAATAAAATTAAAATATTCAGATCATTTGAACTTCATTATTTGACCACTGTCTCATCCTTAGGACTTCCATTGCCTGCATCTAATGCGTGATTTTGGCTTTCAGGGTTTAGCCACTTCCCCAGACTGGACACGTGAGCAGAAATGGGCATGCATGATGTGTGTCACCAGCTGATTCAGTGACATGCTGCCAAGGACAATGACTGTCTGCTAAACTAAATGACTGGTGATGACCACTGAGTCCACCATTTTGACCTCAAACCAAAATGAGAGCATGGAGTGGCACCATGCTGCATCTCCAATGAAGAAAAAGGCTAGAACCATACCCTCAAAAAAAGTGGAAAAATTATGGCAACAGATTTTCCAGGATGCCAAGGACTGCACAGAAAGGAAACTGTAAATGCAGTTCTCTACGTTTAGATGCTCCATGAACTGTGATGTGCAATTTATGACAAGTGCCTGATGAAAAGACACATCATTCTTCGTCAAGATAATCCATGCCCTCACAGGGCACACCTAATACTGGAGAAAATTGAAAAGTGTGGCCAGGAAGTGCTCCCCATCCTCCTTACAGTGTAAACTTGCCCCTTCAGACTCCCACTGCCTGGGTCCTTAACTCTTTGACTGGCGCGGGCGTGTTTTAACGCCCGGACGATGCCAGCCGTTCCCTGGCGTTGGCGTGTTTTAACGCTTTGACAATCTCGTCCCTTCTTTGCTCTCTTGGCACTCATCAACCAAAGACATATATATGATAGTTTTTGTGCATGTTTGTAAAGAACCCTTGTAAACTTTGTGGCGGTCTATATTACTGTCAGAACCCTCTGAGAAGGTGAAGGTCAGAAAATATTTCACATTCATTCAGTTTCACCATGGCTTCTTGCAGCAAGTGTCTTCGTTTTCCTACAGACCAGCTGGAAAATGTTGTGAACGAGATTTTTTCTGATGATGATAGTGGCGATGAAATAATGATTCCTGAATTGGATGAAGTTGATAGTGACAATAATACAGTGATAGACAATGATCCACAAGACAGTAATCATGAACATTTACCTACCAC
>NW_019744174.1:18337-25397 GCF_002891405.2 Cryptotermes secundus
AAGAAGAATGGTGCCCTGAGAAAGTGTCGCGTGAGTGCTAAGCACAAGGTTAGAAAAGAAACAAGTATCATGTGTGCAGGCTGTGGTGTGGCTCTCTGCAAACTTTCATGTTTCAATGTTTATCACACGAAGAAAAACAAATAAAGAGGTGTGGAAAAGCATTTATTGCATAAAATATTGTATTTTAATTAGTTCCCAAAAATTTCGTTTTTAAAAACCAATTTTTGTTGAAGTTGTTTAGGAAAAAGTAACTACATGCATTTTAGCGACATAAGGTTTAAAGGGCCTGCCAGGACAGGGGTGGGATTTAAATACCCTTCGTGCCAGTCAAAGAGTTAACAGATCACACGAGGGGCCAACACTACGAAAACAATAATGTAAGTCCAGCAAATTGTCCATACATGGCTGCAAAATATTAAAATGGGCTTATACCACTGTAGCATGTTTAAGCTCATGTAGCACACACAGAAATGCCTGGATCATTGGATTTCGAGGAAGAGTGACAGGACATCCATCGTAATTCAAATTGGTATCCATTTTTGTACATGTACATTTGCTTTAATATAAAATAAATGTGCTGATGATTTTTGATACAACCTATGTATATTCCATCAGGAGTGATACCAGTTCCTGTTTTATGTTCCCTTCTCCTTGAGCGTGCTGTTTGCAGTAGTGGTGTGCCTCTACAAAAATAATGTTGAATACTTCATCTGTAAACAGCATTCAAATCAGTCTGCACCGATACAAGGTGCAATAATTCAATTCAAATGAGGTTTGGAAGAATGACTTGATGTACTGTCTCCTGTCAAGGCATGTCTCATTTACTGGAACATTATCATCACTATTTTCTGTGTACATTCCAAATCAGACTTATGAACACAGGATTCAACCCTTGGGTTCAGTAAGAGGAAGAGAATTTCCTAACTGAGTCTCTCAAGGACTCTCCTGCATGAAATCAGAGTCAAGAAAAGAGACATCTCAAGTAAACATTTGTTCAAATTTACATCATCAATTCACAGCTATATGTCTAAATAGTAATAAAGCATCTTCCACATAAAGTGGTCGAGTTTGTGTGAGTGTGTGCCAAAATCAAGGTCTTCCAGAGTAACATATTGTCACGTGTTTGGAATCCGGAAGGGTTACTTCCATGGTACTTCTAACAGTGAGTCTCCAATGTTACATTGAACTGTTAGAAGCGTTATGTAACATTGGGAAATAATGCTTTTCCTAAACAACGGGCTGAATCAGCGGGAGTAATGCACTTCCGCAGTAACGAGCATAGGACACGTGAAACTGGATGGTTGAGGATGGTGTCCTCTAAGCGGTTCGAAAAACCCCTATATAATGAAGCTCAGCATTTGCCGAGATATAGTTGAAGACAGTTGAGATGGGCAGAGACGGTTAGAAGATAGCCACCGCAGAATGCAGCTGAAGTGACACTAATTGTACTTGAGTGTGTAAGAGTGAGTGTTCAATAAATATCCGCTTAATCCGAGACTGACATGAAGTTGTAAGGTTTGAGGTTTTCATGGCGGTGACTATGAAGAAACTAGTCTTCTGGGATTTGGCACCGTGTATATGTGGTGTTAACCGACGTTTCGGAGGAACGTATCGCCTCCATCTTCAGGGTAGAAGGAAAAATATAAGAAATCTGCAGGCGAAGAGACTGTGAGAACCAGTACAAGCAGACTGGTGTTGGAAATATACACAGCTATGTGAGAGCAGTGAAGGAAGGGGGGAAGGGCAAGTCTAATGTGAAATCAGTGGAGTGGGAGGGGGGATAGGAGCTGGGACAGGAGCCGGGTTTTGTGTTGGGGGAGAGAAACGCAAGGTTAAAGGATGGGCACTAACCCTTAAGCTGGGGGGGGTTGTTATGTTAGTCGGTCATGGCCTGTGTAGCCTTCTGGATCTGGCATCATATCCTGGGGGAGGTTTTTTAAGAGAACAGATGAGAGGCTTCTATGACTTGCTGAGACAAAACCCCCCTCTCTGTTCATATTTTCGGGATGGAGTTTGATCTCAATGGCTTCCCCGATGATGCGATCCATATAGCAGGTCTTGGTGGCGAGGATGGAGGTATTCTGAAGCTGAATATGGTCTCCCAGATCGATGCTGTGTTCAGCTACGACTGACTTGTCTGCATGTTCGAGACGGATGTGCCGCTGATGCTCCTTCAACCTCATGTCCACGGAGCGGCCTGTCTGCCCAATATAGACCTTGCCGCACTCGCATGTGATACTGTATACACCCGGTGTCCTTAGGCCCAGGCTATCTTTGACCAGCCAGAGGAAATTGGATAATTTGTTTGGAGGCAGACCCACTGCTTTGATGTTGTGCCAGGACAGCACTCTGCTGATACGGTTGAATATAGTAGAGGGTCTGCCTCCAAACAAATTATCCAATTTCCTCTGGCTGGTCAAAGATAGCCTGGGCCTAAGGACACCGGGTGTATACAGTATCACATGCGAGTGCGGCAAGGTCTATATTGGGCAGACAGGCCGCTCCGTGGACATGAGGTTGAAGGAGCATCAGCGGCACATCCGTCTCAAACATGCAGACAAGTCAGTCGTAGCTGAACACAGCATCGATCTGGGAGACCATATTCAGCTTCAGAATACCTCCATCCTCGCCACCAAGACCTGCTATATGGATCGCATCATCGGGGAAGCCATTGAGATCAAACTCCATCCCGAAAATATGAACAGAGAGGGGGGTTTTGTCTCAGCAAGTCATAGAAGCCTCTCATCTGTTCTCTTAAAAAACCTCCCCCAGGATATGATGCCAGATCCAGAAGGCTACACAGGCCATGACCGACTAACATAACAACCCCCCCCAGCTTAAGGGTTAGTGCCCATCCTTTAACATTGCCTTTCTCTCCCCCAACACAAAACCCTGCTTCTGTCCCAGCTCCTTTCACCCCTCCCACTCCACTGATTTCACATTAGACTTGCCCTTCCCCCCTTCCTTCACTGCTCTCACATAGCTGTGTATATTTCCAACACCAGTCTGCTTGTGCCGGTTCTCACGGTCTCTTCGCCTGCGGATTTCTTATATCTTTCCTTCTATGCTGAAGATGGAGACGATACGTTCCTCTGAAACGTCGATTAACACCACATATACATGGTGCCAAATCCCAGAAGACTATTTTTTTCTCCATATGAAGTTATTTGTCGTGCCGCATAGGCAACATGCGACAGTATCATCCTGTAAAAATACTAACTTCCTGTATACATTATCTGCATATTACTCACTTCATAAACTAACCATGAGTCCTGATTACACCCTACAATTGTGGTTATGATAGCAATCACCAGTAAGGAGTTGATGAAAAATGGCATTTGAAGAATGCACTAGCTTGAACTGGAAAGTACAGATCATGATAAAGCCAAATATCACAGTGCTATAATTAGAATACATATTTCTGAAAAGAGATCTTCTATGCCAATCATATTCTAAGATAAGGTTTTTCCCTCACTCAACTGCACAAAGATAAATAACTTCTCTGGGAAGGACAAAAATAACATTAAGATGTGTTAACCTCACATAGCATGCACTGAATACATGATGACAAGGAGCAACAAGGACTTACAGATTGTTGCTGCCGCAAGCAGTCTCACTGAACTATCTGGAACTTGACAACTTGGGAAGAAAGGCTTTATCACATAACTGGCAAATGTAAGTCCCATGATGGCATTGGTTGTTGGCCTGTAAGAATCAGATCAAATTTAAAAGCAATTATTGCTTAATTAACCCTTTGATGCCACAAAGAACAGCATGCCAGCAATTTTTTCATGTTGCCCTCTGATGAACACAGCACAGCTAGTGTTTTGGTGCCGGCTCTCAATTTGAACTGCTGCTTATGTAAAAGCAATTCTTTTGGTAAAAAAAGATGTAAAGCTATCTCTGTAAAAGACCTGAAAGGACCACAGGATTGTGAGAAGTTGAGGATCCCACATTTTCTACACAATAGGCTCACAGATGGAGGTGAGGTTGTCAGCCGTATGCATCAGCAGCCTGTTATTACCAGGAAGATTCCTGGTACTCATTTCTGTTAGAGGGTGAGTCGACCCCAGGGCTACATTGCAGCTGGAAGGATTAGGTGCATTGAAAAATCCAACGATATTGGGAATGGAACCTGTGACCATCCAATTTGTAGCATAGTGCCTCAAGCACAAAATTAAATAGAAAATTATGGGCCATCATTCTGTATATGTGATGGGGGTATGTTCTGTTGCTACCCTTTTCAATGAACCTATGAAGAATCTTGACATTTCAACCTCCAAAGAATCCATCTCAATCTGAGGCCCAGCGAAACATTTAAAAAATGTGTTGACTTTTTATGGTGAAGAAATATTAGTCCCGAGCCCAAGCCCTAAGCTGCATTATTACCCTCTTTCTGGATACCTGCTTATTCAGTATATTTTGACTTGCTCTACAAAATGTGCAGATCGCTTCTTTAGATCGGCAGCATGGGGACTCATCATGTGGCAGTAGCAAGGCAGCAAGAGAGGACTTGAATGAATGAATGAATGATTTTCTGACAGGAGTGAATAGGAAGATGGGTTTTGGCTGATGTGGTATACAGATGGTTCCAAGATAAATAAGGACACTTGAGCTGGTGTGTACTGCTAAGGCACGAGGCGGAAACTTAGTTTCAGCCTTGGGCAGTACACGACAGTATTCCAGGCAGAAGTATATGCCATTAAGGCATGTATTATGGAGAATTTAGATAGGAACTACAGAAATAGGAACATCTACATTCTATCTGACAGTCAGGCTGCACTTAAAGCACTTGACAAACACCAGATCAACTCAAAATTGGTCTGGGATTGCCACCAAAGCCTCGTGGAACTGGCCAAACATAACGGGGTACAACTGATATGGGTGCCGGGGCATGAGGGTATTGCTGGAAATGAAACAGCAGACCAATTGGCCAAGATTGGAGCTGAACATCCATTCATAGGACCTGAACCAGCCTGTGGAATTTCTACAGGAGTTGCCAGAAAGGCAATCAGGGACTGGACAAATATGAAGCACAAGAAATACTGGGGATCCTTGGCTGGACTCAGGCAAGCAAAGGGACTCATACAAGGACCCTCTGCCAAAAGAGCGAAGGAACTGTTGGTGGTGGGACTACTTACAGGACACTATCAAATTAAAGGACACCTCTTCAAACTGGGACTAAGTGATAGTCCCTCTTGTGAGAGGTGTCAAGAAGAAAATGAAACAGCCACACATATTCTGTGTGAATATTATTTAATTATTTAAGATTACGTCACTTGGGTCAATACTTTATGGAACCAAGTGACTATTTTGACACCCCCACATACAAAATCGTATGCTTCATTCGAAGCGCAGGATTTCTGAGGGGATAATCAAAAGGGGAAGCACAATAGATCACTGTAGGTCGCAGTGCAAGGACCAAGAAGGCCCGCCCTTTATACATTCATTCAGAGAGGACTTGGCATGGAATGCAATTTGTAGGATTTCAGGTTCTCACTGTGGAGGTTATGAAGAGTTCTATCTTCTGGGGTATAACACTGTGTAGTTTGTAAAATGTCAAGTGATATTTTGGAGGAATGTATTGCCTCCATCTTCAGGGTTGAAGAATAAGCCAAGCAAGAAAGAATGAAGGAGGTAGCAAGCAGAGATTTCTTGCAGCTGTGTACCTCCAAAACATCGGCTAACATTCAATGGACTACACAGTCTTATATCCTGAAACACAGAACTCTTCACTGAGTGTGACTGATCAAAGAGGCCATTTTCCAATAACTAGTTAAAAAACTACCATGATTATATTGAATATGTGATATGATCCTTTTAAAGCTGTTAAATGACACTAAAGAGCAATACCATATTTAGACTATACATGAATTTTGTAAATTGTAAAGAATTATTGTGAAACTTTTAATTCCTTTATGTAATATGAAGCAACATCTGTAGTAAGTGCATAGAATACATCAAATCACGCAGGGTGATTACAGGATTTATGTAACATGTTGTTTTCACAAGAGCATATCAGACAGGTTAGTTATCATGGAAATGATATAATGGTAATGTTATCAGTTAAAATTTAACCTTAACTTACACAAAAATAAGCATAGCATCCCATAGATAAAGGAAGGCTGGCAAAGGTCCAAAAGCTTCAAAGATGTAAGCATAGTCACCACCAGACTTGGGAATTGCAGTACCAAGTTCAGCGTAGCAGAGTGCCCCTACCATGGAGAGCACCCCACACAGCATCCATACTATGACCGAAAGGCCAGGTGATCCCACTTCCTGAATAACCCCAGTAGGTGACACAAAAATTCCTGCATAAAAATAAGCATTCAAACCTACAACCAATTCTTGGATTCATAAGAATAATAAGAACAGGAAAATGTAGAAGTCACAGAAAAATTCCTTCAATCAATCTGATATCAGACAGTGTTCAGATGTCATTAACAATATGGGCCTCTATAACATTTTTATTTTTTTTTTTTGATGCAGCTGAAGAAATGAGATATAACAATAAGGATGATAGATGCAGTTCTGTCCACTGAATGTTAACATTTACAATAATACCATCATCAGAGGCACTTGCTACAATTATGGAAACACTGTCACTGTTTTTGATGTTCACAATTTTGTTTGTCGTGTGGACGTTGCTACGATATGTTGACGTGTAAAAGCACAAAACATGCTAAGATAGTTGAGTACACTCTCAAGTTCTCACTTTTCATCCGAACCAATTTTTAAGTTAAAACGCTAAAATGTTAAAATATTTGATATAAAATGCTGAACTCCTCCTTGTTAATTCATCCCGAAGATGGGAGACATCAGCTTGAGGTTGTATGGCTTCAAAGATATTATATTACTTAGGATTTTATATATTATTATATATATTGTTTAATGTTGTATTTGATTCTTGCTTACCTTATGGTTTGATATGTTCCTGTGTGCTGTGTACTGTGTACTGCAGTAGGAAACAATTCAAAATATCCAAAAAAAGTGATCGCCAATGATGCCGGGGCAGAGAATGGGAGGAAGATGGGGGTGGGGGGGGGGGGGTGGGGGAGCG
>NW_019744174.1:26584-29125 GCF_002891405.2 Cryptotermes secundus
TAAAATCCTAAGTACTATAATATCTTTGCAGCCATACAACCTCAAGCTGACATCTCCCATCTTTGGGATGAATTAACAAGGAGGAGTTCAGCATTTTATATCAAATATTTTACCATTTTAGCGTTTTAACTTAAAAATAGGTTCGGATGAAAAGTGAGAACTTGAGAGTGTACTCAAATATCTTAGCATGTTTTGTGCTTTTACACGTCAACATATCGTAGCAACGTCCACACGACAAACAAAATTGTGAACATCAAAAACAGTGACAGTGTTTCCATAATTGTAGCAAGTGCCTCTGATGATGGTTGTGTCAAACCGAAACATGTAAGGCAGAAATAATAATAAAAAAGTGACCTACAAATTGTTACACTCGAGGGACCTTCTATTAACTTTCTGACAGTTATGATAGATTAAACAAACTCTGGAAATTATATGTCCCCATCATGAGAGTTCAACAGTTCTCTCTACTTTGATATTTATGACTTCAGAGGATTATGCTGGACTCTGATCATGTCTGCAGGCATATACAACAAACATACATCTTAGACTCAGGTAAATATCGCAGTCTTTTAGATAAGTACATTAAATTCACAGGTCACATACCTGAACCAAAAATTATTCCAATAATAATTGCCACTCCTTCCAATAAACCTAGCTGCTTCTTCATACGAACTCTCTTGTTTGAATCCTCCTCCTCACCCATAACAAAAACTTTATCCACTGTAGTCACTGAAGTTGGTGAACTCAACATGGGTGTTGCAGACATGATGGCCACTGCTTAACTTTCTAAAATGAAGTTGTATGAATCCTAGAAATATATTGTTCAAGGTTAAAATTAAACGTTTATTAACCCTTTAAAATGAGAATTTATTCTAAATAATGTATAAAAATTAAGTAAACAGCTCACAGAAAACAAGTTATATCTCTGTTATGAAAATCAACCAGTTAATGCTGTTTCAAGAAATAATTGCTGTTTGTTGTGAGAACTATATAAAACACACAAATACACTGCGTGGGCAGAATGCAGAATCTCAGTATGTTAAAAGTGGTTGGTACATACACAAGCAGCGTAGCAGCGCCTTCAATTTAAAGTGCTACACTTTGTGTGGGTAAGCAAGTTTCACATAAAACTAGACAAAATTACAGTTTTGTATATTTTAGTCCGTATGTTTGCAGATAGCAGATGAGAAGACCTAATTTTTTTTTGCATATGCAATTCTGATTTGTTGCTGCAATTCCCAAATGTTTGCCACAGTATCAAAAGATTTATCTTTATATTACAATCTTGCTCCATGAACTCGTGACTGAATATGGACTAGTACCTAATAGAGGTTCTTCACACAGATGTATATAAACCTTACATTTTCATGCTCATTACATTAACACCAACAACACAAAACCGAAGCTGGTGTGTCCCACTGAATTCTATTACCCCTTGGTTTTCCTGGATCATCCTCACAGAACACTGTCAATAATTTAACTGGAAGATGACATATGGGTCTAGTGGTACAGGTTCAGAGGGTGTGAATTATATTATAATGGCTCAGAATTTGGTCCAATGGCAGGAATGTGAGTTTCAGACGTTGACTCTTCAAGTTTTAATACAATCAAGTTGCTTTTGATTAACTGTATTATTTACACTTGGTCTGCATATCCTCTACTGCCTTTATGTACCAAGAGTATGCATTAAGTGAATACACTGATAACCAGAAAAATGTGGAACTTCATGTGGACAGTTGAGTTGAAAAGACTTTTGTGAATATTAGTAAGTAACTACAAAATCTGCATTTATTATAGTAGAATATTATGAATTTTAGGATTAGTCTTCTGGGGTGTGACGCTGTGTGGTCTGACAGACAGAAAGTCATTTCTTCGACCCTGATGATGGAGACAGCAGGCTCTTAAAAATATCTGTTATCTACTTACCAGACTACACAGCATCCTATCCCAGTAGCACTTAACTGTTATAAGTTCAGGGTGCCAATCCATTGGCGTGTCAATCAGGGAGGAGCTAGGTAACCAGAAAAAAATAAAGAAAAATTTTGAAATAAACACAGGCGGAGTAAATACGCAAGACCCAAAAGTAATAGCTAATGTCTTCAACGAATACTATACTAGCATCGCACAAAAAATTTTAGGAGGGACCTCATCAGTAAAAAACCAAGAAGCAAATGTTAATGCAGTCAGATATAATGGTAACAGCATGTTCTTAACCCCAACTACCGAATTAGAAGTTGCAGGCATAATTAAAGGACTTGGTAACAAAAAATCTGCAGGTATAGATGATATCCCAGAGTATGTTGTCAAAAAATGCTATCCCAAGATGATAACTGCTTTGACATATGTAATAAATTTGTCACTTGTAACCGGACACTTCCTTGACCAGCTTAAAATTGCAAAAGTCAAACCCTTGTATAAGAAAGGAAGCGAAACAGATGTCGCTAACTATAGACCTATATCATTAATTTCTGTATTTTCAAAAATTATGGAAAAAGTCGTGTATAAAAGACTCTTATCATTCTTAAATATTTACAGCATAAT
>NW_019744174.1:31805-39853 GCF_002891405.2 Cryptotermes secundus
AAATGAAATTTGCTGTCCAAATCATGCTCTTTTAGTTATATAAATGGCTCAAACATGACAGCACAAGATAGTATCTAATTCTCCAAGGTCTCTTTCACACTTTTGCACTCAGATGGCATCTCTTTGTTTACAAAAGAATATTTTTTGAAACAAATCAAATATGTTGAGCTCACATGATTATATGGTGGTTCAATGCTTTCTTGGTCTGTGGTTTTAGTTGTATTACTGTGAAATATCAGTTTAGTGATGGTATTTTGTTTTTATAATAAAGTTGTATATTATTTATATTTTCATTATATTTTTCAGAGTGTATAGTACATATAGTTAGTTATTTCATATTTTTAACTATACAATGGCTGGTCAAGCTCTAGGTCAGACGACTCTGACATGTTGGAATATTTAAACACAACTGAGAGTGATAGTGGCTTTATTCCAGAAAGTGACACTGATACAAGTGAAGAAGATGCCCCACAGGCCACACATACCCAGCTGCTCACCCTGTGTCTAAAAGTGAAGAGGATGTCACGGATGATGAAGACTAGATGGTGACGGAATCCAACAGATATGTGCAGAAAGTGATTACCAATAAAGTAGTTAATGTTCCAACTCTGCTAAAGAAAGAACTGGACCAGAATTATCATGCACAAGATGAAAGAATTCCTGGCCTGTATTCTGAATATGGGCATAGCATCATACTACCCATTCTCTCAAGACACCTGATGGTTTGGGAAAATGTTTACCAAGCATGGCTTTTCTCACTTGCTGCCCTTCTTCCACCTCATCAATAACAGAGGATTACTTGGCCCTGGAGAACCAGACTATGATCCCTATGCAAGGTACAAACCCCTTGTGGCCCATGCAAACAGGGTGTTCAGTCAAGAGGAAGTACGGGGAAGACATGGTGGCAATACACAAATAAAATAAAAAATCATCACTTCCTACAACAAGTTTATGAGCAGCACCGACTCTTCAGACATGATGCTGTACATTTATTTGGATGAAAGGCAAAAAGTATGTTACTGGATAAAGGTAGCTGGTGATCAATAGCACCATTCCCTACAGTGAGAACTACAGGGGCCCTGGCAAACTGAAATCCAGGGACAACTAAAATGTGTCAGTAATTGAGAGCTTGGGGGAGGAGTGGCTGCAGCTGAAAGACAATGCTGGAGCAGATGATCCTCAGAGACCACAAGGACTCAGAAAACTCCCAGAAAAGAAAGCGTCCCAATGCACTGTCTGTAGCATAAAGGAGAGGATAGCCAGAACAGTATGCACCATATGAAACAAGGGGCTGCATGGAGAATGCTTTCCTAAACACACGTGCTAACTGCAAAAGGTATGTATGAACTGTCTTAACACAATGTGATGTAGTTATGGACCAGTGAGCTCTTCATGCATAAAACTCATATATCAAAATTTACAGAAACGTATTCTTTCTTACAGGATCGGTGACTAGAAAAATAAACTAAAGAGATAATTTTATTTGTTGCCTAAATTATGTAAGTTTAAATTTCTAGTTAATTCTTTAAGTTTTATTTTTTTAAATTATTTACAGTGTTAGAACTTGAGGTCATTTTTTGTTCAGATCTGCTGTTTATAGTGAATAAGTGTGACGTTTTTCATATATCTTTGACCTAATTGTACATTTCATGAATTTTTGGGGCGAGGCTTGTAAATTGGGCCAAATTCGCCTGAGTGTTTTAGGCGAAGTACTTGGAAAATTGGTTGGGTGGGAAAGGATTAATCTAATATTCACGCTCGTGAGAACCTCAAATCACATACGAACTGAATCCATGTTTGGTCTTCAATAGTTTATTCTGGCCCTTCGATCGCCACTTTTGCATAAAGGAACTTTGTGCCAATGATCATAAATATTACAAAAATTGCATCATCTGTTGCAGTTTAAAATTGTTTATAGGCTCATTTACATTTCTCAAAGTGCACTGGAGCACCGCTATATTCTAAACTAATACCACCTACATACAACATAACACATCATATACAAATCCACGTGGCTTTCCAAAATTCACTTCCTGGGATTGATTTAACCCATTTTAAAAACACAGGACCTATACACTATAAGCAGTATGAATCAATGAACACCGTTACATTGCAAATGAGCACATGAATTGTCAGTTCTAATAATATATATATATATATTACTTTTTCTATTATAGCAACTTTCTGCTAAACTCCTAACCGCATTCTCGCATATGCGTACCGCCAATAACTTAACTCGAGCTCGGCACCGCTCGGCACTGTACAACGTTGTCAAAACCCTGGGTGCCGGGGTAGTGATCCGTGGTCACCAAAGAAACAGGCAACACCAACGAAACCGCAATTTCCAAGAAATGTCGCTGGTTTCAAGCAGGTAACGCGTCAGCTCCGGGGTGGGGGGTCCAGCTAGCGCGACACGTCACAATATTGTTTACTCTAGGCGTATCCTAGTAACGAATCACTAGCTTATATAGTCACGTCTTCACTCTTCGCGCTCCATATTGCGAATTTATGTCGAAGTGAACAGACGTTATTCTCGTTGCTCCGATACTCGCCGCAGATTGTATTCTTGGCTTACAAGACAGAAATCAGTTTATTTTCAAGCTAAGAGAAGTAATTTAATTTTTTAGCAATGGGCGGTTACTTATCACAGAGAAATGTCCTAGGAGATCCAGGAAGTGAGCAGGTAGGTAGGAAACTGAAAAGAAGAACAGCAACTTGAATGGCAGTTCGATAACGGTGGGCAAATTGAGAGGGTGGCAGGTTTAAGAAGCTCGTCACTGCTATATATGATAATATAGTGGCATATGTAAATACTAATATACTGTAACGTGTTTAGTCACGTTTAGCCATTTTAACTTACAAATTAAATTAACAATTTAATTTCTGTTCAATACATTTAACAAAATTTAAGTCTGCCTTTGAGCAGCGTAATGCAACATGGAGGTACACGCTTGTACACGTTTCGTTATCATGGGCTTTACCCATTACAAATAGAGCAGCTAAGTAATTTCTCAGGATACCTACCCTGATAGGTCCGAAAACAGGGAACTTACAAAGAGGAGGTGTGGTCCATGCACATTCACAAGGGAGAATCCTGTTTTATTAACTTTATGTAACATCCAGCAAAGTGTCTGCCCCTATGGCACTACTGTATATTTGGTAGGTTAATTCATAACCTCTGAAGATGAGATAATGCCAGTCTTTGTAGGCCGCTGATGTATGTTGTGAAATTATTTACAGGGCGAATATTCACAGCGCATCACAGGAACTGTGCTTCAAAATATGGAATTGGATTCAAGGTACTCAGGCGCTTTCTCTTCAGGGGAAGAGGACAAGGTTGATGAAGGTGGGACTGACGTGAACAATACCATAAAATCTGGAATGGCTCAAGACAGAGGATCGCCGCTTCTTTGCACAGGAAGATGCATGACAGGCGAAATAGAGACCCTAAAGTGTGAGAGGGACGCCCAACAACGAGAAATAGTTGAACTCCGAGATCAGTGTAGGGATGCTTGGGCACTGAAATCTCATGCCGATAAAGTCACAGAAGAGAGGGACGCCATCATAGTACAAGCAGAACTCAATGCCCAGATTGCACGGAATTTGGAGAAGGAGAGGGACGCTCTGAGGCGTGAAACAGAGGAGTTCAGGGCCAAATGTGAACACATTGGTGAACTGAAAGAGCAATTGCACTTTTTAATGCAAAATTGCCGCGAGATCACACAAGAAAGAGACGCTTTGGTATCGAAAGCCCAAAGTATGGAAGCGAATGGAAATGTTTTAAAGAGGGAGAGAAATGCTCTAAAACTCGAGACAAGAAAGCTCCGAGCCCAGGGTGAGAAAGCTGCACTTTTGGAAGAAGAATTAAAGGATGTAAAAGTGCAGCTTGCCTTTATCGCGAAGGAGAGAGAGACTTTCCAACATAGATACCGACTTTCAGAAAAGGAGTGTAAGTCCATGAAAAAGTTTATAGAGGGCCTGAAAGTTGAAACAGAAGAACTCCGTACAAAGAACGAGAACAATGCTCTTCTGGAAAAGCAATTAACCGCTGCAAGACGCCAGTGCGATGATCTGAGGAAAGAGAGAAACGCTTTCATTTTAAAGGCCCAGAAATTAACCGAGACTAAAGGGACCCTACAGATCAAGATGACTGATCTCAAAGTCGAAGTCGAAGACCTTCGATCGAAAATTAACGATGCAAACTTACAGGAAAATGAATTAAACGCCGTAAGACTGCGTTACGAAGACATGAAAAGAGACAGAGACTTCTACAAATTAGAAGCCAGACGGGCAGCAGAGAATAGGGTCGCCCAGAACAAAGTCATAGACGCCCTAAAATTGAAAATAGAGGATCTCCACGTCCAGTGCAAAAAGAGTTCGCTACTGGAGAAGCAATTAAGCGCCGCAGACCAGCAGTGGGACAATATGAGAAAAGAGAGAAACGCTTTCATACTGAAGGCCCAAAAAGCAGAAAGCAGTAGAGCGAACATACAGATGGAGAGGGATGCTCTCAGACTTGAAGTAAAAAATCTTACATCGAAGATTAACGATGTAGATGTACGAGTACACGCACATGAAAACGTTACTGAACGTTACAAGTGAAGACTGCGACAACATCGTAAAAAGAGAGATTTTTCAATTCTCGAAGTCCACCAGATGGGAATAGATATAGAGCCCACAGAGGACTCCGACGAAACTGCTCTACTGGAAGAGCAATTAAAAGTTCTAAGAGAAGACTACGACAAAATCGAGAAAAGGTTTCTTCAATTCTCGAAGTCCAACAGATGGGAAGGGACATAGAGCCCACAGAGGACTTCGACGAATCTGCTCTACTGGAAGAGCAATTGGACGTTTTAAGAGAAGTCTACGACAACATATCACAAAAGAG
Organism: Cryptotermes secundus; assembly: GCF_002891405.2. Lineage (NCBI taxonomy): Eukaryota > Metazoa > Arthropoda > Insecta > Blattodea > Kalotermitidae > Cryptotermes > Cryptotermes secundus. The sequence continues at coordinate 36,694 of NW_019744174.1, forward strand.
ATTCTTCAATTCTTCAAGTCCAACATAAAAATTTGGGTACTCTTTTTAATACTGGAGTCCAAAGTACGGCAGCGGATACAGAGGCCGTAGAAGGAATAAAGTCGCCCTGGAGATTATCATTATTTTTAACATTTTATATGGATTATATAAGTCATTTAATTTCAATTGTTTATTTTTATGGCTACTTATGCATTGTAATGCTTTTTCTAAAATAGTACATCCTCTGATTGTATATGACTGAAACATGTCAAGGTTTTCTTAAAATGTAATAGATATAATGAAATAAAATTCAGTTACTTGAGTGCACTGCATTCAATTGCTCCTCGGCAGACCAGATTATGACGGAGACTGCGCCTCTAGTCATCATGCCAGTAGTCTCCTTGACGACCGCGATGCCAATAATAGACACATCGACATTGGAGATATGCATGACGAGACTGGGATACAGCATAAGGCCATTATCTCAGTCTTCGCGAGAATGATATCATCAGACTGAGGTTCCTGGTAGAGAAGTCGCTTTGCGTACCTCCTTGTAATGCAGTTGGTACGTACTGGATACACAACTGTAACAACCAGGGACCGGATTTTGATGACATGTCGTCTTTTTATCTCTGTATTCTATGCGATGCTCTTAAATGTATAAATCTCGGACATGAGCTGCTGGTTGCAGAAATGTAAATTTTATAGATAATTTTTTTGACATTTTTAGGTTTAAAATCTTTTTTTTCATTTTTGGGGTAATTGCTTGGTAAATTTTTGGACTTTTAAGGGTATTTCTTGTAATTTTTTGCCATTTTAGGGAATTTTTCTTCATATGTTTTCTGAAATGTGAATAACATGGAAACGAAGTGTTCTTTCTCTTCTCTTTAGGTCATTTTTCTGGATTTTTTCGGTCATTTTATAGGTCATTTTTTTAATATTTTCAGGTCATCAAAATCCGGGCCATGCATATTACATTTTTGGGTCATATTTTAGGTCTTTATTCGGTCATTTTTAAATATTTTCAGGTCATCAAAATCCGTGCCCTGCTAACAACATATGAAAGAAGGCCTTAAAAGTTTAAGTTCCTTACTTTTACTGATGGTCCGCGAGTCATTTAGAATCCCTTAGTTTACAATTACAGCTTCCACGTAAAGCAATTTGTCACTGTGTATCTCAGATTTAGGTTTATTGCGGTGAAATCTTGCTGAATTGTTTGTTATAGGTACCTATTAAATATAGTATTTATGTGTTAGGTTGTTCACATAACTGTTATAAACTAATACTAACATTTCTAATGCTTCCATTGCTCCTTCCAGTTCCACTTATGTTACTTATAAATAATAATCATAATTCAAGTAGAAATAATCACAATAAGAGCTATAAGTCTACTAAATGCACGTCAATGTCGAATTGTCTTATGCTAAAAATAATTGCTTCACATTACTAAAAGTTTAAGCTTTATTGTTACTTTAGAACACATAATTATTTGCATAACTGGTATTTTCATAATAATTTACTGCTGCTTTGAAGTAATTTAAACTGTATTGCTTTGCCTTGGAACTTTTACTTCGCTAATGTTAAAACAGCGGCAATACAAATGTATGGCCTCCAATGACAAAATGTGATATAAAAATGGCTACATCCGGCCGCCGCCAAAGGCACTAATTTAACTAAATATTTCGTAAATATGGTAATACAGTATTTCTGACCAGTAGAAAGAAAAGTCATATCTGAAATTCTGATGTTAAAATCTATAAAACAAATTACTATGAGCTTTACAAAGTATCGTAATTATTCATTCATAATATTAAGCTTGTAATTTAGGTCTATTCTAGAAAACTCCCCATGGCGCCTGAAGCCCCGGAAAACCAATATGGCTACAAGAAAATGCACTCAACACTCCATTTTAGTACGAGTATGTGAACACGTTAATTATGAATTATATAGTACCTGCTTTAACTCTAAAATTCTGCCAACAAATGCTTCTGAACTTCTAAATAAGTTGTTCCTTTTAGAATACCGCAAATATTTAAGTTTTCGTCTCTTCAAAAAGACTGCCAAATTTACAACTTCATACTAATTAACTTGCATAAATAGTAATTATACATTTTCTAGTCATGATATATGCGAGTTAAACCGAAATTATAATGCAAAAATGCTGGAAACTCTCGCAAAATGTGTAATTATCATTTCCCTGCTATTACAAACAGCCCATTTCGTGAAGTACGCAGACTTGCTGGTCACCAACTAATGCAAAGCGGTTGATGAAAGTTTTTATAGTGCATTTAGCTCAGCTCAATTCATACAAAGCCACAAATACTTGCACATCATGTAATGAACACAACTCACGAGAATGCACGCTGCCCTATCTGCACGAGCTATGCATGCGAAGCTGCAGAATTGGAGCACACACTTATCACATCTTACCTCCCTCACACGCAACAGCTCTCTGACCTGTCCGAAGAACACAGAATGCTTAATAAGGGAGGCGGTTTCAAGATGTCACTCCTATCGAAAAACCTACAGAGGGCTTAAATGTTTCACATATTACATTCCAAGATCGAATTAATCAATATTTCTCATAAAGTCTCCTCTAAATTTTTGGCGATGCCTCGTTTGTTCCGAAATTTAAAATTAAATAAATGTAGAATGATAGCACAGTTTAACCACTGTTCGATTACAAACTCTCATTTCTCGCGCTCAGTGAGGATCACAGGTATTTAGAAACAAAATACCGAGGGAATTTTTCACGCGGGAGAGATAAATGAATAAGATAATGACAGGAATATCATTTGGCCAGTCTTTCATTAACTTCTCGAGATGAATGCTAAACATGAAAATAACGACAAATTTACTTCCGCGTCCCAAGTTGTTAGCTCTGGAAGTGTATAGTGGCGTGGAGGTCATTCTCGAAGTACGTGAAGTAGAGTGACAAGCCCCTGTAAGAAACCCCCCCTTTTTTTCTGTGGCGCTACAGCCCCAATTTGGGCCTAGGCCTACCTCCATGAAACTCTCCGTTTCACTTCGGTTTACTAGATCTTACACTGATATATTGGGTTTCTGGACTTTATCCATCGTCCTAGTTTTTAAGATAACAAAAACACGACGTTTCGGAAACTGGATCTGTTTCCGTCCTCAGGTGAAGGAAGACACCTATTCAGTTGGGTCCCTTAGAAAG
>NW_019744174.1:42895-43270 GCF_002891405.2 Cryptotermes secundus
CCTGCGGAGGATATATCTGATGGACTGGTGACCCTGGGATTTGATGTGGTCAGCGTGAAGCAGATGACAACAACACGCGGGTCGCCTTCAGACGAAAGGATAGCAAGAAACCTCCCGCTCTTCCTTATCACCCTACCCCGGACGGCGAATTCTCAAGAAATTTTCCATCTTCAAAGCCTTTGCCACATTTCCATTCGGGTTGAGGCATATAGAGCACAGAGTGGCCTTACGCAGTGTCACAACTGCCAACAGTTTGGCCACGTCTGGGCCAATTGCAAACAACCTCCCTGTTGCATGTGGTGCGGGGGTGGGACCTGCACAAAGAATGTGCTGAGAAGCAGAACGCTGCCTCCACTCCAGCCTGCTGCAATTGCG
>NW_019744175.1:0-534 GCF_002891405.2 Cryptotermes secundus
ATTTTCTATGTCCCTTCGCATATTTGGCCAACTTACGTAGGTTTTCAGAAGTTCATATGTTCTTGAGATTCCCGTGTGTCCACCTATAAGAGATTCATGGTATTCTCTTATAATACTCTCTTTCTCGGAATCCGAGGGTTCGCTAAATTTCCCAGAATCTTCGGAACCCACTGTCTCATTTTTTTCTCTTGTTGCGGACCCTGTCAACTCCCGACCCCTCGATCCTGCTTCCTTGTCACCGCCCTCACTAGCATCAGCTTTGTGTATGCGAGACAAGAAATCGGCATGCGATATTGTTTTACCTGACCGGTAATATATCGTGAAGTCATATTCTTCAAGTTTAATTCGCCATCTTAATAAACGTGAACTAGGATCCTTAACATGGAACACCCATTTAAGGTGCTTGTGGTCAGTTACAATGTTGAAATGTCTACCTAGTACATAGGATCGAAACTGTTTTACAGCCCACATAATGGCGGCCATTTCTCGGTCTGTTGTTCTATAATTTCTTTCGGACTTATTAAACGTCCTGCT
>NW_019744175.1:1122-59075 GCF_002891405.2 Cryptotermes secundus
CGAACGTTTATCGCTCTGTTTTCATCCAAGGCTGGAGTGGGAATTGAATGTTTAATTAGGTCAGTGTGCGACAGTTTATCCCCTTCCAAGTAAAAGATATCATGGAAATCCTCGCAGATTTCCAGAATAGATTTCTTGTTACTCTCTGCCATGTGGTCTGTCCTAATTAGTTCTCTGACCCGTTTCTTGCGAGATAACACACTTTCGTTATTATTATGAATAGGGGAATTGATTTTTCGCACACTGATTTGTTCACTCCACTTCGTGGCAGTGATCGTCAAATCCCTCATCTCCATGGCTTCCTCTGTGGAATTCAGAATGCTCACTATAGCCTTATTTCTGTTGACTTGCGACAGGGAACTGGCTACATACACACCTGGATAAATTTCTTGTTTATCCACAATTCCTAGTCCGGTATCCAAGTCAACTGTAACCGCTGCGATTGTCTCCGTTCGCGGTTTCAAAATGATAGGCTCGTCGTTTCTCCGACAAAAGTTATAACGGTGCCCGTTAATATCCACATATCCTTCCCTGTTGTAGATTATCGAATCCTTCAGGATATCTCGGCCTATTAAGCCATCTTCTACCAACTGTATTTCCTCAGGCGCTACCTGGGATTTATACGTGCGATCATGGAGGGTTAAGTTCACGCTCCCAAATGTGTTAATCGAACCTACTGTTATTCCGACAATTCCATATTGCTTATCTGTATGAATGGGAACATCATCTGGTATCAACCCTCGCTTTATCACGGATATTTGTGCCCCCGTGTCGACTAACGTCCTCAATGGTTGATCTATGCCAGCCACGGTAATGAGAATACTACCATCATGGTTTTCCTCAGATTCACACCCTGTGGCGCAAACCCATTCGCTATCGCTGTTCAAGCGCATTTCACGTGAGTTCGTTTTGACCTGTAAATCCTCACCTTCGGAGTTGAAAACTCCATTCGATGCACTGGTTTTACCACAGGCACTCTCAGTGCTGGCGGAATTACTAACTTCTACAAATATCCGTTTCTTTTTGTCTAATCTACTGACATTCTGATCGGCATAGCTGCCACTCATAGCCCCGAGGACGAGCTCCTCTTTCCGGCCTTCAGTCAACCTTCGACAGAGCGGATCACAACCAACGGCCGAAAGTGGTCGTGGTTTGGCTAAATTAACATACATATCTGAACCTAAGTCAGTTAGATTATCGGCGTCTGGAAATTCACGGCAACTGTTTGTCTTGGCAAACACATTCCGTTTGTTTCCCGCTACTATCGCAAACTTCCCATCTGCGCGTTCTCTAGCTCTGCGGTTTTCATTTCCAGAAAAGTTTCCATGTCGCTTTTTCTTTTTCCAACATGTATATGCGACATGACCTGGCATATTACAAAAATTACAAACTTTCTCTGCAGGAGCTGCCACTTTCACCTCTTTCGATCTTCCAGTCAGGAACCATTGTGATTCCCTATGACCGAAACGTCGGCAGTTATTGCAACGCACATCCTTACTTCGGTCATTGTACTGAGATACGCTATATACCTTTTCTTTAGCAGAAAGTAATGCGCTTTCTTCCTCAGTACCTATCTCAGCGGCTTCTGTAATATGTGTAGGGTTCCTAGCACGAACTACGGTCTGTATTCGTTCATTCGCTAGCCCCTGTATGAAACATGCCTTACCTAACTGGGATACCAACTTTGTGATACCGCACATTTCAGATGAAGTCGCGCCTTCTATAGCCGCGTCTCTAAAGTCTGAACTCAATTGGTCAAGCCTACTGCACCATGCAGCTACTGTTTCATGCTTGGCTTGTCGGACATTTAACATGGCGCAAGCGTAAAAATCTAATGTTCTCCTAGTAGCATAATGCTCCTTCAAAATGACCTTAACACTAGCCCAATCATAGGCATCATGCCGAACAGGTAATTTTGCCTTCGCCTCGCCTGTTATACGCCTGCGTACATACTTGAAAAATAAATCATATTTATCTGGGTCAATTAGCCCAAAAGCTGCATCGACGTTTTCGCAAAACTCTTTCAATTTGCGTTTGTCGCCGCTAAACGGTTCAGCTACCAATTTGAAAGCATCACTGACACTTATATATTCGTCAGCCATTTTTTTTTTCAGATATACAGTCGTGGACAGGAGGAACAGGTGAGCAAGGGTGACTTACCTTGTGCACTAGATTGCTCCCGCCTCCAATGATTGTCTTCACGCCTCGCTTGCCTCTCAAGCGAAGCTGGACACACCCTCTGGCAACGCAGACTCGGATGCCGACTATTTGCCAGTCTAACGGCGTCACGTCTACAACAGCTCAGTACCTCCACCGGACAGGCACCTATTTGCTCGCGTCCTGGAATGACGTCCCGTTCTTGGAATCGCCCTGGTACCGCACAGCAATGGGAAACCACCTTCGTCGGATAGACGCCTTCTTGGAAGCGTCGTAAACCGGCGTCCTCGTGACGGAAATCAACCTGGTGATGACTTCTTTCTGGAATGGCCCACTCTCTTAATCACGTACACCGGTTGCCATTCATTCCACTCTGCTAATGTTGATAGCGCGCTTGGTCGCTTCCGGTCATCTTGCTGGTCGTGCTCAGGGTATTTCCTCTATCTGTAGAATTCTTTCACTTCACCGATTTGCAACTACACGCAGAATTCTTTCATTTCACAGATTTGCAACCCCACATCTGACACCAGATTTTTCTCTCCTCTGTCGTGACCCAAGATGTTGGCTGGTTGGCCGAGCGGTAGCGTAATAATTCAGTGTTGATGATTGTCAGTTGGCTGCCTGAGCGTGTATTCCAACCACAAAGAGCAAATACTCACTACAGATTATAGAGGATTTACTGAGACTTTGTGTATATTACATACAAGCGCTGGTGGACGTAAGCCTGGCCAGCCTTCTCATAGCCTCTACTCAGACAAAATGCCCCCTTCAACTTCTATCTTGTTCTTAAAACCTAGTCTAAAATTAATAAGCTTGCAGCCCAATGTCTCGAGACATGAACCCTCATTCAGATCAAGTTACACCAGCGGTCGTTGAAGGATAGGTCCCAGACGAAACACTCCAGGACTCCACTAATTTATGAAAATGGCAGGGGTAGGTATAATATTTTTTGTGTGGAAGCAGGTCAACTTCTTGACGTGCTATAAATTTTAGTAGAGGGCATGACCCCAGACATCAGACTCAAGATCCTAAAACTAAAAGGTGTTGCGAACCTTGCAACACAGGACATCGGGTCAATCAAACAATTTGAAAGGAATTTCTGCTTGATTCATTCCGATGACTAATTTGTGTGCACAGAAAGCATGGCATTGTAGTGACATCTGAAAAATCATTTAGACTTTCTAGATTACCTTCGTGAGGGCTTTTTTTATGTCATAGATTTTCTGTTTTACGCCGAATGCACCTGTAATTTATAGGTTTTTAGGTTGGTTTTTCTTAGACCCACTCTTTTCTCTCTGCCTGTGGCTGTACAGCCCTTTGGACCTTGGCCAGTTTCTCTGTATCTCAATCCTATATACAGACGATAGGAATCCTTGGACGAGTGATCAGCCCATCGCAAAGCCCCTACCTACACAGAACAGCACAAACATAGAATAAACGCACACAGACGTCCATGCCTCGAAAGGGATTTGAACCCACGCCGCTAATGTTCTACCGGGCGAAGACAGTTCATGCTTTAAACGACGCGGCACTGTGATCTGTGGTTATTAGACCCATTCAATCAAAATTATGTTTTGATGAGTGTTCATAGCATCATATATATATTTCTGGAAATTTCCTGCCTTGTGTGGAATTTGACGGTACCTTACCGAAGTCACATGAGAATGCCATTGGTTCCTACACCGAGGCAGTTCACATTCTCCGGGCTGTTTCTTTAAGATCCATTCTCACCTATCCGAATGTTCTTCCCTTTAGGTCTTCTGACTGAAAATTTTATGCGCATTTCTTCCATCTCCCATGCACTCAATGGGTATTCTGTAGGACAGAAAATATTATGCGTTGTCGGGGCAAAATTTAGCATTCTGAATGTACGAGTAAAATACTAATGTGAATTTTATTAATTAATGAGATTCACAGAGTATGTGACAATTGCATACAGGACTTAAATGGGTGGTGTCATCCTTGGAACTATCTGATTGATCGCTTTAGCTGTGTGTACCATTGCCATGCGCTCATTAACATAACTAACTTTTCAGCTGGCGGACGCGGTTTCAAGTCCCGATGAGGTCATTAGACTTTTTTTTCAGTTGATCTAATCCTTCCAGCCGCACTAGGCCCTGGGGATTTCTCAGCCTCTAACAGAAATGTATACTGGAATTAATTAAAAATAATTTTCCTGGGGTGTAAAGCACGGCCGGCGCGTAAGACTGACAACCTTACCGCCATCTTAGAGTCGATTGTCTAATTAGTGTGAGACCCTCAACGTCGCACAACCGTATGGGCCTTCACGACCTGGTACAGAAATAGTTATACTTTTTACTTTTACTTGTTACCAGAATAAGCATCGGCAGTTTCTACACACAAATAACTTGCTGATCTTTGTGTGAGATGGTTTTCTTGGAGGTAGAAAAAAGCCCCCCGCCAGTGTATATGTCGTCCCAGGCGACAATAAATTCCTTCCATACTGAGGTCAGAATAGCTCTAATATTTTCAGAATTTTGTCACAATAGTACAAAATTCTAAGAAAATAACGGGAACTTCAATTGGAGTCGGCATGCATAATATTGTAACGTGTTTAGTTACTGAAGAGGTCGTTCGGATTGTTAATTGGTTTATTTAACAACTTACAAGTCTCGGCTACAATTATTTATAACACAATTGCGGGGTTTCACACTTTATAACCCTATTCGCAATAATCTGTTCACTCTGACCTCAGTAGTGTACACGTATTCACAGTACGGGAGCTATATAAGTGTCCCTGCATCACATACTCCCAATTACACAATTGCACACACGTTCGGTTCTTCTTTCCGCGACTGCTGCTTTACTCCAGCTGTGTTGCTCCGGCTCACACAGTAACTCCTGATCACACATTAACTTCCAACTGCTGACTGGAGAACTCACTTCGGCTGCTGATGCACTTTCTTTTTGACAACAACAACTGAGCTTGGCGACGGCCACATTTAAACTAACTCACGCTTATTGCTCAGCCGGCTTTAATTCCGTTCGCTGTTGCCTGTGGCCCGTGTCAACAACGCCGTTGCGTGCCACGTGATAGCGCGGGGGGGGTGGGGGGCNGGGGGGGGGGGGGGTGGAACGCCGACCGTCCCACAATCACGACAGCGCTCGATGCCGCCATCGCTGGCGGGGGGATGTCCTCCTTTGCTCAACATGTCACAATATAAAAAAGAAATACAATAAGAATTATGGGGCCACTAAGTTACTGTCTGCTTGAGGTTATGGAATTAGACAGCAGCTCTTGGTATTATTCCGTGGTGGCTGGAGGGCGTGGAGGTACCCCTCCTTGCCACCACATCTTACGCTGCAAGGGGTTAACACAATAATCCTCGATTACCCTCAGCTACGATTCTCCTGGTTCTGGACTTCCTTCGTTTCATACAGCTGCCACCATCTTATTATATCTTAAAATGGTGTTATGAAAGTACTAAGGGCCGGTAGCGCGGTGGTCGAGCGTTCTCTGTTGGCTGGCCCTTTCATCACTGTCACCTCTTATTATTGGCGTAGGGCGGGCGTGTCGGGTCTGACACGCCTGTACCTATCGACTGTCACACCATATATTATCTTCTACGACAGGGGTGGATTGGATATTCCACCGCTGCCACCACTTATTTAGCCGTGGTGACAGGGTTGCAAGGAGGGAGAACCTCCATGCCCCCTGTCACCACGGCATAATACTAATCGGCGGTGGTTGGAACCGAACATCGTGATTCCGTCAACATAGAGGCTAGGACTCTTGTGTTGGCCATATCTGTAAGATGATGTAGGTACAACAGTGACTTGCTGATAACATGGATCGAGCAGTTCAGTGACCACGAAAGTTCACACTACATAATATCTCTGATGTCATATAAGGCATATGTACTGGGCCAGGTGTTCATGCAAATGACTAAAAAATAACAGTTTCTAATACTCTACTCTTCATACGAAAAAGTGCATTCTGTATGTATAGGTTAGTTCCTAGAGTACTTCTTCAGGCTCTGGTGGTAGTTCGTAGCTAATCTTCATGGACAATTGCCGACGATTCAGAAAATATGACTGAGTCCGCCACATGTAATAATCTAAGATCATTTTAAATACCTGCTTTTGAGTTGTTCAAAAAAAATAGTTGTTGCGTAAGAAGGTGCTGTTCATTTAGAAATGGAATATCTGAAAACTCTACAGTGAGGCAAATTGAATTTGTTTCTGTAAACTCAGTTATTGATATGACAGTTCATAAATATTGATTCTGGTGTCGGTGCAGTTGGTTTTAAGGGCAGAGGTCGATGAGGTTATGGATGCAACAGGTACTGTTCTTTTTCTGTTCATCCCCGAGATAAGCACGTATACGTAGTCTGTCCTAAAAGAAACTGAACTTGTTAATTAGGGTGTCAACGAGCTAACACAGGTGACTCGCGACTGTGACGTTATGTAGCGGTGACCATAAACTTTAATCCGACACCTGCCCGATCACGCCACGTCAATTAGTCATCGAGCACTTGCGGTAGAGTTAACCTGTCCCTTGTGCCTTTTGCAAATTTTGCAAGTAGAATCATGAATGACCGTGAAGAGCAACGCGTTTGCGTGAAATTCTCTTTCAAATTGGCTAACACTTTTACAGAGACTTTTCAGATGTTGAAGCAAGCATATGGAGAGGTTTATTTAAGCCGATCATGGTGTTATGAATTGTACCAACGTTTCAAATCTGGCAGAAAATCCACCGAAGGAAAACCCTAATCTGGACCGCCTTCCGTATCAACGGACGATCATGTTGAGAAAGTGAATGCTGTGATTGGTGAAAATCGCGCCCCCAAATACCCGTGAAGTTTCTGAAAAAGTAGGCATCATTAAAATTATCGTGCCACACAATTTTGACCTAAAAACTGGAGAGGCATCGTTTTGCTACAAAATTTGTTCAACTTTTTTACAGATTAGCAAAAAGCTAACAGTGTGAACCTCAGTCAGGAACTGTTTTATCTTTCAAATGCTGAAGAAACTATCTGAGAAACGTCGTAGTCGGTGATGAAAGTGAGTGTACGGGTAGGATATCGAAACAAAAGCTCTATCGTCGTGGTATGTGGGAAGATCGTCGCCTAGACCAAAAAAGGCACGTCAGAGTCGATCAAATGAGAACGTTTTGTTGAACTTTTTTTTATGGAAAGGACATCGTTCATCATGAGTTTGTTCCACGTGGTCCGACAGTAAATGGAGAGTTTTGCTTTGAGGTTATGAAGCGTTTGAGGGAGGCAGAGCGAAGAAATTGGTCTGAGGGATGGAGTAACAAGCTTGGATGCTGCACCACGACAACGGATGTGCACTCACGTCGCTCTTCATCCGTGAATTTCTGGCGAAGCACGAGACGACTGTCGTCTCCCAAACTCCATACTCTCCAGATTTTGTCACTGCAGACTTTTTTATACCCAAAGTTGAAAACCCCTCTGAAAAGCAGCCGATTTCAGACGACAGAAGAGCTAGAAAAAAATTGGCAACGTCACCTACCTGCTATCTCGCAAAATGCGTTCCAGGACGCGTTTCACACATGGAAAAATACTTTGGAAGCGGTGTATAGACAGTGGAAGGGAGTGCGTTGAATTAGACAAGACTTATTAAGTTTTAAGCTTATCAATGAAGGTTTTAAAAAGGAACATCTCTTTCCTTTTGGACAGACCACGCACAACAGTTGCCAAATAACGGGTTCGCAGAACATGTTTCCACGGGAACAATTACACGATAGTAACGGAACGGTATTTTCTCTGCGTTCCGTGCCGAAATATTTTAAGCAGGACAGCGAGAGTTTGTTGTGTTGACTGATGAGTCACTGAGTTAAGGAACTGCTGAGGTTCAGTCCCTGTGACTGTTGCTTTTAAAACTGGAAGCTGAGGCCGGGAATTGTTCGGGAATCTAGAGGAAGAGGAATATCCGCCGTGGAAGATCGCTCCGAGCAACTGTTAGTGAAGACGTGAATGTGGCCTCTAGTGCGTGTGTGTATGTGTAATAGTGGACTGTAAAGTGTAATCATGCGCTTATCAAAGGGTCCAGTTAATCCGATCATCAATCCAAAAAACGTCTGTAGTCAGTCACGTGACGACTTGTGTCAGAATTTGGATTGGATTGACCGGATTTTCGAAGATAGGCAAGGAGGATGACTGGCTAGAAGAAATGAAGGACGATCGAAGAGAGACGACGACCTGCAAAGAAGCGACGAATTCCTATCCAGTAAAGATGGAGACAAGTCCAGAAGAAATAAAGCCCGTAGCGGTGCATCAGGAAGATCCTAAAGACGATTGGAAATCGGAAGAAGCGGTATGGTGACCGGCATCTAGCCGCAGTGCACCGCCGGACCCAGGGCGATGGCGGTCCCGGAGGAAGTGGCCACCACACGCAGGTGGATGACCCGACACGTTCGTCAGGGAGCAGACAAGGAGGATGTTGTACGCGGAACCCCTAAAGGACGTACGTTCGAGAAGAGACGTCTGGTGGGACTTCCATTAAACAATGGCGTAAGAAACTGAGGCCTGAGACGAGAGCTGTGCTGACGAGCTAGGAGACATTTCATGAAGCCTTCGACAAATCATCGGGGAGAGAGCAGTTGAGTTTTCCATCGGGTTATGGGGATTGGAAAGGTCGGTTCCCTTCGAAATGAAAGAAGGGACTACTAGACCCTTAAAAGCCGGAGATGTAGGGGCATTGACACCTTTTGGAACTTTTGCCAGCACCGACTTAAACAGATAATGGTGTACACCTGGCCGGAAGCAGCTTATCAGGGAACCGCTCGGGACGAGAAGCCTTAAGGAGGGAGACGCGCGAGCAGTTGGAGAGCAATCACCGTGAGAAATGAGTAACGGGGAAACAAGGCGAGGCCGATCACTGATGTCTGAAGCACAGCCATCGGAATAAAGTAATGGCGGTACGCCTGTAAGAATGCAGCAGTACGGGATGGAGACCCGTTTCTAGCCAACGACTGCGAGATAAGCAAGTATAAAACAGCCGTTACTGAGTAAGAGCTTAGAAAACAAAATTGTTCTCACGGCAAGAGTTGTGCTACAATAATGAGGAACGCTGTATTTGTTCGCTCCGTGCCGGGAAAATTTTAGAGCTGCTGTCAGTTAGTTGACTTGAATTGAGTGTATTCAGCCGAGAGTTTCTGAGTGTGTAACTCAGTGGGAATGTCGTAGTAATTTATAGTTACTTTATGCAAGAGTCTAGTAAATCTAACAGCCATTCTCAACCCCGTCTCTAGTGACTCAGAAATGTGACTGTAAATAGTTCGTTTAACAGAGCTGTCTGTAGCTGAAATTATGTAGCATTGAATTGTAAGATAATTAGCGAATGAGTAATGGGAAGGGATATGGAAGGAAACGTTCGTTGCCTAGTAATATCCTAACATTTGCTTTGAGGATCAGAGAGAAACAACGAAAAATTTTTGTGATTGTGTCTCGGCCCAGATTCGAACCGAGTAATACCTCAGTACATGTCAGAGATATTGATAACGAGGACCGAGCGAATTTGCTCAGTGAAACGGGTAGGGAATTGACGTATCACAGAAAACTGTGATTCTAAAGTATTATCTGGTTTTCCGTATATGGGAAATGGAAACCCAGACAATAATTTAGAATCAATTTGTATTTCGGAAGTGCACTGAAAATGTTTGACAACTTATGACATTTAGATGTAATGTGCTAATTACATCCGTTGATTAGGATTTCTGTACCAGGATACATGTGACGATTCACACCTTACTTGTGTTACCAGTTCATCCACATGGGACTCTTCATCATCAGCTGGTGTTACGACCGCACCCGCAGAAATGGTTACACTATCAGTTACGTGGGCAGTCGAGAGCAGTGATCCTTTCGCAAGTGTTGAACGCTGCGTTTCATCCAGAATGTTTGCAGAGTGCATGTATACAAACGGGAGGCAGGTAGGCCGGCAAGTTGGCAGTTCCGCATGCAGTGAAAGACACTGTTCTTGCGGCGAAGAAGGCCACTCCGGCATGCAAACCCAAAAGAAGGGAAAGAAACCGTCTGTTTCTGTTGTCTTGTTTCCTTGCACTTCGTAGGTAATCCAAATAGAGTATAGTTGGTCTCTCGTATCTCCGGTCTATGTGATTTCCCAATAATGTTCTTTATTTACAGTCCACTGTAGTTTACAAATGTGTTTGGACCGCTTCTGTGGTCGAGTGGTCATCGTTCTGGCTACATATCTAGAGGTCCGCGTTTGATTCCTGGCGCTACCGAATTTTCTGAAAAGTATGTGTAGAAAAACTAAATTAACGGCCGTAGGGAATCGTTGCGCTGATCACGCGACAACCTCTATCAGCTAAAATTGGAACTAACTTCGCCGACTAGTGGCGACCCCTTGGTCGGTATGGTCCGTTCGCGAACTTTACACCACGTAAATAGTTTGTTGGAAAACCCCACATTATCACGCATTTCAGGTCTGGTCAGGTCATGTTACAACTGACGGTCAGTCAGTCTGTCGGTCTTGGTGTCGAGCCCCAGCTGGGGCTCATGACCAGATATTTCTTTTAAATGAAAGTTACTGTCCTGTCTATGTGTAGCGCCCTCTCTGACGAGAGGTCGGGTCTGTCATTTGTTAGTCAGTCTGTATTAAATCCATGGTTGTATTTACATACATTTACAAATACACACTTATTACTTACTTCTATGTACAATATATACACGGCTTCTTTCTGTCCAGGCTATGTACAGCGGATTATGCCCTTCCATATATATACATATATACCCTAGTAGTATTTGCTACCACGGCAGTCTAGTCACTTGAACGGTCGTATGCCTGACCGCCGCCATGTTTAAGCCTCTTATACTTTCTGTGTCGGGCTTCGCCTTGTCCGATGTTGCGAACATTCTCATTATCATGATTTTGTATGACTTCTGCTTGTTGCCTGCATAATTTTGTTATGTAATCATATACGTACGGGATTTTGAATGCCATGTGCAAATCGCGGACCGGTGTGCGCCTTGGAAAATTGCCAATCGTGCGGAGAACCTTGTTTTGCAGGCGCTGCAATTTCACTAGATGAGTGTCTGCCGCAAACTCCCAGGCGGGACTAGCATAAGTCATTACGGATCTAATAAGAGCTTTATGGAGGGTCAGTTTAATGTTAGCGCTCAATCGCTCACTTTTGAATAGGGAATACACTCTAATGAATGTTCTGAAGGCCTTGGCTTCGATCATTTCTATGTGTAATCTCCAAGTCACTTTCTTATCGAAGATTACACCTAGATATTTTGCACTATTTACAAATGGAATGTTTCTTCCATTTAGAGTAAGACAAGACTCAGGCGGTCGACGACCACGAGAGAAGTAGACCCCCCGAGTCTTATCTTCATTAATTTTTATATTCCAGCACTCACACCAGGTCTCCAATGAGCTGAGACCGCGCTGGAGTTTTCTAACAATAAAACCCTCTTTGCGATCTGTCGCATATAGACACATGTCGTCCGCATAAAGGGCCAAATAAATACCATGAGTTTGGGGGGCATCATTAAAGTATATGTTGAAAAGAGTGGGGGAAAGTACGGAACCTTGTGGCACTCCTGCTTGCGTTTCCCTTGGCGTTGACATTTCGCATTCAACAGAGATCCTGAATTTATGTTTAGACAGAAGGAGCCAATAAGCTTGATCAGAGAGTTGAGGAATTCCAATTTTGATAATTTAAACAGCAAGCCTGAGTGCCACGTGGTATCGAAGGCTTTTTCGATGTCCAAGAACACTGCAGCCATAGACATTTTATTGTTTAAATTAAGGGTCACGTGGTCCGCCAGCCTCATACATTGCAATGTCGTGCTGTGACGTGCACGAAAACCAAACTGACTTGCGTTGAGCAGGTCTCTTTCTTCAATATGTTTATGGAGGAATTTCAAAATTGCTTTTTCGAATAGTTTTCCTGTCGTGGACAGGAGGCTGATCGGACGTAAATTTTGAGGAAATTTCGGGTCTTTACCCGGTTTAGGTAAAGTTATTATTTTTGCTTCCTTCCAAGTATTTGGAAAGTGAGAGAGCCGAAAACAGTGATTGAATAAGTGAGTTAGGTGAACCAATGGTCTCCTTGGAAGGTGCCTGAGGCATTCATTTGGGATGCCGTCAATTCCACAGGCCTTTTTTAATTTCAGGGATTTTATTAATTTCTGAACGTCACATGGTCTGATCCTTAGAGGGGGGTTTTCATCCACGGCTTCCAGCAGAGCTTGAACTCTAGCCTCCACCCGCTGTTCATGGTTTTCGTCGCACAGGTCATGTGGCGTGAATTGAATTTCCAAACAGTCGGCAATTTCATTGGCTTTTTCAGAAGGATGAAATTTTAGGCCAGAAGAACCATGAATAGCAGTTGGTGCCCTTGGTCCGTCTCTCTTAAGGAGAGATTTCGCAATGGGCCATATACACTGAGGTGTGACTTCAGCGTTGCTTATTTTTGTTTCCCACCGTTCAAGTGCCTTTTTACGGGTCATTCGCCTGATTGATTTGGTGACCCAATTGACTGCCGTTTTACACGCTGGATCCCTGGTTTCTTGCCACAGTTTTCGTAGCCTCTGTTTATATTTTATCAAACGATCTAGACCAGGAAGATCGTTGTTTATGTCCGAAAGTGTAACTTTACTTGTCGACAGCCTATATGCCGAAGCAATAGAGGCTGCAAAGTCGCGTGCCGCTTTATCGGCTTCTACCCCCGAATTTATTTCTAGTTTAGGTGATATTAGTTCAGAAGCGAGGCTTTGAAACCGCTCCCAATCTGTAAATTTTTCAATGGGTTCCGAAAGGTTGCTAATTTTAACGTGATCCAGTATGTGAAATACTATTGGTAGGTGATCTGAATCCAAAATATCAGAGACGACGACCTCTGACATTCTGATATTTTTGTGAACCACAATGTCTAGCACGTCACCATTTCCCGCAGGGGAATAGTGAGTGGGGCACTGTGGAGCTGAGATTTCGAAATCGCCCATATCAAATAAATCCATAAGTTTCAAACCTGAGGGGTTTGAAACTCTACTATTCCAAAATGGGTTCTTAGCATTCAAATCACCTGCCAAAATAGACTTTCGTCTGAAGCTTAAGAGCTCAGTGATGTCAGCATCACTCCAGGCTTTGCCTGGAGATTTATAAACAGCTGCAAGCAGCACTTCGCTATTACCAATTGGTATGCAGACCCCTGTCGCTTCTACTGAAACAAGGGGTGGTAGGTCTACATGGTTGTGGGGAATGCCTTTTCTTACTGCAACGGCAGTTCCGCCATTTCTCCCGGACTGGCGGTCGATTCTATAAAAGTAGTAATTTGGAATAAAGAACCTCTCGTGAGGTTTCAGATGTGTCTCTGAAAACAGGGCCACATCTACGTGTAGGTCTTGCAGCTGTTTACTGAGCTCATAGCGCTGCCTCCTAATGCCATTCGCATTAAATGCTATGACTTTGAGGGGCCTATGTACTCTAGTGGCCATTTTGTTTCATTAGGCTTAAAACAATTTTGGTAATGGCCATTATTTTTTCCTCTTCGGACACTGCACCACTGACCTCTGTCATAATCTGCTGTACTACAGTCACTACTCTCAACATATTGTCGAGAGATGGACTGTTTACATGACTAGCCTGAGTTGACTGACCTGTTTTTGGTTCCTGTACAAAGACCGGGATGCTCGGTTTCGTGGCTTTTGGTGGGACTGCCACTGGAACTTGGAGAGTCTGAGGTCGCTGCTCCTGCGATGTGCTGCCACGGAGCGCTGCCGCGAAGGAGACTCCAGGGCTAACGATATTCGAGGAGAACACCCTTCCCGTCGTAGTTTTGGGTGCTCTCTGCGATTTCCTCCTCTGCAGTTC
Source organism: Cryptotermes secundus (assembly GCF_002891405.2). Lineage (NCBI taxonomy): Eukaryota > Metazoa > Arthropoda > Insecta > Blattodea > Kalotermitidae > Cryptotermes > Cryptotermes secundus. Next base: position 15,112 of record NW_019744175.1, read on the forward strand.
CTCCCTCGCGTGTCTGCAGCCCCGGTAGTTGGCGGGATGTGGCTTCTCTCCTTCTTTCAATTCACAATTGCAGCATGCTGGAGTGGAGGCAGCGTTCTGCTTCTCAGGACATTCTTTGTGCAGGTGGCCACCCCCGCACCACATGCAACGTGGAGGTTGTTTGCAATTGGCCCAGACGTGGCCAAACTGTTGGCAGTTGTGACACTGCGTAAGGCCACTCTGTGCTCTATATGCCTCAACCCGAATGGAAATGTGGCAAAGGCTTTGAAGATGGAAAATTTCTTGAGATTTCGCCGTCCGGGTTAGGGTGATAAGGAAGAGCGGGAGGTTTCTTGCTATCCTTTCGTCTGAAGGCGACCCGCGGGTGGTTGTCATCTGCTTCACGCTGACGACATCAAATCCCAGGGTCACCAGTCCATCAGATATATCCTCCGCAGGGGTATTGTGAGGGAGGTGACGGATTACGGCTTTTATGGGTTTTAGGGACTTGGGAAAGAAGGTAAATATGAAAGACTGTTGTTAGATAAATGGGTCTTGACGGCTTCGAAATCCGCCATGTTCTTGGTGAGGACTCTGGTCCCGTTTCTGGTACTGCGGAACTCAAAGTCGCCTTTGACAACATTTTTCAGTTGCTTCTGCAATTGAATTAGGTTTACAGTGGACGTGAGAATTATTGGGGGGGGGCCTGCCTTTTTGGCTGAGGTTTCCTCCTCCAGCGTAGTGGCTTCTACAACAGAAGTTTCTGTTTCCATAGTTGCCTCCCTGAGGGGGGCGAAGTAGTTTTTGGTGGCAACCTCTGGCTTAGTGTTGCTTCCGACTGCTGCAGTTGGTTTTTTTCGGAGTCGGTGCGGTTTCAGCGGTACTTTGTCTTTTCCGCCTACGGACTTCTTAGAAGCCTTCCTCCCCGGCTGGAATATTTTTGCCTGATGTGCTGGCCTTTATCAGTGACTTCAGCTCATTTAGCGTGACTGTATAGTTGCCATAGAGTGCACTGAACAGCGTCTTGCCGGAGAGTGTCTTACAGTAATTTATCCTATTTTCATCGGCGGTGCTGACTATTGCCGCCCATTCTGCACTTTCTCCATTTGCAGCAGTTGTGAAACCGGCTACGTCCTCAGTGCTGCACAAGATGTGGAATAAGCGTCTGTACTGGGTGTCGGCCTCGGGCTATTGTCGTATGATTTCTTTACATTCGGCCTGAAGAGCGGCACGTTTTTCGGCACAGAATGCCTGGTACCCCGGCAAAGGGACGCCAGCCATTACTGGCTGGACACTTAAAGATTAAACACCCGGCCGAGTACTGCCTTATGTCAGTTTTGTATGAGTTTAGTCGAATATACTTACTCCTTAGTGAATGGTCAATCCCTATGAACTCGACGAATGAATCGAATCTCGATGAATCCCCGAATCTCACTCGAATCAATAGCCCGAATCTAAACTCGTGTCGAATCATTCGAATCACCATCACCCATTTCTGCAACGCTCACTCTTCACATCTCTTTTCACCATCACGCGCGCTAACCAATCTGATTGCTTCAAACGTTCATATTTATACTGGGAACGCTCCTGGTCCACATATACGTCATTAGGCGCGCAAGCCAATCAATTCTTCCACCTCAATTTCGAGTTTCGCTCCGCCCCACCGACCAGCGTATAAAAAGAAGCAACACCAAAGCCGAGTTATTCGATTCAATTCAGAGACGGCTGATTCGGATTCGATTCATTCGAATATTCGGGGGACGTGATTCGAGATTCGGATGAGAGATTCGGTTGATTTGAGCATTCAGAGGATTGCTTCGAGTGAGATTCTGGGATTCATCGAATTCGATTCATTCGTCGAGTTCATAGGTATTGACCATTCAATAAGGAGTAAGTCTATTCGACAAAACTCGATATTGGATGATAAATTTGGACTGAATTCTTGTGTCTGGACAACTTTGTGAATTCAGTGCGGGCAGTGAGTTGTGTCCCAATTTGTTCTATCAGTCAGTACTCGGCCGGGTGTGTAATCTGTAAGTGTCCAGCCAGTAATGGCTGGCGTCCCTGTGCCGGGGTACCAGGCATTCTGGGCCGAAAAACGTGCCGCTCTTCAGGCCGAATGTAAAGAAATCATACGACAATACCCCGAGGCCAACACCCAGTAGGCCGTAATCCGTCACCTCCCTCACAATAAAACTGCGGAGGATATATCTGATGGACTCGTGACCCGGGGATTTGATGTGATCAGCGTGAATCAGATGACAACCACGCGCGGGTCGCCTTCAGACGAAAGGATAGCAAGAAACCTCCCGCTCTTCCTTATCACCCTAACCCGGACGGCGAAATCTCAAGAAATTTTCCATCTTCAAAGCTTTTGCCACATTTCCATTCGGGTTGAGGCATATAGAGCACAGAGTGGCCTTACGCAGTGTCACAACTGCCAACAGTTTGACCACGTCTGGGCCAATTGCAAACAACCTCCACGTTGCATGTGGTGCGGGGGTGGCCACCTGCACAAAGAATGTCCTGAGAAGCAGAACGCTGCCTCCACTCCAGCATGCTGCAATTGTGAATTGAAAGAAGGAGAGAAGCCACATCCCGCCAACTACCGGGGCTGCAGACACGCGAGGGAGGAACTGCAGAGGAGGAAATCGCAGAGAGCACCCAAAACTACGACGGGAAGGGTGTTCTCCTCGAATATCGTTAGCCCTGGAGTCTCCTTCGCGGCAGCGCTCCGTGGCAGCACATCGCAGGAGCAGCGACCTCAGACTCTCCAAGTTCCAGTGGCAGTCCCACCAAAAGCCACGAAACCGAGCATCCCGGTCTTTGTACAGGAACCAAAAACAGGTCAGTCAACTCAGGCTAGTCATGTAAACAGTCCATCTCTCGACAATATGTTGAGAGTAGTGACTGTAGTACAGCAGATTATGACAGAGGTCAGTGGTGCAGTGTCCGAAGAGGAAAAAATAATGGCCATTACCAAAATTGTTTTAAGCCTAATGAAACAAAATGGCCACTAGAGTACATAGGCCCCTCAAAGTCATAGCATTTAATGCGAATGGCATTGGGAGGCAGCGCTATGAGCTCAGTAAACAGCTGCAAGACCTACACGTAGATGTGGCCCTGTTTTCAGAGACACATCTGAAACCTCACGAGAGGTTCTTTATTCCAAATTACTACTTTTATAGAATCGACCGCCAGTCCGGGAGAAATGGCGGAACTGCCGTTGCAGTAAGAAAAGGCATTCCCCACAACCATGTAGACCTACCACCCCTTGTTTCAGTAGAAGCGACAGGGGTCTGCATACCAATTGGTAATAGCGAAGTGCTGCTTGCAGCTGTTTATAAATCTCCAGGCAAAGCCTGGAGTGATGCTGACATCACTGAGCTCTTAAGCTTCAGACGAAAGTCTATTTTGGCAGGTGATTTGAATGCTAAGAACCCATTTTGGAATAGTAGAGTTTCAAACCCCTCAGGTTTGAAACTTATGGATTTATTTGATATGGGCGATTTCGAAATCTCAGCTCCACAGTGCCCCACTCACTATTCCCCTGCGGGAAATGGTGACGTGCTAGACATTGTGGTTCACAAAAATATCAGAATGTCAGAGGTCGTCGTCTCTGATATTTTGGATTCAGATCACCTACCAATAGTATTTCACATACTGGATCACGTTAAAATTAGCAACCTTTCGGAACCCATTGAAAAATTTACAGATTGGGAGCGGTTTCAAAGCCTCGCTTCTGAACTAATATCACCTAAACTAGAAATAAATTCGGGGGTAGAAGCCGATAAAGCGGCACGCGACTTTGCAGCCTCTATTGCTTCGGCATATAGGCTGTCGACAAGTAAAGTTACACTTTCGGACATAAACAACGATCTTCCTGGTCTAGATCGTTTGATAAAATATAAACAGAGGCTACGAAAACTGTGGCAAGAAACCAGGGATCCAGCGTGTAAAACGGCAGTCAATTGGGTCACCAAATCAATCAGGCGAATGACCCGTAAAAAGGCACTTGAACGGTGGGAAACAAAAATAAGCAACGCTGAAGTCACACCTCAGTGTATATGGCCCATTGCGAAATCTCTCCTTAAGAGAGACGGACCAAGGGCACCAACTGCTATTCATGGTTCTTCTGGCCTAAAATTTCATCCTTCTGAAAAAGCCAATGAAATTGCCGACTGTTTGGAAATTCAATTCACGCCACATGACCTGTGCGACGAAAACCATGAACAGCGGGTGGAGGCTAGAGTTCAAGCTCTGCTGGAAGCCGTGGATGAAAACCCCCCTCTAAGGATCAGACCATGTGACGTTCAGAAATTAATAAAATCCCTGAAATTAAAAAAGGCCTGTGGAATTGACGGCATCCCAAATGAATGCCTCAGGCACCTTCCAAGGAGACCATTGGTTCACCTAACTCACTTATTCAATCACTGTTTTCGGCTCTCTCACTTTCCAAATACTTGGAAGGAAGCAAAAATAATAACTTTACCTAAACCGGGTAAAGACCCGAAATTTCCTCAAAATTTACGTCCGATCAGCCTCCTGTCCACGACAGGAAAACTATTCGAAAAAGCAATTTTGAAATTCCTCCATAAACATATTGAAGAAAGAGACCTGCTCAACGCAAGTCAGTTTGGTTTTCGTGCACGTCACAGCACGACATTGCAATGTATGAGGCTGGCGGACCACGTGACCCTTAATTTCAACAATAAAATGTCTACGGCTGCAGTGTTCTTGGACATCGAAAAAGCCTTTGATACCACGTGGCACTCAGGCTTGCTGTTTAAATTATCAAAATTGGAATTCCCCAACTCTTTGACCAAGCTTATTGGGTCCTTTCTCTCTAAACGTAAATTCAGGGTCTCTGTTGAAGGCGAAATGTCAACGCCAAGGGAAATACAAGCAGGGGTGCCACAAGGTTCTGTCCTTTCCCCTACTCTCTTTAATTTGTATATAAATGATGCCCCCCATACACAGGGCGTTCACCTGGCCCTCTTTGCAGACGACACCTGTCTGTATGCGACAGATCGCAAAGAGGGTTTTATTGTTAGAAAACTCCAGCGCGGTCTCAGCTCAATGGAGACCTGGTGTGAGCGCTGGAATATAAAAATTAATGAAGACAAGACTCGGGGGGTCTACTTCTCTCGTGGTCGTCGACCGCCTGAGTCTTGTCTTACTCTAAATGGAAGAAATATTCCATTTGTAAATAGTGCAAAATATCTAGGTGTAATCTTCGATAAGAGAGTGACTTGGAGATTACACATAGAAATGATCGAAGCCAAGGCCTTCAGAACATTCATTAGAGTGTATTCCCTATTCAAAAATGAGCGATTGAGCGCTAACATTAAACTAACCCTCCATAAAGCTCTTATTAGATCCATAATGACTTATGCTAGTCCCGCCTGGGAGTTTGCGGCAGACACTCATCTATTGAAATTGCAGCGCCTGCAAAACAAGGTTCTCCGCACGATTGGCAATTTTCCAAGGCGCACACCGGTCCGCGATTTGCACATGGCATTCAAAATCCCGTACGTATATGATTACATAACAAAATTATGCAGGCAACAAGCAGAAGTCATACAAAATCATGATAATGAGAATGTTCGCAACATCGGACAAGGCGAAGCCCGACACAGAAAGTATAAGAGGCTTAAACTTGGCGGCGGTCAGGCATACGACCGTTCAAGTGACTAGACTGCCGTGGTAGCAAATACTACTAGGGTATATATGTATATATATGAAAGGGCATAATCCGCTGTACCTAGCCTGGACTGACAGAGGCCGTGTATATATTGTACATAGAAGTAAGTAATAAGTGTGTATTTGTAAATGTATGTAAATACAGACAATGGACTTAATACAGACTGACTAACAAATGACAGACCCGACCTCTCGTCAGAGAGGGCGCTACACATAGACAGGACAGTAACTTTCGTTCAAAAGAAATATCTGGTCATGAGCTCCAGCTGGGGCTCGACACCAAGACCGACAGACTGACTGACCGTCAGTTGTAACATGACCTGACCTGACCTGACCGAGTTATTCAGTTCAATTCAGTCCGACTGCAGTGTACGATCAAGCCACACAGGAAGCAACTTCAGCCAGCAGGTTTCATCGCCAGCGCTCAGTCTTCAGAGACGTCGGCAGGCTGCGCCAAGCACGACTGCCTCGGCCCTCCGGCGCTCTCGCACCCGACTCACTGGGGCACCGCACCTGGACTCGCCGGTGGTCGTGTTACGGTCCGACTCACTGGGCATCTGACGTAGCCACTGCCTCATGGCTCCTACGACGGCGCTCAACGACTAGCCTTTTCACCTACCATTCACCGTAACTAGCCTTTCTCCTTACCGGCGCGCGCCGCGCTACCTCACCGGTCAATCATCTCAGCAGCCACGGTCCTTTTCAGGGCCAACACACTGTTCCGAAGAAGTGGGTTGTCATCGGAGTAATGACAGACACTACACATTGACAAGAGCTCCACAAGTTCTTTTGATACTAAACTGAAATCATAACGAGTTAAATTTCCTCTTTACTCGTAATTGTGTTGGATCCGTGATACGACACAAACATAATCAAAAGATTAAATCAGACAACACGAAAACAGAAATCAAACACACATGACAACGAACAACATAAAAGAAAGTGAGCCATATTTACATATAGTACAAAAGAAGTGAGAAAAATTACAAAACTTTTCAAAGACACACAGATAAAAGTAGCATTCCGCACACGAAACACAATAGAAAATATACTCAAACACAAACCACAATTAGATAAATACAATAAAAGTGGCATATACCAAATGAAATGTGTAGATTGCCCATTGAAATACATTGGGCAAACGGGCAGAACATTTAACACTAGATATAAAGAACATATACATGATATTAGGAATAATGATAGCAATTCCGGGTACTCAAACCACATACTAAATACAGGACATGCATACGGAACAATAACAGAGGTAATGGAAGTTGTAACAACGGGAAAGAAGGGCAGACATTTGAAAACATTAGAGAAATACCATATATCTAAAATAAGTAAGAAAGGCCTACACATGAATGATACACACATAGAAACACACAATCCCATATTTCAAACGATAAACGAAATCTATACAGACTAACGGTACCTTCCTCTCCCCACTACCCATTCCCCCCCACACTCACAAACATAAACTCAGCACACAGTACATCAGACAGCACACGTAGCAAAGAATAGCAGCGGCACGCACACAGAAAGACTATACAGGGTAAGTACAAATAACAATATACACACATAAGAAAACACCACATATATAATATGGTAATACAAATATATTTGTATATTACAGATAACACATATACAGTGTGGAAACAAGAACTAGCAGCTGCAGCACTTCAAACAGAGGGCGAATAACCCTAACAATTTTAAAATTTTAAAATTTGGACAAGAATTTAAAGGTTTAAAATTAGAACTAAAGATTTTATTATGGTGCTATTACAATAAAGTCAAAATTAACGTGTGTGAAGTAATCTACGGGTGGACAGCTATCAACGAAGTAGAAGTTGATAATGACAGGGAGAGTGTTTTAGATGTTAAATTTTGAACTGGGTGCAGTGTGACAGCGACGTGAGTGTTATACACCTGATGATGGCCGTCTGAGGCCGAAACATGTAGTGTAGGGAGCAAGATCAAAGACACAAAATATATTGTTTGCACTTGAGACGGAGTTTATATCGATTATTGTATGGAGTGCAACAGGATGCTTAAATATAATATTGTAAATCCATGACATTCACTGGGAAACGCTGATTATTTGCTGTATTACACAGTACACGTGTCTCAGTGCGGTTGAAGGGCGTCTGGATATCTTGACCGGACTTCTACTGCAAGGTTTGTTCTTCGGCAATGTTTCGTTTCTCGTCACGTATATAACCGTATGTTGCGTACTGACCGAGCTGCACTGCGAGATGGCCGTGAACGGGCTACCAAGGGAGTTGAAACAAATTGCATTCTGTGGCTAAAGTTTTTCTGCTCCGGGATGGAGTTTTACTCTTAGCATGCATGCGTATCACTTTCGATTCTAGATAGAACTGTACATATTAGAAACATGGTTCTGTGTGTTAGTCGGGACTGAAGGACTGGAAGGACGCTTACAACCTTGAATTTGTGTCAAAGAAGCCAGTCAGAAATGTCTTGGGCAATGGATTTTGTGACTTTTAGCATTCCGAATGATTCGTTTTGGTTCTCTTGTCAAAGGTTTGCTTCAAAAGGCCGGACCGGAATAAATGTTCAATTCTGTTATTATTTGCCAATTATGAAATGTAGAAAGTAAAAAAGGAAAACTGTCTCTGCACTTAACTAATCAAGCACTTCGTCATGAAAACGTGCGGAGGAGTGGATGTTTAGATCCATGTAATTTTGACCTGTGAATTAGTTGAGATTGTATTTGGGGAAAGCAAAAGGGACTAAATATTTTACTGTCATATATGACTCCCACTTACTTATTGTAACTTTTGCAAATGTGTAACCTCTGGTATTAAGAGTTCCCTTCATATAAGCAGTCCTAAAGAGACCACACGCAGTGTTATTTGGAGCGAGAAAGATCGGCATGCAGCCTCACCCTTTCAACCGTAAGCTTTGGCATACGACCAGTGGCCCCACCACTGGATGCATATGAGGTTACATAGCCACCTAGAAAGAACACTAGCACGTGATGATCTCTGGGGAGAAAGCACTAGGCGTGACAGACACAAGGCAGCTCGCCTATAAGGCAGCTCGCCTGAGGCGAGGGTCTCTTTCTTTCTTTCTAAATGTAAAATTACTGTGTTTCTTTCTTGTGTTTCTTTCTTCAATAAACATGGTTAGTATTATTATCAACGTGTGGAGTGTGGTTTGTTTAATCTTGGGCGTCAGCGCCAGCTCCTGCACGAAGACGAACCCCTGACCCTCAGTTGCCAATGTGAGAGTTTTTAGTGACAAGTACGCGGCGGCGGCGGGAGCTGCCACCTCCCACCGGCGCCGAGTAAAGACGATACATGGTGGCAGCGGAAAGGGATTTGAACTAAGCACTTTGTACGTTGATAATTAACCCTGAAGCTGTACCAGGCTGGAGGGATAGATAGCCCGATATCCCGAGGGAAGCTGTCGACTTTCTTCGAGGAGACAACGCTCCAGAAGATAACCAAACCGGCCAGGGGTTACCTGGTTCCCAGCTGAAGGACCAAGTTGGCGGTCGCGAGGCTCCGGATACGAGTGGCAGCCCGATATCCCGAGGGAAGCTGTCACCTCGACCGTTGCAGAATACACCGCGAGAGGATCACCCGACCTTCCTTGACCCAAAGCAAGAAGAATAGATCAGCGGGAGGCTGTAGACGTTGTCGCGACATCTGTGTCGTTGGCACGGCCGCCGCTAAAGGCTTTGCAGCAAGGACGGTCACACTTCGACCCGAGGTAAGAGGAGTCGATCCGAACAGTGTAGCTCAACACCGCTCTACCACTACTTTGTAAAGGTTAGACCAGATCCTTGGTAATTTAAAAATGGCAGACGAGGATCCCGAAAAGGGGGATGAGGGGGCGTACATCTCAGTTACTCAGGCAATTAAGTTGATACCAAGACCGTTCGAGGGAAATCCAAAGCAGTTACGTGAATTTATTGAGGGCGCGGAAGATGCCATAGCGGTTACTCACCCAGGAAAACGTGAGTTGTTATTGAAATTTATCACTGCCAAGATACAGAGTGATGCTAAAGACAAGTTGTTGGCCAGAGTAGAAAGGAATACCTGGGCACAGATTAAAGGGATTTTAGAAGAAAACTATTTAGTGAAGAGGACGCTAGAATATTATACAGGTACTTTGTTTAATTCCAGACAGGGACCTACAGAAACAGTAGCACAGTGGGGCGCCAGGCTAGACGCCGTAGCTATGGACCTTAGAAGGGAAGTTAGGCAAAGGCTCGGCACTTTGGAAGAAAGGGAGCACGGTCATTATGTAGAGGGAGGATTGAAATTGATTGGTGAATTTTTGAAAGGAATTTTTGTAGCAGGTCTTAAAGACGAAAGGGTTAAAGTAATAGTTAAGACAAAAGGGGAAGAGGACTCCCTAGCGCAAATGGTTGAAACAGCCATTCAGGAAGAATGTGAATTAAAATCCCAGAAATTTAAGGCAAATTTAGGATCAACGACCCCTTGGTATCAACGCGATGTGAAGCAAGAAAGACAGAATTATCGACTGCCGCCAATTAAAAGGGAAGTAAATGTAACGACCACTATGAAATGCTATAGGTTCGAAAAATTGGGACACTTCGCGAGGGAGTGTAGGAGTTTTGTTAAGTGCCGCAAGTGTGGTAGGAAGGGACACTTGTAGTCAAAATGTAGAGAACAGGGAAATTGGCAGCAGGGAAGCCTGAGCAGCCAAGGTGTACCTGCAGTAAGGACGGCTGCAGAGTAAGTGAAGGTGGCGGGCATAAGAATGCCGCACCAGGGGTGAACGGCGAAGTAATGCCGCACCCGGAGGCGGATGTAAGCCGAGGGGACGGTCTCGCATTCAATAAGAGGGAGGACGCTCCAAAGTCGGTGCATAAACACAGAGAGGGAAATGCACAACATGTTAGCCAGCAGGGCCTGGCGGGTGCGCCGGATAGTGCGCATGAAATAAGTGGGTCCAGCGAGACCGCGCCTCAGCGAAGGCTAGAGGTGGAATTTATAAGTGAACCCAAGGGAGGGTTAGGACCATATGAGGTTTTTGTAACAAGCCCCCAGTTACAAAATGAAATAGGCACAGGTCTAATTGACACTGGAGCACAAGTGTCGCTTGTAAGAGAAAGTAGTTTAAGGAAAAGTATCCCCAAAGAGAAATATAGAGATATAAATGTGAACATACGAGGTATTAATGGAAGCGATATGCTCATTAGAAAAGGAATAATGTTGCAAGTTAACGACAGTAAAGAAATGTTGTTTTACATTGTTGATCGTTTACCTAGAAACTTAAATTTAATATTAGGTCAAGAATGGTTGCTCCAAAATGGTTATATGATGACTTGTTCTAAAGTAGTACCTCCCTTTAGTGAAAGTGTAATTAAAGTGCCTACGAAAGAGAAGGGCATAAGGTTGGTAGACAAACAAGAGTTGCTGCCAGGAGTGTATTGTGGCACTAGTTTAGGTATGTGCCATGAGGGTTATTTTTCTTGTTTGATAGTGAATATGACGTCATTCCCCATTACACAATTGCCTTTACCACGGTTAGAAAAACCGCCGACATTCAAATTAGAAGGTAAAAATTCCAAGTCAGTGGACGATGTCGAACGTATCGTTAAATTAAATGAGAAGTTGAGATTAGATCATATCACGGAAGGAGCTGAAACAATTAGGGCCATATGCAAGGAATACGTAGATATATTTAAACTGCCCGGTGACAAGTTAACCGCAGTTAGTGCAACCGCTCACAGCATACCTACACCGAGCGTGCCTGAAGGACGGGCAATAACTTTAAAGAATTATAGATTAGCGGAGGCCCATACGCGAGAGGTCAACGAACAGATACAGCAGATGATCCGAGATGAGATAATCGTCCCTAGCCAGAGCGAATGGAATTTCCCTTTAATCGTGGTTCCGAAAAAATTAGATCCAACAGGCAAACGGAAATGGAGGATTTGCGTGGATTTTCGTAAATTGAATGAAGTATCGATAGGTGATACTTTTCCGTTGCCGAATATTCAGGACATTTTAGATAAAGTTGGAAGGGCAAGATACTTCAGTGCTTTAGATTGTGCTTCTGGTTTTCATCAGATACCTTTAAAGAAAGAAGATAGGTGTAAGACCGCTTTTAGTACTCCATCTGGTCATTTCGAGTACTTGCGTATGCCGTTTGGATTGAAGGCTGCGCCAGCTACATTTCAAAGAATGATGAATTCTATACTTCGAGACTCAATAGGAGATCGATGTTTTGTTTACATAGATGATGTATTAATTTTAGGCGAAACACTGCCAGAACATCATGCTAAATTGAGAGAAGTGTTTGAATAATTTAGGAAATTTAATGTTAAGTTTAACCTGATAAGTGCGAATTTCTTCGACCAGAACTGACATATTTGGGTCATGTTATTTCAAAAGAAGGTGTAAAACCAGATTCGAAGAAAATAGAGACTGTGGTTCGATTCCCAGCACCAGAGAAACAGAAGGATGTAAAATCTTTTTTAGGAATGACAGGTTACTATCGAAAATTTTTCCCGCATTATAGCACGATAGCTAAACCATTGACTATATTATTAACGAAGGAGGCCCCATGGAAGCGGAATTCAGAGGAGCAAGAAAGTTTTGATCTTTTGAAAGCAAATTTTATTGAATTGCCTATATTGCAGTATCCGGACTTTCAACAACCTTTCCTTCTTACGACTGACGCTAGTGGCTACGGACTAGGAGCCGTATTAAGCCAAGGGACAGTAGGGAAAGACAAGCCTATAGCGTACGCAAGCAGAACGCTGAATTCAGCTGAACTAAATTATAGTACGGTTGAGAAAGAATTTTTAGCCATAGTATGGGCTTGCAAACATTTTAGGTCGTATTCATTAGGAAGGAAATTTCAAATTTAATAGATCACAGATGATTGACCTGGATATTTCGTGTGAAAGATCCCAGTTCGAGACTTTTAAGGTGGAAACTTTTGTTAAGAGAATTTGATTACGAAATTAAGTAGTAGCCGGGAAGACAGAATACGAACGCAGACAGTTTAAGTAGGTATCCAGTTATGGCAATAGAAGCAGAAGAGTTAACACCGGATAGAAAGGCCAGAATAATAAAAGAAATGCATTCGGACCCAGTAGGAGGACATCAAGGCATTAATCGGACTGTAGATCGAATTAAATTGTATACATCATGGTCAAACATGGCAGAGGACGTCGCTAATTATATTAAAACTTGTGAAATTTGCCAGAAAATGAAACATAGTAAGGAAAATAGATGTCAGTTACAAATTACTGATACCCAGGCAGAACCTTGGAAAAAATTGCACTTGGATATTGTTGGACCATTGCCATGCACGGAAGAGGGGCACAAGTACATTCTGACGTGCCAGGATAATTTGAGCAAGTATTTGATAGCAGAACCTTTAATTAATCAAACAGTAGAAGAGGTTAGTGAGGCGCTAGTACATCGAGTATTTTTAGTATATGGAATTCCAGGCATTATTCTGACAGATCAAGGCAGTAATTTTATGTCAGAAGCGTTTAAAGAAATTTGTAAGTTATTTCGAATCGAGAAGTTAAATACTGTGGCTTACCATCCAGAGAGTAACGGTGCACTAGAGAGGTCGCATAAAACTCTGATAACGTATTTGAGGAGTTACGTTGATAGCAAACCTTCTAATTGGAATCAATGGCTACATTTCGCGTGTTTTATGTTCAATACAACGCCACATTCTATAACTCAGTATAGTCCCTATGAATTATTGTTTGGGAGAAAATGCAACTTACCTGGGGAATTAGAACAAAAGATTCAGCCACTGTATAACTATGATGATATTGTAAAGGTAATACGGCATAGGCTGCAAGAAAGTCATCATATTGCTCAGAGGAATTTAATGAAGTTCAAAGAGCACCAACACGTTAAGACTCAAAGTAAAGAGGTTTCCAAAGATATAAAATTAAATGACCTAATACTAGTAAAGAAGGAGCAAAGAAAGCATAAGCTGGAACCTATATGGGAAGGCCCGTATGAGGTGAAAGAATTAAAGTATCCAAATTTAGTGATACAGAGAGTAGGTAAACGTAAACGTGAGAAAGTTCATATGAATCAAATAAAGATGTTTCATTGTTCACAGGAAAACCAAGATGAAGTTACTTCGTCTTTGGATTTTGAGTAATGTGATTATATTGTGGAGGCATGTACAGACTCAAGAAACCGAACCCCTAACATCGGAGGCAGGTATTTATTTTGATGAGGAGGGAATAATTTCTTTTTACCCCACGACCTGGAAAGTCGTTAGCTACTTGGATTTACAATCTACTAGGGATTTATGGGGAAATGTTAAGGATCACTATAAGCAAGTGATTCAATACTGCCAAATCCTGGAAAAGACAAAATGGTATCACTACACTGATTGCAATTCCTTTGAACAGTACTTCAGCTCAAAGGTCAAATACATAGATAAAATGGAGGGAATAGTGGTGGAATATTTGACACCTGAGCCACAAAACCGTAGAAAACGGGGTGTGTTGGATATTGTAGGGGAGATATCTAAGATTTTATTTGGAACATTAACCCAATCCGATGCCAGAGAATACAACAGGCATATAAGTCAGTTAGAAAAGGAACAGAAAGACTTCCTTCACATTTCTTCAGAGCAGATGACAATAATAAAATCTGCTATTCAATCAATAGATTTGACTGTTCAAAGAGTAGACAAAAACGAAAAACTTTTGAAAGATACCATTTTGCGAATGAACGAACAAGTGGTTAATGCTAGCAATCTGCTGCAGGCAGAGATAGAACAAGTAACAACAGCTAACGTTCAAATTAAGATGGTTGAGAGGGGGCTAACAGAATGCCAACATGGGTTCGAAATTTTGGTAGATGCCTTGGTTCACGTCGAACAGGGGACTTTTCAACCACAATTCGTTTCTGCCGAACGAATTCGTGCCGTTTTGACATCGCAACAATTACCAAGTGGACTGGATTATCCTGATTTCCCATTTCCTGAGCTACAACGGATAGTTGTACCTCATGTCTATGCTCATGGTCCGTTTCTTGTGTATGTACTAGACATACCCCTTCTTTCTTCAATAACCTTCTATTTGTATAAGATTTTACCCTATCCGTTTCCCAGACAAGATGCCTTTGTCTTTGTTTATCCCTTAAAGGAATATATTTTTGTAAACTCTTTGAAGAGCCAATTCGGTAAGATGTCAACCAACGAGCTGGCGGGTTGTTTTCAACCCAATGCACTGCACAAGGTATGTAAAGCGGATGTTCCAATATTTTCGTACATTCCTGATGTTGATTGTGAAATGACCTTGATTCACCCCACATCCAACAAAATACCTGAGTCTTGTGAAGTAAGAGTTGTAAAACTTTTGAAAACCTATTGGATACCGTTACGTATGAGCAATCAATAGCTTTACGTAGCACCTGAACCCGAAATGTTATCTGTCCTATGCAATGAAAATGTCAAACAAGTTGACATACTTAAAAGAGGAAGACTGACATTACAGCCGGGATGCAAAGCTTATACTTCTTATATTGCTCTGTATGCAATGTCTACCACTCTAAGGAATATCTCAAATGATTTCTTTCCCACGGTTCCCATTAATTTTGATTGTTTAATTTTTAAAAAGACTAAAGATTTTTCACAGTTGCCTTTGTCCATTCCTTTAAGAAATAATTTGTCTTCTGTAGATGATTTACGGATGGCCAGTCACAAGGTGGATGAGGTTGAGAAAATGATTAAAGATCAAGAAGCAAAAGACTATTTTCGGTACTATAAATATGTTACTTCATGGACTGCAATAATGAGCACCATGATATTTTTCATTGTAACTTGCTGCTGCTGCTGTTTTTGCTGCAGAGGATGTAGAGCTTTATGGTATAGATTATGGGATAAATGGTCACCCAAAGCACGCTGGAAAGAAACTGCCGGGAGACTATGCATCAATATTACAAATGTTCAAGGTAGACAACCTTCGATAAGATATAAAACCTTAAGGACCTCTCCCACTACATCCCTAAAGTCTTCACCTAACGTTACCATAATGTCAGATGATGATGAACAAGAAGGGGTAGAAGAACCCCTACCAATTTCCTTAAGAAAAAAGAGAGTTTTCAGGTAAATAAAAGAGAAGAGAAGAAGGAAAAAAAATTGATATAAGTAATCAATCCATTTTTTAAGGGGGGAGTGTCATATATGACCCCCACTCACTTATTGTAACTTTTTCAAATGTGTAACCTTTTGGTATTAAGAGTTCCCTTCATATAAGCAGTCCTAAAGAGACCACACACAGTGTTATTTGGAGCGAGAAAAATCGGCATGCAGCCTCACCCTTTCACCCGTAAGCTTTGACATACGACCAGTGGCCCCACCACTGGATGCATATGAGTTTACATAGCCACCTAAAAAACTGTAGCACGTGATGATCTCTGGGGACAAAGCCCTAGGCGTGGCAGACACAAGGCAGCTCGCCTATAAGGCAGCTCGCCTGAGGCGAGGGTCTCTTTCTTCCTTTCTAAAAGTAAAATTACTGTGTTTCTTTCTTGTGTTTCTTTCTTCAATAAACTTGGTTAGTATTATTATCAACGTGTGGAGTGTGGTTTGTTTAATCTTGGGCTTCAGCGCCAGCTCCTGCACCAAGACGAACCCCTGACTCTCAGTGGCCAAAGTGAGAGTTTTTAGTGACAAGTACGCGGCGGCGGCGGGACCTGCCACCTCCCACCGGCGCCGAGTAAAGACGTTACATTACGAAATGAATGGTAAAGGAGTGAAGGAAAAATAAATACAGAGAGAGACAAAGGAGCCGGGATAAATCAGGTGATATAGCGATGGATTACGGCTGGACGGCCTAGGATCAATTCCCGGCAATATTAAGAGGTTTTCTCCACAGCTCCAGATCGATTCTGATGCCAACCTAATGCCTTGTCTCCCCGGAGGTAAAGCGGCCAGTCCGTCAAACTAACCAGTCACTTCCATCTATTATCGAGGTGAGGCTGTACCTCCACTTACCTGTATGTTATCATGGCGTAATAATTAATCAATTAAGCATAGGGATAGATTTACCTTTTTTACCAAACACACATACACACACGCGCACACACAGAGGGAGGTTCTTAATTTTGTTGACCCGTTCACAGCGACAGGTGCACTGCCGTTTTTAAGGCGCATACAAATTTGCCGCTGAGTCAATATGCCTGTTGGCCAATAAAGTTTGGGATTGATTAGTTACATTTCGCAGATCATAGAAGATGCTGGAAAACCTACCCCTGAAGAATTCGGATCGATCTTAATTTCGACGAGAAGACTGTAGAGACCAACTGGAAAAATGAACCATGCTTGCTGGTTCGCGCGACTCTGATTGTTGTTTTACATGATGTTGAGAATATTTAGACCGAAAAGGGATTAAGTGATAGGAGGTTGGGGAAAACTACATAATGAGGAACTTCCTAACTTTTACTCTTCTCCAAGTACAGTTAGAACTATCAAGTCAAAGAGGACAAGATGGGAAGGGCATGTAGTACGCATGGGTGAGAAAAAGGATGCGGATAGGGCTTTGTAAGAAAGCCAGAAAGAAACAGATCACTAGGAAGAGAGGTGTAGATGGGGGATGATATTAAAATCGATCATATGTAGGATTGATTTGAATGGAGTGGATAGGGAACATTGTAGGGTCTCTTGTGCATACGGTAATGAACTTTTCGAGTTGCATAATATATTTGGGATTTGCTGAGTAGATGAGTGGCTGGCGGTTCCTCGAGAAAGGCTCAGCTTCACGGAATTAGTTCTGCCCTTGGAAAACGATAGTGTTAAGGGCCAAATGTTCTGTAGGCTGACGGTCATCTGTGGACATATTGGGTGTCAGTATTGCCAGTTCAGGAAATTCTTTTCTACACTGCAACATGGAATTGCTTTCTTCGAATGTTGATATATTTTCTATACTATCACTACAGTGTAAAAGGTGAAGCTATCCCTGTAACAGGCCGTCTAGGCCCATAGGGTTGTGAGACATTGAGGCTCCCATATTTTCTAGACATTCTACTCACAGGTGTCGGAGAACTGTACCTTAAGGTGCGGCCACACAGAGCGCTACGCAATTCGCGCTACGTACGCTGTTTACGCTATGTTCGCTACACCGCGTGGCCACACAGAAAGCTATGTTTGGTACGAAACTGCACAGTCTTGAATGAGATGTTGGCCGATAGTGTGCCTAGGGGGGGATCAGCGATGATTCCGACAATGAGCTTTTGCTTTTACTTTCCTTGTATAAAAGTAAAAGGAAGTGGGTGAATTGCGTGAACTTAAGAAGAACAAAGTTTTTTTAATTTCATCATTTGATAAAGCAGTTACGTGAAGATGAAGTTAAATTTAAGATATTTTCGAACGAATAGGAATAACCCTAATAATCTTTTATCACTTATCAAGGATGAAATCCAAAAGAAGAAACTTAACTACAGGGAAAATATTTCAGCAGGGGAACGACTGGCTCTTTGTTTGAGGTGAGTGACCATGTGTTTTTATTTAGTTGTGTGTATTTTATTATTTCTGAATTTTAACAAAGACTATATGCTACATATAGGTCACAGAAGGGGTACTAGTTGACATCATCATTAAAAATGAACTGTCATAGCTTCCTGCACTTCCATTTCGAAGATTTTAAGTGTTTTCTTGCGCCTAATTATTGTAGCCCGTTGTCGCAACGCGGGCTTCAGATGAAGACTGACTAGCAGCAGGAGAAGGTTGTGCTTGACAGCAGAATTCTGTTGAAAAAATGGATGACCCAGCGCCAAAGTACTCTATTTCTGCATTTAAAATTAATTTCATAACGTCTTGCTTTACCCTTAGTTGAAAACAATGAGGAGGGAACTTGGTACTTTCCCACACACTGGCAAAGAAATACTCAAGCTCACCTGGCTGTTTTCTATCCTTTCCTTCTCTTGCATGCCATTTTTACTCCCGCTCTCTCTTCTCTTTCGAAATGCTGATTCTCTTTGTTTTTCTTCTTCTTCCTCAATCAACATGAGTCCTACGCAATCCTCACGCTCCTCAGTTTCCTCAACTATGTCGATATTGGATTCAGTTCTTCGGAAGGGAAAACAAAACATATGCATATCGAAGTACGTATAACATCAGAAATTGCACTTACTGCCGTGGAGTTAGGTCAGACAGTAGGAAAGACATTAGCGCCTCGTACTTCCACTACCTCATTTTCCTAGCACCCTGACCACTATATGTCTTTCTTCTTAGCATAACTTGTCTGTGACTATCCTGCAGTTTCTTTCAATCTACTTTCAAATCCTCCACTGCGGACACACACCGCAACAAATTATAATGCATATAAGAGTGTACTTGGTACTGGTAAAATACGACTAATAATCATAATATTTCTTCTTCATTGCAGGTACCTAGTAAGTGGGAATTCGTTCCAATCCATGTCTTTCACCTATCGCATGGGTAGGTCTACGGTCAGTGACATTGTTGAAAATTTTTGTGAAGCTATTTGGAAAATTGTGCAACCTAGAGTCATGCCTGATCCCAATGAAGAGATTTGGAGAGCAAGTGAAAGAGATTTAAAAGAAAAGTGAAACTTTCCTCACGGTGTCGCAGCGATTGATGGCAGAAATGTTCGTATAAGAGCCCCTTCGTTACGAGGCTCAGAATTCTTCAACAATAAAAGATACCATTCTGGTGTATTGCTGGCATTAGTTGATGCTAATAAAACCTTCCTCTGTGTAGATATAGAGCAATATGGGAGATGTAGTGATGGAAATGTGTTTGCCAACAATAATACTGGTAAGCGCTTAGCAAGTCAAAAAGCTTGAATTGCCTTCAGATGAATATTTAGGGGACCTTCTTTTACCATACATTATAGCTGGTGCTGAAGCTTTTCCTCTTAAAAAGTACCTCATGAAGCCTCATCCCAAAACTGGTCGAAGTCTCAGTGAGGCAGAGAAGACTTTTAATTATCGGCTTTCAAGAAGCAGAAACACTGTTGAAATTGATTTTGGGATCCTTGCTAATACATGGAGGATATATCAACCGCCTTTCGAATGCAATGTTGAGCATGCGGACAAGGCAATCCAAGCTAAGCCAAAGTCAAAGACAAAGGCATGTTGCAACTGACGGTCAGTCAGTCTGTCTGTCTTGGTGTCGAGCTCCAACTGGGGCTCATGACCAGATGTTTGCTTCTTTGTGAAAGTTGCTGTCCTGTCCATTTGGGGCGCCCTCTCTGACGAGAGGTCGGGTCAGTCTTAGTCAGTCCATTGGCAGTATTGTCATATATTTACAATTTAATTCTACTCTTAATTACTACTTTTATTAAACAATATGCTACCGCTCGCTCTCCCTTTGGTTTATGTTGTTGGGTGGGTTCCGGTAGGCAATGAAATTCTTTCTCGGGGTCGTTATACGGGTCTTGGATCATGAGGAGACAAAGGGTAATAATGTTACGCCGACACACATTACATTTACTCACTGTTTAATATATTATCATATTGTGTCACCAGCAGTGACGCGGCGGGTGAGTCAGCGCTCCCCTCCCTCCCCTCAGCGGTAACGTAACGCTCGCGTAATAGGTGAGTAATCACCCCGCATCCTGGCAGCCATACGCGGTGACGTCACGAGCGGAGCCGAAGATAGCCGAGCCCCATAACCGGGTAACTATGCAAGGCGAATCAACAGCGGTGACGTAACTGGACAGCGTGGCTAGCAACAAGGGTGCCTATTACGTGGCCGTATTATCCGATCGAGGCTACATAGGGAGAAGCGAAGGCTATTCACAGTCAGTTGTACTGTAACAGTCGCCGAGTCGAGTTGTACTGTAACAGTCGCCGAGTCGAGTTGTACTGAGTCAGTCAGTGAGTCCTGGAGCTACCGCCGAGTTAGCCAGCAACTAGTCAGTTGTATTCTGGAATTTGGAGTGTACTAATTGTGATACTGCAGATAGCAGTAACCGTAAATCTGTAATTTGGGTGATTGTAAGTGCGAATGTGAAATAAAATTCGCTACATCGAATACATCAAGAATTTATTTGTCGCGATATACGGCCAACACGCGACAATATGTTGAAACACGGCTGTCCGTAGGAATGACCGAATGAGAACTCCCCCAGAAGCTAGGACTATATCGTTGAGTTTTGGGACATTAATTCTCCTACCCTCGCAGATATATTCCATCATTGCTTCTGATTCGATCATTTAAAAAGAAGGCGGTATTACAAGTTTAAACCCTCCAATACCCTTCTTAAAAATTACACCTTTGAAACAGCTGGTCCAGCGATAGTCTCAACGATTCTCGCGACCTCGCTAGCCTGCAGTTGCAAAGTGTATCATTACAAACGCTATGCAGCATCTTTTACTCATAAGATATATATATTTGCTTCACGTAACAGCGACACTATGGCGCCACTATTACGTGACACAGGGATAAAAGCGTCAGTTGTTTATGAGCTGCTTACTCCAAGTCTTGCTCTTAATATTTCAATTTAATAACTAAATTAATAGGGCGACTTCAAATGTATATAAGGCCTCTGTCAATCCAGGCATTGTACAGCAGATTATGCCCTATTTCTAGTATTATTTGTTACAACGGCAATCTAGACACTTGAACGGTCGTATGCCTGACCGCCGAAAGCGGTTCTATGTTGGGCTTCACATTGACCAATAATACGAACATTCTCATTTTCATGATTTTGTATGACTTCTGCTTGTTGCCTACATAATTTTGTCATGTCATTATATACGTATGGAATTTTGAATTTCATGTGCAAATCGCGGACCGGTGTGCGCCTTGAAAAATTGTCAATCGTGCGTAGAACCTTGTTTTGCAGGCGCTGCAATTTCACTAGATGGGTGTCTGCCGCAAACTCCCAGGCGGGACTAGCATAAGTCATTACGGATCTAATAAGAGCTTTATGGAGGGTCAGTTTAATGTTAGCGCTCAATCGCTCACTTTTGAATAGCGAATGCACTCTAATGAATGTTCTGAAGGCCTTGTCTTCGATCATTTCTATGTGTAATCTCCATGTCACGCTCTTATCGAATATTACACCTAGATCTTTTGCACTATTTACAAATGGAATATTTCGTCCATTAAGTGTAAGACAAGACTCAGGTGGTCGACGACCACGAGAGAAGAGACCCTGAGCCATATCTTAATTAATTTTGATATTCCAGCGCTCACACCAGGTCTCCATTTAGCAGAGACAACGCTGGAGTTTTCTAATAATAACATTCTCCTTGCTATCTGTCGCATATAGACACTTGTCGTCCGCAAAGAGGGCCAGGTGAACACCATGAGTTTGTGGAGCATCATTTATGTACAGGTTGAAAAGAATAAGGGAAAGGAGCGAACCTTGTGGCACCCCTGCTTGAATTTCCCTTGGCGTTGACATTTCGCCTTCAACCGAGACCCTGCATTTACGGTTGTAAAGAAAGGACCCAATAAGCTTGGTCAAAGAATTACAGAATTCCAATTTAGATAACTTAAACAGCAAGCCCGCGTGCCACGTGGTATCAAAGGCTTTTCGATGTCCAAGAACACGTGGTCCGCCAGCCTCATACATTGCAATGTCGTGCTGTGACGTGCACGAAAACCAAACTGACTTGCGTTGAGCAGGCCTCTTTCGTCAATATGTTTACGGAGGAATTTCAAATTTCATTTTTGAAATAGTTTTCCTGTCGTGGACAAGAGGCTGATCGGACGTAAATTTTTTAGGAAATTTCGGGTCTTTACCTGGTTTACGTAAAGTTATTATTTTTGCTCCCTTCCAAGTATTTGGAAAGTGAGAGAGCCGAAAACAGTGATTGAATAAATGAGTTATGTGAACCAATGGTCGCCTTTGAATGTGTCTGAGGCATTCATTTGGGATGCCGTCAATTCCACAGGCCTTTTTTAATTTCAGTTACTTTATTAATTTCTGAACGTCACAAGGTCTGATACTTAGAGGGGGGTTTTCATCAACGGCTTCCAGCAGAGCTTGAAGTCTAACCTCCACCCGCTCTTCGTGGTTTTCGTCGCACAGGTCATGTGGCATGAACTGAATTTCCAAACAGTCGGCAATTTCGTAAGCTTTTTCAGAAGGATAAAATTTTAGGCCAGAAGTACCATGAATAGCAGTTGGTGCCCTTGGTCCGTCTCTCTTAAGGAGAAATTTCGCAATGGGCCATACACACTGAGGTGTGACTTCAGCGTTGCTTATTTTTGTTGTCCACCGTTCAAGCGCCTTTTTACGGGTCATTCGCCTGATGGATTTTGTGACCCAATTGACTGCCGTTTTACACGCTGGATCCCTGGTTTCTTGCCACAGTTTTCGTAGCCTCTGTTTATATTTTATCACACGATCTAGACCAGGAAGTTCGTTGTTTATATCCGAAAGTGTAACTTTACTTGTCGACAGCCTATATGCCAAAGCAATAGAGGCTGCAAAGTCGCGTGCCACTTTATCGGTTTCTACACCCGAATTTATTTCTAATTTAGGTGATATTAATTCAGAAGCGAGGCTTTGAAACCGCTCCCAATCTGTAAATTTTTCAATGGTTTCCGAAAGATTACTAATTTTAACGTGATCCAGTATGTGAAATACTATTGGTAGGTGATCTGAATCCAAAATATCAGAGACGACGACCTCTGACATTCTGATATTTTTGTGAACCACAATGTCTAGCACGTCACCATTTCCCNACAAAGTACCGCTCATGAGGTTTCAGATGTGTCTCTGAAGACAGGGCCGCATCTACGTGTAGGCCTTGCAGCTGTTTACTGAGCTCATAGCGCTGCCTCCCAATGACGTTTGCATTAAATGCTATGACTTTGAGAAGCGTATGAAATCTAGTGGCCATTATGTTTCATCAGGCTTAGTTCAATTTTAGTTATGGCCATTACTTTTTCCTCCTCGGGCACTGCACTACTGACTGCTGTCAAAATTTGCTGTACTACAGTCACTACTTTCAACATATTGTCGAGAGATTGACTGCTTACATGAGGAGCCTGAACTGACTGACCTGTGTTGTTCCTGTACATTGATCGGGACGCTCGGTTTCGTGGCTGCTGGTGGAACTGCCACTGGTGTTTAGGGAGTCTGAGACCGCTGCCCTGCGATGTGTTGCCTCGGAGCGCCGCTGAGAAGGAATCTGCAGGGGTGACGATATTTGATGAGAACCCCCTTCCCGTTGTGGTTTTGTGTACTCTCTGCAATTTCTTCTTCTCCAGTTCCTCCTTCGCGTGTCTGCAGTCGCGGTAGTTGGCGGGATGCAGTTTCTCTTGATCCTTCAATTCACAGTTACAATCACTCTGGAGTAGAGGCAGCGTTTTGTTTTACAGGGCACTATTTTTGCAGGTGGCCACAGCCCCACCACATGCACCGGGGAGGTCTGGGTGTTTCCTGTGGCAGCCGCTGCCTTCTTTGAAGTCGTGGCGGACTCGGTTGTGCTTTACCATCTTCGCCTTCGGGCCTCTTCGAAGAATTCTTCTTGGGAGTGCTTCGTAGGAGGAGTTTTTGATGTCTCCGAGATTCTGGCCTTTACTAGGGACTTCAGATCGATCTGTGTAACTGTATAGGTCCCATATAGAGCACTGAACAAAATCGTGCCCTTGAGAGCCTTGCAATAGCTCTCTGTGTTTTCTTCGGCAGCATTGACTATTGCCGCCAATTCGACACTTTCCCCAATTGTAGCGAGTGTGAAGCTGTCTACATCCTCAATATCGCAAATGATTTTAAACAGTCTCCTGGTATGTTCATCTGCTTCAAGTTATTCTTTTACATCCTCCTTGTATTCTGCCTGTAGTGAGGCTCTTCTTTCTGCCCAGAATGCATGGAAGACAGGCACCCAGGCGCCCACAATGTTTGGCAAGGCACAGGAAGAAACAAAAGCCTCACGCAAAAACTAAGACTTTTACTAACAGGGACTATAACAAAGACCACTAATAGTCGAACCGACAATCAGTCGATCAACCTCCGAATGTAAACTGCTCATCTCCAATGAATCAATCAATCGCGTCCAAACTACAAGACGTCTTAAGGTCCCTCCCGGAGGAGTTGTTCCCTGAATTTTTCCGCCCTTAAAAATTCCACGACCTCCGCCTAATATAACCCACTGTCACGTCATTTACCTTTCTCGCCTCAGGGAGGAAAGCCCGTCTCCGCACAGGCAGGAATTGAGAGAAGTTTGAAGAAAACTGTATAATGGTCATATCAAGGAGAAAGAGACCACTGGGCGTAGGTGGGTGGACAATAGTAAAATGGATATTAGAGAGACAGTGTGGGAAGTTATGAATTGGTTTGTTCTGGCTCAGAACAGTGACCAGTGAACGCCTCTCTTGAACACGTACTTAACGATTTTCAAATTATACAGGTCTATGTCGTAAACTGAAACTGTAAAAGCATTTGGAAATGGTCGTGGCCTACTATTATGCACTGTCACTGAATTTGCTTTCTTACCTCAGGCTAGAAAGCCGGTATCCACAGGCAGGAAGTGAGAGGATTTTCGAGAAAACTGTATAATGGTCATGTGAGGAGGGATGAGATGGACACGGCATGAAGCACGAATGGGAAGACGAGGATTGCGTATAGGATACTGGTGGAAAAGTCAGAAGGAAAGAGACCACTGGGCGTTGGTGGGTGGAGAAGAGTAAAATGGATCTTAGAGAGATAAGGTGGGAAGTTATAGATTGGATTCATCGGGCTCAGTATAGGGACAGTGGACGACTCTCTTGAACGTAGTCCTTAATGACGGTCAAACTACAGGGTTTGATGTGGTAAACTCAAAATGAAAAAGCATTTGGTATTGGTCGTGGCCTAAAATAATTCTCTGTCACGGCATTTGCCTTTCTCTCCTCAGGCCGGAAAGCCGGTCTACGAACAGGCAGGAATAGAGAGGAGTTTGGAGAAAAGTGTATAATGCTCATGTCAAGGAAAATGAGGTGGGCAGGTTATGTAGCACGAAAGGGGGAGACGAGGATAGCGTAGAGGATACTTATGGAAAAGTAAGAAGGAAAGAGGCATAGGTTTGTGGACAATATTAAAATGGATCTTAGAATGATAAAATGCGAAGTTAAGGATTGGATTGATCTGGCTCAGAATAGGGACCAGTGACGTCTCTCTTGAACGCGTACTTAACGACTGTCAAACTATACAGTTTTATGTGGTAAACTCAAACTGAAAAACCATTTCCAAGTGGTCGTGGCCTAATGTAAAACACTGTCACGGCATTTGCCTTTCTCTCCTCAGGCCGGAGAGCCATTCTCCGTACAGCAGGAAGTGACAGGAATTTGGAGATAAATGTGTAATGCTCACTCAAGGAGGATGAGGTGGGCAAGGCATGTAGCACGAATGTGGGAGACGAGGATTTTGTATAGAATACTGGTGGAACAGCCAGGAGCAAAGAGACCACTGGGAGTTTGTGGGTGGACAATATTAAAATGGATCTTAGAGAAAAATGGTGGGAAATTATGGATTAGATTGATCTGGCTCAGAATAGGGACCTGTGGACGGCTCTCTTGAAATGGTAATTAACGATTTTCAAAATATACAGGTTTATGTGGTAAACTGAAACTAAAAATAATTTGGAAGTTGTAGTGGCCTAATATAATGCACTGTCATGGAATATGCTTTCTTACCTCAGGCCGGAAATCCTGTCTCCTCACAGGCAGGAAGTGAGCGAAGTTTAGAGAAAACTACATAATATTCAAGTCAAGGAGGAAGAGGTGGGCAAGGCATGTAGCACGAATGTGGGAGACGAGGATTGCGTATAGGATACTGGTGAAAAATAAGAAGGAAAGAGACCACTGGGCGTATGTTTGTGAAGAATATTAAAATGGATATTAGAGAGATAGGGGCGAAGTTAAGGATTGGATTGATCTCGGTAAGGATAGAGATCAGTGAGCGCTATCTTGAACGCCTAAATATCGACTGTCAAGCTATATATATTTATGGGGTAAACTCAAGCTGAAAAAGCATTTCGATGTGGTCGTAGCCTAATATAATTCACTGTCATAGAATATGCTTTCTTACCCCAGGCCGGAGAACCGGTCCCTGCACAGGCAGGAAGTGATAGGAGTTTCGAGAAAACTGTATATTGCTCACGACATGGAGGATGACGTGGGCAACGTATGTAGGACGAATGGGGGAGTCAAGAAATGTGTAAATGATACTTGTGGAAATGTCAGAAACAGACCACTGGGAGTTCGTTGGTGGACAATATTACAATGGATCTTAGATAGGGTGGGAAATTGTGGATTGAACTGATCTGGCTCAGGACAGAGACCAGTGACGGCTATCTTGAACACCCTAATAACGACTGTCAAATAATACAAGTTTTTGATATCGTCCACGAGCAAACCCCGGACGATATCATGAACCTCCTCATCAAGAGAGACAGGCGGCACAAAATCTGCCCCACAAGAGAAGGACGATAGGAGGACGGACACGAACCTACATGGTTTATAAAATTTTAATTATTGACAATACATGTTTTTTAAATAATATCTAGTAACTTTTATAAACTTTACAATACCAGGAAGCTGCTGTGATTGTGAAATGTTCTAATTTATGCGTACTGTGCATTGTTGAATATAAGTGTATGTATTTTCAATCAAAACAACTTCTGTGATGGTAGTTTCCAGTTTGTAACGATGTTTCACTCTGAAGATGGTCCGTAAGGACGGAAACATGTTAGGGAGACAAGTTTTCATGTAGTAAAAATTATAGGTCACGTTAGAGGGCGTGGTTTGTATTTGATAGTGAGAAGGGTACTTTGTGTTATTATGACGATTTAATACATGTGATAAAACACAGGATGCGAGAAAGTCATCACATAGCTCAACAGAATTTACAGAATTTTAAAGAGAAACAGCAGGAGAGAGATCCTGAAAAGAATGTAGTAGCATTCCAAGTTAATGACCTAGTGCTTGTGCAAAATAAACATAGGAGACATAAGTTAGATGCGCTATGGGAAGGGCCGTATGAGATTAAAAATGTGCAGTTACCCAATTTAGTGATACAGCAAGTAGGAAAGAGAAAGAAACGTACCATACATGTGAATTTAGTAAAATCCTTTTGTTCACAGGAAGGACAAGTGAAAACAATTCGTCTGTGGGTTGTCGGAATTAGTCTCTTCCTTCGTTGTGAGTGTTTAAAGCCTGAACTTGTAGAAGTTACAACATCTGAAAGAGGTATTTATTTTGACAAAGTGGGCCAGATCTCATTCTACCCCATGACATAGAAGGTTGTAAGTTACATTGATTTGAAACCGACACGTGATCTCTGGAGAAAAGTACAAGAGCATCAGAAATGCGTTTCACAATACTGCCGTGGGTTATAAAGAGCTCCCTGGTACCACCTGACAGATTGTAATTCTTTTAAAGCATATGATAACAAAAGGTCTATTACATTGATTCTTTGAAAGAACTAGTAGCAGAATACCTGAAAACAGATGTATCTTACCGAAGGAAGAGAGGGGTTTTAGAATTTGTAGGTGAAATTTCCAAGATTTTTTTCGGAACTTGACACAAGCAGATGCAAGGGAGTACAAATCACACATTAATCAGTTAGAACGCGAATTACAAGAGTTTTTTACATATTTCTTCGGAACAGATGACAGTAATCAAATCTACAGTTAATTCAGTGAATTTGACAATGAGACATATAAATCAAAATGAAAAAGTTTTAAAGGACAGCCTAATCAAATTAGACAAAAAGTAAGTAATGCCACTCTTGAACTACTACAAGAAAAAGAACAAGTGACTACGGCCAATATGCAAATTAAGAATATAGAACGAGGGTTAATGGAATGTCAGCATGGATATGAAATTTTAGTAGATGCATTAATTCATGCAGAACAAGGGACGTTTCAACCGCAATTCGTAACTGCCGAAAAGATCAAAACTGTTGTAACAACTCAAAAGTTGCCTGCTGGAGATAACTATCCTTCATTTCCTTTTTTCAGAGTTACAACACATTATTATACCTCAGTCTACTCACACAACCAATTTCTCGTGCATGCACTTGACATACAATTGCTCTCATCAACACTACTGAAAATACTTCCTTTTCCTACATTCAAAAAAGGTAATGTATTTTCTTTTATATATCCCTCGAAAGATTATATATTTATGTATTCTTTGAAATGACAGTATGGCAAACTATCCACTAATGAATGAACTAGATGTTTTCACCAAAATCATATACAGAGAGTTTGTAAGGAAGATATACCAATACTGTCGTATATACCTGGAAATGATTGAGAATCCACTGTACTTCATCCCTTATCACAAAATATTCCCCCGACCTGTGAAATTAGAGTGTTAAGACAAACGAAGACCCATTGGATACCCTTATCCTTCAGTAATCAGAGGCTCTTTGTAACCCCTAAACCTGAGAAACTTTCTGTTATTTGTGATGATATCACATCTGCTTGTGTCAAGTTCCGAACAAAATCTTGGAAATTTCACCTACAAATTCTAAAACCCCTCTCTTCCTTCGGTAAGATACATCTGTTTTCAGGTATTCTGCTACTAGTTCTTTCAAAGAATCAATGTAATAGACCTTTTTGTTATCATATGCTTTAAAAGAATTACAAACTGTCAGGTGGTATCAAGGAGCGCTTTCTAACCCATGGCAGTATTGTGAAACGCGTTTCTGATGCTCTTGTACTTTTCTCCAGAGATCACGTGTCGGTTTCAAATCAATGTAACTTACAACCTTCTATGTCATGGGGTAGAATGAGATCTGGCCCACTTTGTCAAAATAAATACCTCTTTCAGATGTTGTAACTTCTACAAGTTCAGGCTTTAAACACTCACAACGAAGGAAGAGACTAATTCCGACAACCCACAGACGAATTGTTTTCATTTGTCCTTCCTGTGAACAAAAGGGTTTTACTAAATTCACATGTATGGTACGTTTCTTTCTCTTTCCTACTTGCTGTATCACTAAATTGGGTAACTGCACTTCTTTAATCTCATACGGCCCTTCCCATAGCGCATCTAACTTATGTCTCCTATGCTTATTTTGCACAAGCACTAGGTCATTAGCTTGGAATGCTACTACATTCTTTTCAGGATCTCTCTCCTTCTGTTTCTCTTTAAATTTCTGTAAATTCTGTTGAGCTATGTGATGACTTCTCTCATCCTATGTTTTATCACGTGTATTAAATCGTCATAATTATACAAAGTACCCTTCTCACTAAGTTCACCAGTAAGATTACACTTTCTTCCAAACAATATCTCATAGGGACAATATTTTGTTACTGAATGTAGGGTAGTATTAAAACAAAAACACGCAAAACGTAACCATTGATGCTACAACATAGGTTGCTTTTCCACATAACTTCTTAAATAGGTTATCAGCGTCCTATGTGTTCTTTCTAATGTTCGTGAAATCCCTTGATGTCCTCCCACTAAATCAGAGTGCATTTCTTTCAGAATTCTCAGTTTATGTTCTTTTGTCAGTTCTGTTTGTTCAAGAGTACAGACAGCATATCTGCGTAAACTGTCTGCATTGGTATTTTGTTTACCTGGTTTATACTTGATTCAAACTCATATTCCACAAGCAGTAAACGCCATCTTAATTAAGAGCCTCTAAATGGGGTCTTTTACATTAAATATCCACTTTAATCGTTTATGATCAGTCCAAATTTGAAAGGATTTTCAAACAGGTACGGTCTAAAATGATTACATGCCCAGAGTATAGCTAAATATTCTTTTTCAACAGTACTATAACTTAATTCGGCTCCAATCAAAGTCCTACTGGCATAGGCAACCGGTCGATTCTTTCCTGGGGTTCTATTACCGCCCTCCTCGTCGTCGTCGTTACCGCTCAGTGAGACTTCAAGCCTCTCAAGTTGGTCGCACTTATACCTGTCCTTCACCGTTCGCCTACACGTTCGGCGTCCCTTATAACTCGCAGTCACGTTCGCCCCTTTGTGGTCTGCACTTTCATCCGCTGCTTCCTTGTAGCTCTCTGGTTCAGGGTAGGGTGTTTGATTGCTCTGAATTTGAATTTCTATGGGCGCCAGTGGACTTGGGTGAAATCCACGAGTTTGGAGCGGGGAAAACAAAGGTGGGTATTTGGATAGGCGGGCGTTTGGGGTTCCTACTGCTCAGACGGTAGGACGAAATTCTGTCTCAGGGCGACTTCTGGGCCTCGCTCACACAAGGAGAGAGAGAGAACACTGAAAACACACACTTCACCAACACTGTTGCCTTTTATTGTAGATATTCACTACAGTTACCCATTATCCGGCTGTAGCACTTTGAATTTGAACACCGGACTCGGGCCAACACCGATTTAACGTCCAGGAGGTTACTACTGATTCCGGTTATTCCCTTTGGCTACTCACTCCTGTTACTCACTGATGATGACTCACCACTCTTATTCCTTTGTAATGACTGACTACTCAGGAGAGGCAGAAGTCCCGACGGTTCAGGGAACGCCTGGATTTCTCTCCTCTGAAATTTTGCTGATTGGCTGAACCTAAAATTAGGATGTTTCTCTCATTTGCATTCAGCCAATCCCTAACGAGTTCCATGTTAATTTGGGCCTAAGTACAACACGGTCCCTCTGACATCTCTCAAATAAATGGAGGTACGCTAACGATCGCTCGGTAAGCGCCTTCGAAAATTATTGCTACTCGTATCTGTCAAGTCTCAAATATTCAAAGACTCGCACCGTCGAAGTTAAGCATTGAAATCCCCAGAAAACACAGCGGGACACTTCCTGCTCCGTTCTGGGTGGTGCTGGGGTCAATTCTGTATCATCCATTGTTAACAGTAGTACAGTTCGTTTACATGTAGTTGTAACGTGTTTACCCGGCGCCGATGGGAGGTGGCAGGTCCCGCCGCCGCCGCGTACTTGTCACTAAAACTCTCACTTAGGCCACTGGGAGTCAGGGGTTCGTCTCGGTGCAGGAGCTGACGCTGAAGCCCGAGATTAAACAGACCACACTCCACACGTTGATAATATTATTAACCAAATTTATTGAAGAAAAAAGAATGAAGAAAGAAATATAGAAATGTTACATTGAGAATGACGACCCTCGCCTCTTGCGAGCTGCCTTCTATCTGCCCCGCCTAGGGCTCTGTTCTCAAATAACCACCACGTGCTACAGTGTTTTTTTAGGTGGCTATGCGGCCTCGCATACAGCCAGTGATGGGACCACTGGTCGTATCTCAATGTTTACTGGCATAGGGGTGAGGCCGCATACCGATCTTTCTAGCTCGAAGTAACACCATGTGTGGTCTCTTTAGGACTGCTTATATTCAAAGTTTTCTTAATATCAAATGGTTATACATTTAGAAGTTACAATAATTGAGCGGGGGTCATATATGACATAGTACATTTTAATTAAAAATGTAAATCAACAACATTGCTGAGGTTCCTGCATGGTGCGGTTATAATTCCTTGGCTTAAACTGCACGTAATGCATAGCCACTAGCATCAGTGGTTAAAATAAAAGGTTGGATGAAATCAGGATATTGTAAAATAGGAAATTCAATTAAATTCTCTTTTAAGATCTCAAACTTTCTTGTTCTAAATCGGTCCATTGCCATTCTTTTCCCTTCTTCAACATATCTGTATGAGGCTTTGCTAAAGAACTGAAACGTTCAAAAAAATTCTGTAATAGCCTAATAGCCTGTAATACTAATCCTAAGAAAGCCTTTACATCTTTTTCATTTTCAGGAACCGGGAACTGAACCACAGACTCGATTTTCTTTGGGTCTGGCTTTACTCCTTCTGCCGTGATAACATGTCCAAGATATGGTAATTCTGGTTTTAAAAACTCACATTTATCAGTCTCTCTTTTAATGTGGTACTTCCTGAATTGGTCAAAAATTTCTCTCACTTTTCTACGATGTTCCTCTAGTGTCCTACCAGTGACCAAGACGTCATCTACTATATACACTAAACATCTTTCTCCTATAGATTCCCTCAGAATAGAATTCACCATTCTCTATGACGTAGCCGGCGCTGCTTTGAACCGTTCTAAGATTTAGCTCGCTCACGTATGATGTCATCATATTTCCCCTGACTGATTCCATCTCCACTATGCAGTATCCTGACGTCAGTCACGTTGTCCCATGTACCTTCTCGTGAAGGGGAGACTTGTACAATGCAGTCGTGTAGACCAAGTTGACTTGGAAGGTCGGTTACTAGCCAGCAGGTTTGTTGTGGAAAATCTGGGTTTCGGCTGGGTTTGTTCTAAATTCCCTTTTGGTGCTATCTGGCTGGCCGGTAAGGACTGCCCGCGGTCGCAAGCCGTTGCTTGAACCCTTGCGACCCGCGTTATTATATTTGGTTTTGTATTTTTCCAGAATTAGACTTGTGTTTGTATAGCCTGAGTGTTTAACGTCCTAATATGTCTAGTGTCGACACAAGTGGTGCCGACGGGAAATTGTTTTGTTCTAAATGAGCTTGCATTAGTTTTTTGGTCAAATGTGTCGTTGTTATTTATGTATTGTTATATATTTTTATTAAATTGTATTTGTTCTTATCTAAGCCAACGAACTGAGTGTAGCTTCCTCCTCCTAGCTTGGATACTCCATGTCCATCTAGGGGAGCGTGTGAACCAACGATAGGGCCAGTAACGATTGCGCTGTGCCCTTCCTCTTCGTAAGAATAATAACATAACAATAATCACGAAGAGAGGAAGACGAAGGGCCCGGTGCACCATGACCCGTATTGTCCGAGCTTTTCCACACATTTCCCAACTAGGGAAACTCTACAATTATGCATCGTCTCACAGCAAACATTTGCATTTGAACTGTTAAGCTCTCAACATGTAGAAGGGCAACTGACCGAAAACATCTTTCCAGTAACTTCAGGATTGACGCATATCATTTAATTTTTGGTAATTGTACGGCTTGTAATTGGGTATGAATTAGGAATGTCTCATTTTCCATGGAGGAAAGAAATTAAATCCTGTAAAAATTGTAGGAAATGTGAGCAAGTTCTTTTGTGGGTGGTGATTATAGGAGCTGGTCATGGTAGCAGGGCGGTCTGAGTCACGCACATTGAACTGGGATCATGGGTTCAAGTCCCACACATGGCATGGATATTTCATATGTTTTTATTCTGTATTTAGGTAGAGATTTTCCAATGAGCTGATCACTCATGCAGGGAGTCCTACTATCTATAAAATGATGAAAATGAAAACCTCAACACCATAAGGTATAAGAGGAATGGATTAACTAAGAAAGGTGATTGTAGTAGAAAATTGTCAGGTTGGAACTATTTTTGCTGTAATGGGGAAAGATGCTTGACATTGCACCTGTTCATGAATGATCTATTCCAGTACTTTACCAAGTATAGTTAAGTGGTCATGTCAAGAAGGGTGAGATATGCAAGGCATGTAGGAGATACTGTGAAGTATTTGGTGGGAAATGCAGGAGAGACTTAAGATCTAGAAATAGGTTAGTATAAATATAAATGTGAGGAAAAGGTACGGAGTCGTGGGTCTGTAAGGACTCAGGCAGACGGGCTCTTTTGAACAAGCTGTAGGGGGGTTCCATAAAATATTTGGAAATTCTTTAGTACCCAGTACTCCCTAGCAAGTGACGTGTGTAGTGTTCTCCAGTTAAGATTTTGTGACATATCTACTACAGTATATCGTGTGCCACCAGTGGCCTTGGGGCTGGGTTGTCATGCCTGTGAAGCAGCTTAGTAAGACAGTATCCACAAAAGCACCAGTTCTGGTTTGTGCATTAACCTTTTGCCGAATTATACATGCCACAAGCAGGGACCGAACTTGGCCGAATGACATGCATATGTGTCGAAGGACACGTGCACTCTTTAGGAGTGCTGACAGTTTGACCTTGGGTTTGAAACCAAAAGAAACCTACGTGAAGTCATGTCAGTGGTTCATTCCTTTGCTCCCTTAGCTCTGAACAAACAAATCGTTTATCTCGGTCCTGCTTTCGAAACTAATTATGTTTACATATGACTGTTTATGACCTGGTGAGCCAAATGTAGCCCAGTTCTGTTCTGAGAACTGAAGAGGAAATATTCGTCGGTGCTTAGAGATCAGTGTTTACAGAGCTTTCAAGGAAGTGTGACATATTCAAGGATTGGTTTTCAGTGGCGAATTATCAGTTAGGAAGTCGGTGTCGGATTGTGTTATATTTCTTTTTCACTTAAAAAGTTAGTGTCAGACTCTCATATATTTCTGTTTATATTATTTTGTGTCTCGGAAGAGGCATAAACCCACTGAGCCAGTATTTGTTTGTGAGTAGAAGGCATCTTCGTCACTGTAACTTTCCATACCAGTGTCGGACTCTCACCTTTTCGACTACTATTACGATTATTATTTTTTATTGCTAGTGGGGTGGGACTAAGTCTCTTGTACTGCTGCCACCTCTGGCCTATTGTACCATACTATTACAGTTACTTTGCATCACTATTTTGCGAGTCTTTGTGAATCATCATAATTTATTCGATTTTGCTGGAAACCCCCCTCCCCCAAGATGGAACTTCAGAAACGTGCCCGATATTCCAAAATCCTCAATGCCGAAGAGCTGGAGGAAATACTGATGGAAGAGGAATCTGATAAAGAGTTATAAGATATCAGTGAGTTAATTGAACCTCGTGCAGATACGTTGTCGTCGTCATCATCAGACGAGGCAGAGGAAACGGAAATTAGGTTTCGTGATAGAAGGCCCGGGGATTCGCCAAAGGCAATAGACTTCACTGGTACTCCGAGTGGAATCAAGAGATCAGCTGCTCCCAATATAAAGGCACAGTCCTCTCCTTTTCCCATTTTCATTCTGTTTTTTCAACAAATATTCCAAATTTTGTTACAAGAAACCAACGTGACACCCTCAAAGATTATTGGTCAAGAGATGAGCAATACTACACTCCATTCTACTGTAACACCATGGTAGAGACCGTTCCTTCCATATTTTGAGATTCCTACATTTTGAAAATAATGAAGCTCCTCCCAATAGAGATGAACCAGAGTATGATAGGCTCTGGAAAATTAGACAAATTTTTTGACAATCTCAACAACAAATTTTGTGAACTTTACAATCCGGCAGAAGGTCTTGCTGTTGATGAAGTCATAGTGTTGTTCAAAGGAAGAGTGATTTTTCGTCAGTATATTCCAAAGAAACGCAAAAATTTGGTATAAAAATTTACAAGCTTTGTGATTCTTTTGGGTATACTTATGATATGACAGTTTATTTGGGCAAACAAAGGCAACTTGTGACAGAAGAAATTACGTCGACACATGGCATTGTTCTCAAGCTAATTCGAAGAGTAGAAGGCTTGGGACACAGAATTTACATGGACAATTATTTCAGTTCTCCTGCTTTATTTGACGATCTTTTAGACAGGAAAATAAATTCATGTGGCACCGTTCGCAATAATAGGCGTGGAATGCCACAAGAAATTTGGCCCAAGTCAATGAATTGAAAAAAGGGGATGTTGTTACAAGAGTCAAGAGGCAGCTAAGCGTTGTTCGTTGGAAAGACAAGCGTGACGTGTATGTTCTGACGAATTTGCACCCTCCTCCATTGGAAGGCAACTTCCGAGAAGAATCCAGCTGTGCTGTCAAACCCCATGTAATTGAAGACTACAATGCACACATGGGCTTTGTTGATAAATCTGACAGGATGGTAAACAGTTATGGTATTGATAGGAGGATATGGAACTGGACAAAAAAATTGTTTTTCCACCTTCTAGATATGACTATTCTTAATGCATATCTATTACATAAGTCATGTGGTGGAAAAATGACACACAAAAAGTTCCGCGAAATATTGGTCCGGGATTTGATTCTTCAGTCGCATGAGGCGAATATGACAGTCAGTTGCGTTTCTTGGGGGAGGCCAAGTTCATCTGGGGCCCAACTGAGTCGACTGGAGGTGAAACATTCACAACACTGGCCAGCCAAAGGAAAACAAAGACGTTGTTGTATTTGTTCTCAGGATAAGAAGCGCAGAACCACGGCCTACTACTGTAAAAAGTGTAACGCGCTCTGTGTCTAGGACTGTTTCGAGAGATGGCACACGCGCGTCAGAGTGTGAGATAACATAAACTGTGAAGTGACGCAGTTCAAACTCGCGTACAGTCTGAACAAAATATTATTGTATATAGTGTGATCATATGTACAATATCATCATGATTCAAGATTGAACAAAAACAATGGGTAAGTCCTTTGGAACTTAATAACATATATAATAAAGAGTATGTTTTGCATTTCATGACAAAATAGTCACAGTTAATTTATCATTTGTAAAACGTGTTCTTTTACGTATATGTAGAAAATTTTATTGTCTTTCAGGTTCTTTTAGTTCATATTTCTATGTTGAAAAGAACGGAAAATATGAATTTTTCTGAAAGTTTGCAGTGATAATTAATTAGGGGGATTTAAATAATACAGGGCTCCTGGCAATTTAAAAGTCCGTACGTTAAAGGTTAATTGTGAAAGGGGAACATTCCTTGTGTAGCCAGTTAGTAATCTCTCTTCCTACTTAATGCTGTGGCATGCAAATCACTGCTGAGATCTGGAATTGTCCACCAATTTCATAAAATTATTAGTGCTGGTGTGATAAACAGAATGTTTCTTGGCAGCCTCCCACATTGCCAGAACTACAGTAAACCCATATCTGTGTCAGTGAGCATGATAATTGCATTTTCTGTTTTGAAAGAGAAACTTGACAGCATTCATTGACTGTCAGAGTTTGCTTTCTGTGTGAGTTGATAAGATGTAAGATTGGTGTGTGTCCCTTTAACTAGAAATGCAATTCAAGTACTCTGTGGGAACATCCCACAAACCAATAGTGAAGAACTGGCATTGGCAACACATCCCAAAATATTGACGACAATCCCACATTGGTGACCCCGACGTGATTGGAAGCGCGTGTGGTGAACACCAGTAACGACTCTTACGTTGGATCATCACGGCCGTTCATAGACGCCGCATACTCTTCGCAAGCAGCAACATCACTTCTCGCAAGGGGGGGAGTGATGTGGGAACATCCCACAAACCAATAGTGAAGAACTGGCATTGGCAACACATCCCAAAATATTGACGACAATCCCACAACTCCATCCTCTGCCTTATTTTAATTTCCTAAATGAGGTTCTTAATACTCTTTGTTACTTTATACAGAAAACACTTAAAACGTGTTCCCAAGTGTACTTTTTGGCAGTAGATATCCTTTATAAGTGATGCAGTTCATGGTTTAATACATCTAACAGCTCGGTGTTCAAGACAGACCCATTCGCTTTATTTCTTGGGTATAGTGATTCTGGAAATTTGCTGCAGAAATCTTAATATGTCATGCGCAGGAGCAACTTTGTCTTCACATTTCCAGATTGGGATAGTTTTCTGTAGCCCCCCTTCCATCCGAATATGCAACCTTACATCTTAATGAAGTCATAACCGTTACTGATATTTCCCATCCTTAAATATGAATTCCCCCTCCCCCTTGTATTATGACATATTTGTGGTAATAACAGGTGCACAGAAAACTTCTGCAGCATTACAGATCTGTGGGGGGTGAATGTCGTGTGAGAGGTGGCGACCTGGGTTAATAATGGTAGGTCTTGTAATGACCATTGTCTCCCCTCACATCTTGAGAGATTTGTGTTGGTTACTGTACCACCATGTAATGGGATTACGAATGCATGCGACTATTCCTCCACTTTGTGTGTATGACACAGATCTAACTTCATTTTGTAGCTGTCTTGAAATAGTAATGTTGTTAGAACAGCCTAAATATGCACAAATCATTTCATAACAAATCTCCAAGTTCCATTTCTTTTAAATCCGTTCAAAATTGTATTTGTATTTTATATAATAAGTATTGGCTTTCTCTGGAATTGGCCTATAATAAACAATTCATGTGGTGATATTTTTAATTAACTGTTAATTATCTGTCATTCTCTAGCTGTAATACACATTCATTAATAGACTGAGTTACAGAAAACTTTCTTAATGCTAATTCCTGGATAAACAATTTTGATCAGTGTTATCCCTGTGTAGTAGACTTCAGAGTAAGGTTAGCAATTTTGAATGTAGATGAAATTTATTGACTACAAACCCTATGAGTTTGTAACATGCTGTTATTACAAGTCATCTGCAATATAACACTGTTCTGGTGAGTCATCAAACGTTTTGGAGAAGCATATTGCCTCCATCTGCAGGGTGCCTGATTCACGCCTGTTTCTCACTTTGGCTTGTCATTAACCCTGAAGTTGTAGCCCATATGTCAGTTGCATTCTGCTGAACTGCAACATTTCATCACAGAAGATGAAACTGTTCGCAGCCACTGATGCGAAAATCTCAAATGCAACACCAATGTTGTTATTACAGCTAATATCTACCCACTGACTGTAGTAGGGCTACAGCTATTGCTTGTCCTCCCCCTTAAAATTCTGTGGTACACTTTTGGGAAGGTTCCAGAATATAATGAAATGTTAAATATAAAGGTTATTTTAGTAAACTGAATACTTATCTTATGCTAGCTTTCATGGTATTTCATCATAGCCTGCTGAAAATTTACTTTCTAGTTTACTGCAGGCATGTCAAACTCAACTTGTACAGAGGGCCACCTCAGCCCTATAAATAATAGTCCAGGGCCGCACTTCAAAATAGAAATATACATATTGATACAAGGAAATTTAATTATATTTATTATTTAGGAATACTTTCAATATAATTACATACACAAGAAAACTCGTAGGTGATAATTTAATGTTTAATATTAACCTTTCTATATTCATCACAATGTAACATCAGTACCTGTCGCTGTGCAAAAATGAACTGAATGACAATGTACAAGAAACTACCGAACTAGTAGAAAGGTGTATCTTGTCTCAGTAGTCATGAAAGTGAAAGTTTCATAGCAGCCCATTAGACAATGGCTGGGGGTTGCAAGCTAGTTTTGAAGGTAGAAATCCCTTGCACTTGTCTGTCAGTTGCCACCCTCCTTGCATTCTTACTACGCCTCCAAAAGGAATTCTTGGAAATATTTGGGGTGGTGAGGCTGTGCGGATTTTAGTGCATTACCCTTCTGAAACACCACAGTTTGCCCTTCAAGAAATTTACAAACCGTTAGTTGGACAAACCCTTCTGCAATTCTCAGAATCACTTTTCCTGAAGCCTGCTAATTTATGTCTGTGTGAGACTTCTTGTCTTCTGGTCTGTTGGAAAATTGTCTTTACAAAAAATATTTCTACTAAAATTTTAAAATTGATTTTAATATAAATTATCTCTAAAAGTTGAGGGGCTGCACTTTGTGGCTATGGGGGCCGCAAGTTTGACACGGCTGGTTTACTGGTTACGTTTAATACCTCATCTACAGTAATTGGTGCAAGAAACATGGAACTGCAATTTAATATCTTATTATTAAGAGTGTGGGGAGATTATTAAAGTTCACTTGCTATTTGCCTAGTGTCACTGATTCACCTCACTGTTCCTTCCACAGCGAGTGTGCCGGCAGATTTCGCTCCTCCATAGTAGGCGGAGTCTTACGGCCGTTCTGCAGGCTTGTCTGGACGGTGATGCAGCGCTGGGTGCGCCGGTAGAAATGGCTGCCTCGGCCGGTTGCTGGCATTGCAGAAGCAGCGTTCGCTGTCTGGTCGCTGGGGACTTGCAGCTACTATTTCGGTTGCCTGGTCGCTGGAAGCTTGCGGCAACTATGTCAGTTGCCTCGTCGCTCTGAAGAGCTGATAAAGTCATATACATAAGGCATATTGAATGCCATATGCAAATCGCGGACCGGTGTGCGACTTGGAAAATTGCCAATGGTGCGGAGAACCTTGTTTTGCAGGCGCTGCAATTTCACTAGATGGGTGTCTACCGCAATCTCCCAGGCGGGACTAGCATAATTCATTACGGATCTAATAAGAGCTTTATGGAGGGTTAGTTTAATGTTAGCGCTCAATCGCTCATTTTTGAATAGGGAATATACTCTAATGAATGTTCTGAAGTCCTTGGCTTCGATCATTTCTATGTGTAATGTCCAAGTCACTCTTATCAAAGATTACACCCAGATATCTTGCGCTATTTACAAACGGAATATTTCTTGCATTTAGAGTAAGGTAAGACTCAGGCGGTCGACGCCCAGGGAGAAGTAGACCCCCGTGAGTCTTATCTTCATTAATTTTTATATTCTAGCGCTCACACCAGGTCTCCATTGAGCTGAGACCGCGCTGGAGTTTTCTGACAATAAAAACCTCCTTACGATCTGTCGTATATAGACAGGTGTCGTCCACAAAGAGGCCCAGGCGAACACCGTGTGTTTGGGGGCATCATTTATATACAAATTGTAAAGCATAGGGGAAAGGACAGAACCTTGTGGCACCCCTGCTTGCATTTACCTTGGCCTTGACATTTCGCCTTTTGTGGAGACCCTGAATTTACGTTTAGAAAGAAAGGACCCAATTAGTTTGGTCAAATTGTTCGAGAATTCCAATTTTGATAACTTATACAACAATCCTGAGAGAAATGTGGTATCAAAGGTTTTTTCGATGTCCAAGAACACCGCCGCCGTAGACATTTTATTGTTGAAATTAAGGGTCACGTGATCCGCCAGCCTCATACATTGCGATGTCCTGCTGTGACTTGCACGAAAACCAAACCGACTTGGGTTGAACAGGCCTTTATCTTCAATATGTTTACGGAGGAATTTCAAAATTACTTTTTCGAATAGTTTTCCTGTCGTGGACAGGAGGCTGATCGGAAGTAAATTTTGAGGAATTTTCGGGACACTACCCGGCTTAGGTAAAGTTATTATTTTTGCTTCCTTCCAAGTATTTGGAAAATGAGAGATCCGAAAACAGTGATTGAATAAATGAGTTAGGTGAACCAATGGTTGCCTTGGAAGGTGCCTGAGGCATTCATTTGGGATGCCGTCAATTCCACAGGCCTTTTTTAATTACAGGGATTTTATTAATTTCTGAATGTCACATGGTCTGATCCTTAGAGGGGGGTTTTCATTCACGGCTTCCAGCAGAGCTTGTACTCTAGCCTCCCCCCGCCGTTCATGGTTATCGTCGCACAGATCATGCGGGGTGAACTGAATTTCCAAACAGTCGGCAATTTCGTTGGCTTTATCAGAAGTGTGAAATTTAAGGCCAGAGGAACCATGAATAGCAGTTGGTGCCCTTGGTCCGTCTCTCATTAAGAGAGATTTCGCAATGGGCCATATACCCTGAGGCGTGACTTCAGCGTTACATATTTTTGTTACCCACCGTTCAAGTGCCCTTTTTCGGGTCATTCGTCTGATTGATTTTGTGACCCAATTGACTGCCGTTTTACACGCTGGATCCCTGGTTTCTTGCCACAATTTTTGTAACCTCTGCTTGTATTTTATCGAAAGATCTAGACCAGGTAAATCGTTGTTTATATCCGAAAGTGTAACTTTACTTGTCGACAACCTATATGCCGAAGCAATAGAGGCTGCAAAGTTGAGTGCTGCTTTATCGGCTTCTACCCCCCGAATTAATTTCTAGTTTAGGAGATATTAACTCAGAGGCGAGGCTTTGAAACCGCTCCCAATCTGTAAATTTTCCAATGGGTTCCGAAAGATGCCTAATTTTAACGTGATCCAGTATGTGGAATACTATTGGTAGGTGATCTGATCCAAAATATCAGAGACGATGACATCAGGCATTCTGATATTTTTTTGTGAACCACAATGTCTAATACGTCACCATTTCCCGCAGGGGAATAATGAGTGGGGCACAGTGGTGCTGAAATTTCAAATTCACTCATATCAAATAAATTCATTAGTTTCAAGTCTGAGAGGTTTGAATCTCTGCTATTCCAAAATGGGTGCTTAGCATTCAAATCACCTGCCAAAATCGACTTACGTCTAAAGCTTAAGAGCTCAGTGATGTCAGCATCACTCCAGGCTCTGCCTGGGGATTTATAAACAGCTGCAAGCAGCACTTCGCTATTACCAATTGGTATGCAGACCTCTGTTGCTTCTACTCAAACAAGGGGTGGTAGGTATACATGGTTATGGGGAATGCATTTTCTTACTGCAACGGCAGTTCCGCCCTTTATTCCCGACTGGCGGTCGATTCTATAAAAGTGATAATTTGGAATAAAGAACCTCTCATGTGGTTTCAGATGTGTCTGTGAAAACAGGGCCACATCTACGTGTAGGTCTTGCAGCTGTATACTGAGCTCATAGCGCTGCCTTCCAATGCCGTTCGCATTAAATGCTATGACTTTGAGGGGCCTATGAACTCTAGTGGCCATTTTGTTTCATAAGACTTAGAACAGTTTTGGTAATGGCCATTATTTTGTCATCCTCGGACACTGCACTACTGATCTCTGTCATGATCTGCTGTACTACAGTCACTATTCTCAACATATTGTCGAGAGATTGACCGCTTACATAAGTAGCTTGAACTACTGACCTGTTTCTTTCTGCTGTGAAGGGACCGGTACAATCTGCTTCTTTGTTGTGGCTGTAGCCACCGGAACATGGCTTTCCTGAGGGCGCTGTTGCTGCTCTGCTGTACTGCCTCGGAGTGCCGCCACGAAGGAGACACCTGGAGTGACGATGGCTGAAGAGAACACCCTCCCCGTAGTTTTGGGCGTTCTCTGAATCTTCCTTCTCTGTTGATCTTCCTTGGCATGCTTGCGACCCCGATAATTGTCGGGGTTTTAACGTTATTAACGTAAAGCAAATGGCAACCAGTTGTCGGACGCCTCCGGAAGGAGTAAGGTCCATCAATCTTCCCCTGTTCGTAGTGACTAGGCGGCAGACCCCCATCTAGTAAAATTGCAGCGCCTGCCAAACAAGGTTCTCCGCACGATTGGCAATTTTCCAAGGCGCACACCGGTCCGCGATTTGCACATGGCATTCAAAATCTCGTACGTATATGACTTTATAACAAATTATGCAGGCAGCAAACAGAAGTCATACAAAATCGTGAGAATGAGAATGTTCGCAACATCAGACAAGGCGAAGCCCGCCACAGAAAGTATAAGAGGCTTAAACTTGGCGGCGGTCAGGCATACGACCGTTCAAGTGACTAGACTGCCGTGGTAGCGAATAATACTGGAAATAGGGCATAACACAGGCCTACAAAAAAAATTTTTTTTGGTGTCTAGGATTTTAGAACTAATTTTAGTTATATTTAAGGCGCTGAAT
The DNA here is from genome assembly GCF_002891405.2 of Cryptotermes secundus. Classification (NCBI taxonomy): domain Eukaryota; kingdom Metazoa; phylum Arthropoda; class Insecta; order Blattodea; family Kalotermitidae; genus Cryptotermes; species Cryptotermes secundus. The sequence continues at coordinate 58,879 of NW_019744175.1, forward strand.
CTAAATATAAAATCAGTTTTTCTCTACCAGCTCTACTTTTTTAGATCAGCGTTTTTGTAACGTGCAGTTCTACACAAAATGTGCAGTTCTAATTGTATTTTGTGCAGTTCTAAATCTCATATGCAAGGATTGGTTCCTGTATATTTGCCCTATTGTCAGTCTGCTGTCCACTGAGTTCCCCCAAAATCCACTAGATG
>NW_019744175.1:59293-59954 GCF_002891405.2 Cryptotermes secundus
CAGTGAGGAACAAGGTGAAAGATTTCACCAGGATATTAAAACTATGGAGGACCGCTACCAAGGAAGATGGGATACACACATGATGGCAGATTACTGCTGGAGTTTAAAAAGGGACTGTTCTAAAATACATTCAAGAAAGTCACGAAAAAGAAGCTTCCGTAGTGTTCCGTGACTATAGTTGGTTTGACTGTTATATATAGTCGATGATTTTTTCCTCTATCTTTGTATTTAATATAATAAAATAAAAATATAATTATAATATAGTAATAAAAATTCCATGTTGAGTTTTTTTATTTGATCCACTGATTTAACTTAAAATAGTGTAACGTATATTTCACCAAAATGTTATATCTTAAAAATTTGAGCTCCTAGGCAAAAACTAATGCCATATTTGAATTCAGGGCATCAAATTCATATGAAATCAGCTCCAAATACCCCGGCACCAAAACAGCTGTTGGCCTGTGTAATCTGCTGTACTGGTCCTGGACTGACAGAGGTCTTGTATATATGGTACATAAAAGTAAGAAATAAGTGTGTATTGTAAATGTATGTAAATACAGAAGGTGGACTCATTAATACAGACTGACTGACAAATGACAGACCGACCTCTCGTGATAGAGGGCGCTCCACATAGACAAGACAGTAACTTTCATTCAAAAGA
>NW_019744176.1:0-239 GCF_002891405.2 Cryptotermes secundus
AGCACCATTCTGACTGCGCCGATACAAGCAAAGGCGGGTTGGAAAGAGTGGTGTTAACACGATGCCAAATCCCAGAAGACTGCTTTCTTCATAGTCACCGCCGTGAAAGCCTCAAATCTTACAAAGCATTACATATATTACATTTACAACCGCCAACTTCCAAATACCATAACAAATACAACTTTTAACTATACTTTTGACTATGTAACTGGTTATTTAAGACTTCAACTTTTATTGTA
>NW_019744176.1:313-444 GCF_002891405.2 Cryptotermes secundus
TCCAGTGTGACTATTTAAGTTTTATCACTTGAAAACTCATCACCCTTACATGTTTCGATCCCTACGGATCATCCTCAGAGGTCATGAATACTTTTTCCGGAAACTACTATTACAATAGGTGTTAAATTATA
>NW_019744177.1:0-24941 GCF_002891405.2 Cryptotermes secundus
TGGGAGAACGGAGCACGCCGCTGCTGCCATCTCTGCAAGAGCCACTTCTTGCAGTGAGCCGAAGAGATCGGCTCACTAGCAACGCAAAGCTAGCAAGCTAGAAACGCAAAGCTAGCAAGCTAGCAACGCAAAGCTAGCAAGCTAGCAACGCAAAGCTAGCAAGCTAGCAACGCAAAGCTAGCAAGCTAGCAACGCAAAGCTAGCAAGCTAGCAACGCAAAGCTAGCAAGCTAGCAACGCAAAGCTAGCAAGCTAGCAACGCAAAGCTAGCAAGCTAGCAACGCAAAGCTAGCAAGCTAGCAACGCAAAGGTAGCAATCTAGCAAAGCAAAATCTAGCAAACCTGCAACGCAAAGCTAGCAAACTGGCAACGCATTGCCAGCAAGCTAGCAAAGGAAATCTAGCACGCTAGCAACACAAAACTGGCAATCTAGCAACCTAAATTTGGCAAGCTAGCAAAGCATAGCTAGAAAGCTAACAAAGCAAAGCTGGCAATATATAAACGGAAATCAGGCAAGATAGCAACGCAAAGCTGGCAAGCTAGCAACGCAAAGCTAGCAAGCTAGCAATGCTAGCAACGCAAAGCTATTAAGCTAGCAACTCAAAGCTAGCAAGCTTGCAACGTAAAGATAGCAAGCTAGCAACGCAAATCTAGCAAGGTAGAAATGCAAAGCTAGCAAGCTAGCTACGCAAATCTAGCAAGAGAGTAAATTAGAAACGCAAAGCTTGCAACGCAAAGCTAGGAAGCTAGCAACGCAAAGCTAGGGAGCTAGCAACGCAATGCTAGCAAGCTGGCAAAGCAAAGCAAGCATGCTAGCAACGCAAAGATAGCAAGCTAGCAACGCAGACCTAGCAAGCTAGAAACGCAAAGATAGCAAGGTACCAACGCAAAGCTAGCAAGAATGCAACGCAAAGCTAGCAAGCTAGCAACGCAAAGCTAGCAAGCTAACAACGCAAAATTAGCAAGATATCAACGCAAACAAGCAAGCTAGCAACGCAAAGCTAACAAGCTATCTACGCAAAGCTACCAAGATAGCAACGCAAAGCTAGCAAGTTAGCAACTCAAATCTAGCAAGATAGCAACACAGCTAGCATGTTAGCAACGCAAATCTAGTAATCTATCAAGCTAGCAACTCAAAGCTGCAAGCTATCAACGCCAAGCTAGCATGCTAGCAACAAAAATCTAGCAATCTAGCAAAGCAATGCTAGCAAGCTAGCAATTAGCAACGTAAATATAGCAAGTTTGACATGCAAGTCTAGCAAGCTAGCAACGCAAACCTGGCAATCTAGAAAAACAAACCTGGCAATTTAGCAATGTTAATCTAGCAATCTAGCAACGCAAAGTTAGCAATCTAGCAACGCAAACCTAGCAATCTAGCAACGCATATCTAGCAAGCTAACAATGTAGCAACGGAAAGCTTGAAAGGTAGCAACGCAAAGCTGGCAAGCTAGCAAAGGAAAGCTGGCAAGCCAGCAACGCATAGCTGGAATGATAACAACGCAAAGCTGGCAATCTAGAAATTCAAAGCAGGAAATCTGGCAACGCAAAGCTGGGAAGTTAGCAACGCAAAGTTGGAAAGCTAGCAAAATAGCAACGCATATATAACAAGCTAGCAAGCTACAACGGAAAGTTTCCAAGCTAGGAACGCAAAGCTCGCAAGCTAGCAACGCAAAACTAGCAAGCTAGCAACGCAAACTTAACAAGATAGCAAGCTAGCAACGCAATGTTTGGAAGCTAGCAACTCAAATATAGCAAGCGGCAACGCAAAGATAGCAAGCTAGCAACACATAGCTAGCAAGGTTGAAATGCAAAAGTAGCAAGCTAGCTACGCAAGTCTATCAAGCTAGCAAGCTAGCAACGTAAACCTAGCAAGCTAGCAACGCAAAGCTAACAAGCTAGCAACTCAAAACTAGCAAGCTAGCAAAGCGAAGCTAGCAAGTTTGCAACCCAAAGCTACCAAGCTAGGAATACAAAGCTAGCAAGCTAGCAACGCACACCTGGCAAGCTAGCAACGCAAAGCTAGCAAGAGAGCAACGCAAATCTAGCAAGCTAGGAACGCAAAGCTGGCAATCTAGGCACGCAAAATTTGCAAGCTAGCAAAGCTAAGCTGGCAAGGAAGCAACGCTAAGCTGGCAACCTAGCAACGCATATCTACCAAGATAGCAAGCTAGCAAGGCAAAGCTAGATATCTAGCAACGCAAAGCTAGCAAGCTAGCAACACTAAGCTAGCAATGTAGCAACGCAAACATATCAGGCTGGCAAAGAACACTAGAAAATTAGCAACGCAAGGCAATCAAGCTAGCAACGAAAAATAGCAAGCTATCAACGCAAAGTAGCAGGCTAGCAACGAATTGGTAGCAAGCAAAAACGCAAAGCAAGCAAACAAGAAACGCAAAAGTAGCAAACTATCAACGCAAAGCTAGCAAACTAGCAAAGGAAAGCTTGGAAGGTAGCAACGCAAAGCTGGCCAGGTAGCAACGCACACTGGCAAGCTACAAACGCAAACCTGGCAAGCTAGCAACCCAAAGCTGGCAAGCTAGCAACGCATATCTAGCAAGCTAGCAACGGAAAGATAGGAAGCTAGCAACGCAATGCTAGAAAGCTAGCAACGCAAACCTAGCAAGCTAGCAACGCATACCTAGCAAGCTAGCAATAGCAATCAGCAACGCAAATGACGGAAAGCTAGAAAGCTAGCAAAGCAAAGCAGGCAAGCTAGCAAAGCAAAGCTGGCAAGCTAGCAACGCATAGCTGGAAAGGTAACAACGCAAAGCTGGCAATCTAGAAACGCATAGCAGGCAAGCTAGCAAAGCAAAGCAGGCAAGCTAGCAATGCAAACTTTGCAAGCTAACAAAGAAAAGCTACGAAGCTAGCAACGCATATCTAACAAGCTTGCAAGCTAGCAACGCAAAGCTAGCAAACTAGCAACACAAAGCTAGCAAGCTAGAAACGCAAAGATAGCAAGCTAGCAACGCAAAGCTAGCAAGGTTGTAATAAAAATCTTGCAAGCTAGCTACGCAAATCTAGCAAGATAGCAAACTATCAACTCAAAGCTTGCAACGCAATGCTAGGAAGTTAGCAACGCAAAGCTACCAAGCTAGCAACGCAAAGCTAGCAAGCTAGCAACGCAAAGCTAGCAAGCTACCGACACATAGCCAGCAAGCAGCGCAAACCTGGCAAGCTAGCAACTCAAAGCTGGAAAGCTAGCAACAGACGGGTGGCAAGCTAGAAACGCACAGCTGTCAAGATAGCAACGCAAAGATGGGAAGCTCGCAACGCAAAGCTAGCATGCTAGCAAAGCTATATTAACAAGCTAGCAACGCAAAGCTAGCAAGCTAGCAAAGCAAAGCTAGCAAGCTAGCGACGCCAATCTAGCAAGCCTCCAACGCAAAAGCTGGCAAGTTAGCAACGCCAACTGGCAAGTTATCAACGCAAAATTAGCAAACTAGCAACGCAATGCTGGCAAGCTAGCAACGCAATATGGTAAGCTAGCAACGCAAATGTGGCAAACTAGCAACGCAAAGCTGGCAAGCTAGCAACGCATACCTAGCAAGCTAGCAACGGGAAGCTAGCAAGCTAGAAACGCAAAGCTAGGAAGCTAGCAACGCAAATATAGCAAGCTAACAACGCAAAGCAAGCAAGCGAGAACGCAAAGCATGCAACCTAGCAACGCAAAGGTACCAAGCTTGCAACGCAAAGCTAGCAAGCTAGCATCGAGAAACTAGCAAGATAGCAACGAAAAGCTAGGAAGTTAGCAACCCAAAGATAGCAAGCAAACAACGCAAAGGAAGCAAGCGAGAACGCAAAGCTAGCAAGCTACCAATGCAAAGCTAGCATGATAGCAACGCAAAGCTTGCAAGCTTGCAACGGAGAGCTAGGAAAGTAGCAACGCAAAGCTAGCAAGCCAGCCAAGCAAATCTAGCAACCTAGGAACGATAAGCTGGCAAGCTAGCAACGCTATATTTGCAAGCTAACAACGCATATCTAGAAAGCTAGCAAGATAGCAACGCAAAGCTAGCAAGATAGCAACGCACAGCTAGCAAGTTAAAAACGCAAATTAAAAATCTAACAAGCTAGCAACTCAAAGCTAGCAAGCAAGAAACGCAAAGCGATCAAGCAAGCAACGGAAAGCTAGCAAGATAGCAACGAAACTTGCAAGCAATAAACGCAAAGAAAGCAAGCAAGCTAGCTACGCAAATCCAGCAAGCTAGCAACGCAAAGATATAAAGATAAAAACGAACGGCTGGAAAGCTAGAAGCGCACAGCTGGCAATATTGCAACGCAAAGATGGTAAGCAAGCAACGCAAAGCTAGCATATTAGCAAAGAAAAGCTAGCAAGCTTAACAACGCAAAGTTAGCAACCTTGCAGCCCAAATCTAGGAAGCTAGCAACGCAAAGCTAGCAAGCTAGGAACGCAAACCTAGCAAGCTATCAAGGCAAAAATAGCATGCTAGCAACGCAAAGCAAGCTAGCTAGAACGCAACAGTAGAAAGCTAGGAACGCCAAGATAGCAAGCTAGCAACGCATAGCTGGCAAGCAAGCAACGCAACCTAGCAAGTTAACAACCCAAAGCTCTCAAGTTAGCAACGCATATCTAGCAATCTAGCAAGCTAGCAACGCTAAGCTAGCTAGCTAGCAAAGCAAATCTAGCAAGGTAGCAACGCAAACCTATCAAGCTAGCCACGCAAATCTAGCAAGCTAGGAACGCAAAGCTGGCAAGCTAATCACGCAAAATTAAGCTGGCAAACTAGCAACGCATATCTAACAAATCAGCAACCTAGCAACGCAAATCTAGCTATATAGCAACGCAAAGCTAGCAAGCTAGAAATGGAAAACTAGCAAGGTAGCAAGGCAAACATATCAAGCTAGCAACGCACACTAGCAAGATAGCAACGCAAGGCTAACAAGCTAGCAACGCAAAGATAGCAGGTTACCAACGCAAAATTAGCAGTCTAGCAACGCATTGGTAGCAAGCAAAAACGCGGAGCAAGCAAACAAGCAATGCAAAGCTAGCAAGCTATCAACGCAAAGCAAGCATGGTAGCAAAGGAAAGCTAGAAATGTAGCAACGAACAGCTGGCAAGATAGCAACGCAAACTGACAAGTTAGAAACGCGTAGCTTGCAGGCTAGAAACGCATTGGTATCAAGCAAAAACGCGGAGCAAGCAAACAAGCAACGCAAAGATAGCAAGCTACCAACGCAAAGCTAGCAGGCTAGCAACGCATTGGTAGCAAGCAAAAACGCGGAGCAAGCAAACAAGCAAAGCAGAGCTTGCAAGCTAGCAAGGCATATCTAGCAAGCTAGCAAAGGAAAGAGAGGAAGCAAGCAACGCAATGCTAGAAAGCTAGCAAAGCAGACCTAGCAAGCTAGCAACGCATACCTAGCAAGCTAGCAACGCATAACTAGCAAGCTAGCAACGGAAAGCAAGCAAGCTAGCAACGCATAGCTGGAGAGCTAATAACGCAAAGCTTGGAATCTAGAAACCCATAGCAGGCAAGCTAGCAACGCAAAGCTGGCAAGCGAGCAACTCAAAGCTGGCAAGCTAACAAAGATAATCTAGGAAGCTAGAAACGCATATCTAACAAGCTAGCAAGCTAGCAACGCAAAGCTAGCAAACTAGCAACACACAGCTAGAAAGCTAGAAAAGCAAAGATAGCAAGGTAGCAACGCAAAACTAGCAAGGTTGCAATGCAAAGCTTGCAAGCTAGATACGCAAATCTAGCCAGATAGGAAACTAGCAACGCAAAGCTAGCAACGCAAAGGTAGCAAGCTAGAAACGCAAAGCTAGCAAGCTAGCAACATAAAGCTAGCAAGGTAGCAACGGAAAAGCTAGCAAGCTACCAACGCAAAGCTAGCTAGCAACGCATAGCTGGCAACCTAGCAACGCAAAGCTGGAAATCTAGCAACGCACGGCTGGCAAGGTAGAAATGCACAGCTGGCAAGATATCAACGCAGAGCTGGGAAGCTCGCAACGCAAAGCTAGCATGCTAGCAAAGCAAACTTAGCAAGCTAGCAACGCAACGCTAACAAGCTAGCAACGCAATGCTACCAAGCTAGCAATGAAAAATAGCAAGCTAGCAACGCAAAGCAAGCAAGCTAGCATCGCAAAGCTACCAAGCTAGAAACGCAAAGCTAGCAAGCTAGCAACACAAATCTAGCAACCTAGCAACGCAATGCTAGCAAGATAGCAAAGGAAAGCTAGCAATTAGCAACGAAAATCTAGCATGATAGCCATGCTTTTCTAGCATGCTAGCAAAGCGAACCTTGCAATCTAGAAAAACAAAACTGTCAAGCTGGAAATGTAAACCTAGCAAGCTAGCAACGCAAAGTTAGCAATCTAGCAACGCAAAGCTAGATATCTAGCAACGCATATCTGGCAAGCTAACAAGCTAGCAACGGAAAGCTTGCAAGCGAACAACGCAAAGCTGGCAAGCTAGCAACACAAACTGGCAACCTAGCAACGCATAGCTGGAAACCTAACAACGCAAAGTTGGCAATCTAAATATTCAATGCGGGAATCTGGCAACGCAAAACTGGCAAGCTAGCAACGCAAAGCTGGCAAGCTAGCAACGCAAAGTTAGCAAGCTAGCAACGCTTATCTAACAAGCTCGCAAGCTACAACGGAAAGCTAGCAAGCCAGGAAGGCAAAGCTCGCAAGCTAGCAAAGCAAATTTAGCAAGCTATCAAAGCAAATCTAGCAAGATAGCAAGATAGAAACGCAAAGTTTGCAAGCTAGCAACTCAAATATAGCAAGCTAGCAACGCAAAGGTATCAAGCTAGCAACATATAGCTAGCAAGGTTGCAATGCAAAACTAGCAAGCTAGCTACTCAATTCTATCAAGCTAGCAAGCTAGCAAGCTAGCAACGCAAAAGTAGCAAACTAGCAACGCAAAGCTAACAAGCTAGCAACTCAAAACTAGCAAGATATCAACGCAAAGCTATCAAGCTACTAACGCAAAGCTACCAAGCTAGGAATACCAAGCTAACAAGCTAGCAACGCAAACGTGGCAAGCTAGCAACGCAAAGCAAGCAAGATACCTAAGCAAACCTATCAAGTTAGCAACTTATATCTAGCAATCTAGAACGATTGCAACACAAAACTAGCAAGCTAGCAACGCATAGCTAGCAATCTAGCAACGCCAAGCTAGCAATGTAGCAACGCAAAGCTATCAAGTTGGCAACTCAAAGCTAGCAAGCTAGCAACGAAATGATACCAAGCTAGCAAGGCAAAGATAACAAGCTAGCAACGCAAAGCTAGCAAACTAGCAACGCAAATCTAGCAAGCTAACAACGCAAATCAAGCAAGAAAGAAACGCATAGCTAGCAAGCATTCAACGCAAAGTTAGCAAGCCAGCATCGCAAAGCTAGAAAGCTAGCAACGCAAAGCTAGCAAGCTAGCAACCTAAAGCTAGCAAGGTAGCAACGTAAATCTATCAAGCTAGCAAGCTAGCAACGCAAACCTAGCAAGCTAGCAACGCAAAGCTAACAAGCAAGCAACGCAAAACTAGCTAGCTAGAATCGTAAACCTAGCAGGCTAGCAACGCCAAGCTAGAAAGGTAGCAACGCAAACCAATCAAGCTGGCAACGCAAAGCTAGCAAGCTAGTAACGCAAGTCTACCAAGGTAGCAACGCAACGCTAGCAAACTAGCAACGCAAATTTAGCAAGCTAGCAACGCAAACCTAGCAAGCTAGAATCTCAAAGCAAGCAAGCAAGCAAAACAAAGCCAGCAAGATTGCAACGCAAAGCTAGCCAGCTTGCAACGGAAAGCTATAAAGGTAGAAACGAAAGGCTGGCAAGCTAGCAACGCAAAGCTGGCAAGCTAGCAACGCTTAGCTGGCAAGCTAGCAACGCTTAGATGGAAAGCTAACAAAACCAAGCTGTCAAATTAGAAACCCAAAACAGGCAAGCTAGCAACGCAAAGCTGGCAAGCTAGCAACGCTTAGCTGGCAAGCTAGCAACGCTTAGATGGAAAGCTAACAAAACCAAGCTGTCAAATTAGAAACCCAAAACAGGCAAGCTAGCAACGCAAAGCTGGCAAGCTAGCAAAGCAAAGCTAGCAAGCTAGCAACGCATATCTAACAAGCTAGCAAGCTAGCAGCGCAAAGCTAGAAACTCAAAGCTAGCAAGCTAGCAAAGCAAAAATAGTAAGTTGGCAACGGAAATCTACCAAGTTAGCAATGCAAAGCTAGCAAGCTAGCTACGCAAATCTAGCAAGATAGCAAAGGAAAAACGAATAGTTAGCAACGCAAAACTACTAAGCTTACAAAGCATAGCTAGCAAGCTAGCAAAGCAAAGCTAGCAAGCTAGCAACGCAAAACTAGCAAGCTAGCAACGCAAACCTAGCAAGTTACCAACGCAAAGCTAGCAAGCAAGAAAAGCAAAGCTGGCAAGCTAGCAACGGAAAGATATAAAGATAGCTACGAACGGCTGGAAAGCTATAAACGCAAAGCTGGCAAGCTAGCAGATCAAAGCTAGGAAGCTAGCAACTCAAAGCTAGAAAGCTGGCAACACAAAGCTAGCAAGCTAGCAAGGCAGAAATAGCAAGCTAGCAATTCATAGCTAGCAAGCTAGAAATCAAAGATAGCAAGCTACGTACGCCAAGCTAGCAAGCTAGCAACACAAAGCTGGCAAAGGAAGCAACGCAAAATTACCAAGATAATAACGCAAAGCCCTCAAGTTAAAAACGCATATCTAGCAATCTAGCAAGCTAGCAACGGTAAGCTAGCTAGCTAGCAACGGTAAGCTAGCTAGCTAGCAACGCATAGATAGAAAGGTAGGAACGCCAAGATAGCAATGTAGCGACGCAAACCTATCACCTGGCAAAGCAAAGCTAGCAAGATAACAACGCAAATCTACCAAGCTAGCAACGAAAAGCTAGCAAGGTAGACACGCAAATGTAGCAATCTTAAAACGCAAAGTTAGCAAGCAAGAAACGCAAAGCAAGCAAGCAAGCTACATAAAGCTAGTAAGATAGCAACGCAAAGCTAGCAAGCTAGCAAACCAAAGCTAGCTAGGGCGCCAAGCCAATTTAGAGAGCTAGAAAAGCAAAGCTAGCAAGATAGAAACGCAAAGCTAGCAAGCTTGCAACGGAAAGCTAGCAAAGTAGCAACGCAAACAAGAAACCTAGTCACGCAAATCTAGCAAGCTAGGAACGCGAAGATGGCAAATTAGCAAAGCAAAATTTGCAAGCTAGCAACACATAATTTGCAAGCTTGTAAGCTATCTAGCAACGCTAAGCTAGCAACCTAGCAACGCCAAGCTAGCAAGGTAGCAACGCAAAGCTAGCAAGCTATTAACGCAAAGTTAGCAAACTAGTTACTCAAAGATAGCAAGCTAGCAACGTAAGCTAGCAAGCAAGAAACGCAAAGCGAGCAAGCAAGCAACGCAACGCTAGCAAGTTAGAAACGCAAAAATAGCAAGCTAGCAACGCAAAGCTAGCAAGCTAGCAACGAAAATCTATGTAGGTAGCAACGTAAAGCTAGCAAGCTAGCCACGGAAATCTAGCAAGCTATCAATTAAAAGTTGACAAGCTAGAAATGCAAACTTGGCAAGCTAGCAAAGCAAAGCTGGTAGCTAGCAAAGCAAAGATAGCAAGCTAGCAACGCAAAGATATCAATCTAGGAACGAAAACTTCCAAGCTAGCAACGCAAAGTTAGCAAGCTAGCAACTCATATGTAGCAAGCTAGCAACGGAGTGTTCGCAAGCTAGCAAAGCAATGCTGGCAAGCTAGCAACGCAAAGCTGGCAAGCTAGCAACGCATAGCTGGAAAGCTAACAACGCAAAGCTCTCAAATTAGGAAAGCAAAGCTGGCTAGCTAGCAACGAAAAGCTGGCAAGCTAGCAACGTAAAGCTGGCAAGCTGGCAAGGCAAATCTAGCAAGGTAACAATGAAAAGCTAGCAAGATAGCAAAGTAGCAGGGCAAAGGTAGCAAGCTAGGAACGCAAAGCTAGCAAGCTAGCAAAGCAAAGTTAGCAAGCAAGCAACGCAAAGCTGGCAAGCTAGCAACGCAAAACTATAAAGCTAGCAACGCACGGCTGGCAAGCTAAAAACGGACAGCTGGCAAGATAGCAACGCAAAGCTGGCAAGCTAGCAAAGCAAATCTAGCATGGTAGCAAAGCAAATCTAGCAAGCTAGCAATGCAAATCTAGCAAGCTAGCAAAGCAAAGCTAGGGAGGTAGCAACGCAAAGCTAGCAAGCTAGCAACGTAAAGCTAGCAAGCTGCAACGCAAAATTATCAAGCTAGCAAGGCAAAAGTAGCAAGCTAGCAACCCAAAGCTAGCAAGCCAAAACGCAAACTAGCAAGCTAGGAACGCCAAACTAGCAAGCTAGCAACGCATAACTGGAAAGCTAGCAACGAAAATCTAGAAAGATATCAACGCAAACACTCAATCTGTCAACGCATATCTAGCAATCTAGCAAGCTAGCAACGCTAAGCTAGCTACTAGCAACGCATAGCTAGCAAACTAGCAACGCCAAGCTAGCAATATAACAACGCAGACCTATCAAGCTAGCAAAGCAAATCTACCAAGCAAGCAACACAAAACTAGCAAGCTCGCAACGCAAAGCTAGCTAGCTAGCCACGCAAAGCTAGCAAGATAGCAACGCAAAGCTAGGGAGCTAGCAACCGAAAGCTAGCTAGCTAGGAACGCAAAGCTAGCAGGCTAGCAAGGCAAAGCTAGAAGGCTAGCAAGGCAAAAATAGCAAGCAATAAAAGCAAATAAAGCAAGCAGGCAAAGCAAAGCTAGCAAGATAGCATCGCAAAGCTAGTAAGCTAGCAACGCAAGGAAGCAAGCTAGCAAGGGAAGGCTAGCAATTTAGGATCGCAAATCAATCAAACTAGCAAGCTAGCAACGCAAAATTAACAAGCTAGCAACTCAAAAGGAGCAAGCTAGCAACGCAAAGATAGCAAATTAGCAACGCAAAGCTAGCAAGCTGACAACTTAAAACTAGCAAGCTAGCTATGCAAATCTTTTACGTTAGCAAGCTAGCAAAGCAAATCCAGCAAGCTAGCAACGCAAAGCTAACAAGAAAGCAATGCAACACTAGCTAGCTAGAAAGGAATAGCTAACAAGCTAGGAACGCCAAGCTAGCAAGGTAGCAATGCAAACCTATTAAGCTGCAACGCAAAGCAAGCAAGAAAGCAACGCAAAGCTAGCAAGATACCGACGCAAAGCTAGCCAGCTAGCAACGGAAAGCTAGAAAGGTAGCAACGCAAATCTAGCAAGCTAGCAAAGCAAACTGGCAATCTAGCAACGCAAAGTTGGCAAGCTATCAACCCAAAGTTGGCAAGCTAGCAACGCATATCTAGCAAGCTAGCAACGGAAAGCTAGCAAGCTAACAATGCAAAGCTGACAAGCTACCAACGCAAAGCTGGCAAGCTAGCATCGTATATCTAGCAAGCTAACAATTCAAAGCTAGCTATATATCAACGCAAAACTACCAAGCTAGGAACGCCAAGCTAACATGCTAGCAACGCAAACTTGGCGAGCTAGCTACGCAAAGCTAGCAAGATTGCAACCCAAAACTATAAGGCTAGCAACGCATATCTAGCAATCTAGCAAGATAAAAACGCAAAGCTAGCTAGCTAGCAACGCATAGTTAGCAAGTTAGCAACGCCAAGCTAGCAATGTAGCACCGCAAAACTATCAAGCTGGCAACGCAAACCTAGCAAGCTAGCAACGGAAAGCTACCAAGGTAGCAACGCAAAGCTACCAAGCTTGCAACGCAAATCTATAAAGCTAGGAACGGAAAACTTTCAAACTAGCAATGCAAAGTTGGCAAGCTTGCAACGGTAAGCTGGCAAGCTAACAACGCATATCTAGCAAACTAGCAAGCAAGCAACACAAAGATAGCTATCTAGACACGCAAATATAGCATGCTAGCAACGCAAAGCTGGCAAGCTAGCAACGCAAAGTGGCAAGAGAGCAACGCAAATCTTTCAAGGTAGCAAAGCAAGGTTGGCAAGCTAGCAACGCATACCTAGCAAGCAAGCAAAGAGAAGCTAGCAAGCTAGCAACAGCAAAGCTAGCAAGCTAGCAACAGCAAATCTAGCAAGCTAGCAACGCAAAGATAAAATTCTAGCAACGCAAAGCAAGCAAGCGAGAACGCAAAACTATCAAGCTGGCAACGCAAAGATAGCAAGCAAGCAACGCAAAGCTACGAAGCTAGCAACGCAAAGCTAGCAAGCTAGCAACGCAAATCAGCCAAGCTAACAACGCAAAGTACACAAGCTAGCAACGCAAAGCTTCCAAGCTAGAAACGCAAATCTAGCAAGATAGCAAGCAAAGCCAGCAAGATAGCAACGCAAAAATAGCACGTTATCAACGCAAAACTAACAATCTAGCAAGCAAGCAACTCAAAGTAACAAGCTAGCATCGCCAAGCGAGGAATTTAGGAACGCAAAACTAGCAAGCTTGCAACGCAATGCTAGCAACCTAGCAAAGCCATGCTAGCAAGATAGCAACGCAAAGCTAGCAAGCTAGCAACGCAAAGCCAGCAAGCAACGCAAAGCTAGCAAGATAGCAACGCAAAACTTGTAAGATATAAACGAAAATTTCAAAGCAATAAACCGAAAGCAAGCAAGAAACAACGCATATCTAGCAAGCTAGCAACGAAATGCTGGCAAGCTAGCAACGTATAGCTAGCTAGCTAGCCACGGAAATCAAGAAAGCTAGCAACGAAAAGCTGACAAGCTAGAAACGTAAAACCTGGCAAGCTAGCATCGCAATGCTAGTTAGGTAGCACAGCAAAGCTAGCAAGCTTGCAACGCAAAGCTAGCAATTTAGAACACAAAGCTAGCAATTTAGAACGCAAAGCAAGCATGCTAACAACGCATATCTAGCAAAGGTAGCAACGCATATCTAGCAAGCTAGAAACGGAAATCTAGCAAGCTAGCAAGGCAAAGCTGGCAAGCTAGCAAAGCATAGCTTTCAAGATAGCAACGCAAAGCTGGCAAGCTAGTAACGCATAGCTGGAAAGCTAAAAAGGCAAACGCAAGGCTGGCAAGCTAGCAACCCAAAGCTAGCAAGACAGCAACGCAAAGATATCAAACTGGCAAGGAAATCTAGCAAGCTAGCAACGCAAGACTACCAAGCTAGCAACGCAAAGCTGGCAAGCTAGCAACGCAAAGCTAGCAAGCTAGCCACGCTAATCTAGCAAGCTATCAACGAAAAGATAGCAAGCAAGAAAAGCAAGGCAAGCAAGCAAGCAAAGCAAAGCTACCAAGCTAGCAAAGCAAAGCTAGCAAGCAAGCAACGCAAAGCTACCAAGAAAGCAACGGAAAGTTAGCAAGTTAGCAACGCAATGCTAGGAAGCTAGCAGCTCAAATCTAGCAAGCTAGCAACACAAAGTTGGGAATCTATCAACGCTCAGCTGGCAAGCTAGCAACGCATATCTAGCAATCTAGCAAGTTATCTACGCAAGTCTACCATGCTAGCAACGAAAAACTAGCAAGCTAGCAAACAAAGCTAGCAAGCTAGCAACGCAAAGCTAGTAAGCAAGAAACGCAAAGCAAGCAAGCAACGCAAAGCTAGCAATCTACTGAGGCAAAGCTAGCAAGCTAGCAACGGAAAGCTAGCAATGTAGCAACGCAAAGCTTGCAAGCTAGCAACGCAAACTGGCAAGCTAGCAACGCAAAGCTGGCAAGATACAACCCAAAGCTGGGAAGCTAGTAACGCATATCAAGCAAGCTAGAAACGGAATGCTAGCAAGCTAGCAACGCAAAGCTAGCAAGTTACCAACGCAATGATAGCAAGCTAGCAACGCAAAGCAAGCAAGCTAGAACGCAAAGCTGGCAAGCAAGGAACGCAAAGCTACCAAGCTAGCAACGCAAATCTACCAAGCAAGAAACGCAAAATTAGCAAGCTAGCAACGCAAAGCAAGCAAGCTAGCAACGCAAATCTAACAGGCTAGCAACACAAACTACCCAGGTAGCAAAGCAAAGCTAGCATGCTAGCAACGCTAATGTAGCAAGCTAGCAACGCAAAGCTAGCAGGATAGCAACGCAAAGCTTGCAAGTTAGCAACACAAATGAAGCAATCTAGCAAACGCCAAGCTGGCAAGCTAGCAATGCAAACCTAGCAAGCTAGTAACGCAAAGCTAGCAATCTAGCAACGAGAGCTGACTAGCTAGGAACGCAAAGCTGGCAAGATAGCCACGCATATATGGAAAGCTAACAACGCAAAGCTGGCATTCTAGAAATGCAAACCAGTCGAGGTAGCAACGCAAAGCCAGCAAGATAGAACGCAAAGCTTGCAATCTAACAACGCTAAGATAGCAAGCTAGCAATGCAAATCTTTCAATCTAGCAAGCTGGCAAAGAAAAGCTAGCAATCTAGCACCTCAATGCTAGCAAGCTAGAAACGCAAAGATAGCAAGCTATCAACGCAAAACTAGCAAGCTAGCAACGCAAAGACACCAAACAATTAACGCAAATTTATCCAGCTAGCAACGCAAAGCTGGAAAGCTAGCAACGCACGGCTGGCAAGCTAGAAACGCAGAGCTGCTTAGATAGCAACGCAAAGCTGGCAACCTAGCAACGCAAAGCTAGCATGCAAGCAAAGCAAAGCTAGCAAGCTAGCAAGGCAAAAATAGCAAGTTAGCAACGCTAAGCTAGCAAGCTAGAACGCTAAGCTTGCACTCTAACAATGCAAACCTACAAAGATAACAAATCAGAATTATCACGCTAGTAACGCAAAGCTCCCAAGATAGCCGCGCAAATCTAGCAAGATAGCCGCGCAAATGTAGCAAGCTAAGAACGCAAAATTAGCAAGCTAGCAACACAAATTTGGCAAGCTATCAACGCTAAGCTGGCAAGCTAGCAACGCATATCAGGCAAGCTAGCAAGCTAGCAAAGCAAATCTACCAAGCTAGCAACTCTAATCTTCCAAGCTAGCAACGCAAAAATTGCAAGCAAGCAACGTAAAGCAAGCAAGCTAGCAACGCAAAGCTAACAAGCTAACAACGCAAACTACCCAGCTAGCAACTCAAAACTAGCATGCTAGCAACGCAAATGTAGCAAGCTAGCAACGCAAAAATAGCAAGATAGCAACGCAAATCTAGCATGATAGCAACACAAATTTAGCAATCTAGCGAAACAACAACACAAAGCTAGCAAGCTATCAACGCCAAGCTAGCAATGTAGCAACACAAAGCTAGCAAGCTAGCAACGAATTGCTAGGAAGCTATCAAAGGAGACCTAGAAATTTAGCCACGTATAGTTATCAAGTTAGCCACTCAAATCTAGCAAGCTAGAAACGCAAAGCTGGAAGCTAGCAATGGAAAGCTATCAAGCTAGCGACGCAAAGTTAGCAATCTAGCAACGTAAAGCTAGCAAGCTAAAAGCGCAAAGCTAGCAAGCTAGCAACGCATATCTAGAAAGCTAACAAGCTAGAAACGGAAAGCTAGCAAGCTAGGAACGCAAAGCTGGCAAGCTAACAACGCATAGCTGGAAAGCTAACAACGCATAGCTGGAAAGCTAACAACGCAATGCTGGCATTCTGCAGATGCAAAGCAGGCAAGCAAGCAACGCAAAGCTGGCAAGTTTGCAAAGGAAAGCTAGCTAGCTACCTAAGCATGCCTATCAAGCTAGCAAGCTAGCAACGGAAAGCTAGCAAGCTAGCAACGCAAAGCTCGCAAGCTAGCAACGGCAAAGCAGGCACCAATAGTGCAAATCTAGCAAGATAGCAAGCTGCTAACTCAAAGATAGCAAGCTGCCAACTCAAAGCTAGCAAGCTAGAGACTCAAAGAGAGCAAGCTATAAACGCAAAACTAGCAAGCTAGCAACCCAAAACTGGCAAGCAAGCAAAGAATGTCTAGCAAGCTAGCAAGTTATCAACGCAAAACTAGCTATCTAGCAACGCAAATCTAGCAAGCTAGCAAAGACACGCTAGCAAGTTAGCAACGCAAAGGTAGCAAGCAAGAAACGCGAAGCAAGCAAGCAAGCAACGCAAAGCTAGCAAGATAGCAACGCACAGCTTGCAAGCTAGCAAATAAAGCTAGAAAGGTAGCAACGCAAAGCTGGCAAGGTAGCAACGCAAGCTGGCAAGCTAGCAAACCAAAGCTGGCAAGCTAGCAACGCATATCTAGCAAGCTAGAAACGGAAAGATAGAAGCTAGCACCGCAAAGCTGGCTAGCTAGCGAAGCAAAGCTGGCAAGCTAGGATCGCATAGCTGGAAAGATAACAACGCAAAGCTGGCAATCTAGAAACGCAAAGCAGGCAAGCTAGCAACGGTAAGCTGGCAAGCTAACAACACAAAAGTAGAAAGCTATCAATGCAAAGATAGCAAGCTAGCAACGCAAATCTAGCAAGGTAGCAAAGCAAAGCTTGCAAGCTAGCTAATCAAATCTAGCAAGATAGTAAACTAGCAACGCAAGGCTAGCAACGCAATTATAGGAAGTTAGCAACGCAAAGCTACCAAGCTAGCAACGCAAAGCTAGTAAGCTATAAATGCAAAGCTAGCAAGCTACCAACGCAAAGCTAGCAAGCAACGCATAGCTGGAAAGAAAGCAACGCACTCCTGGCAAGCTAGTAAAGACAAGCCAGCAAGCTAGCAACGCAAATCTAGCAAGCTAGGAACGGAAAGCTAGCAAGTATACAATGTAAAGCAAGCAAGCTCGCCACGCAAATCTAACATGTTAGCAATTAAAATCTGACAAGCTAGAATCGCACACGTGGCAAACTAGCAAAGCAAACCTGGTAAACTAGAAACGCAAAGCTAGCAAGCTAGCAACGTAAAGCTAGGAAACTGGTAAAGACAAGCCAGCAAGCTAGCAACGCAAAGCTAGGAAGCTAGCAACGGAAATCTAGCAAGGTTGCAACGCAAATGTATCAATCTAGCAAGCTAGCAACGCAAAGCCAGCAAGCAAGAAACGCAAACATAGCAAGCTCGCCTAGCAAAATTAGGAAGCTAGCAACGCAAAGCTAGGAAGCTAGCAACGGAAATCTAGCAAGGTTGCAACGCAAATGTATCAAGCTAACAAGCAAGCAACGCAAAGTTACCAAGCTAGCAACGCAAAGCTAGCAAGCTACCCACGCAATTCTAGCAAGCTAACAACGCAAAGCTAGCAAGCAAGTAACGCAAAGCTAGCAAGCTAGCAACGCATATTTAGAAAACTTGCGACGCAAAGCTGGTAAGATAGCAACGCAAAGCAGGAAAGCTAAAAACGAAAAGCTGGCAATCTAGAAATGCAAGGCAGGCAAGATAGCATCGCAAAGCTCGCAAGCTAGCAACGCAAAGCTGGATAGCTAGCAACGCAAAGCTAGCAAGTTAGCAACGCATATCTAACTAGCTAGCAAGGCAGTAACGCAAAGCTAGCAATCTAGCAACACAAATATAGCAAGCTAGGAACGCAAAGATAGCAAGTTAGCAACGCAAATCTAGCAAGGTAGCAATGCAAAGTTAGCAAGCTAACAAAGAAAAGCAGCCAAGATAAATACGCAAAGTTTACAAGCTAGCAACGCAAAGCTTCCAAGCTAGCAACGCAATCTAGCAAGCTAGCAACGCAAAGGTAGCAAGATAGCAACGCAAATCTAGCAAGCCCGCAACGAAAAGTTGGCAAGCTAGCAACGCAAAACTAGCAAGATAGCAACGCATATCTAACGTGCTAACAAGCTGGCAAATCAAAGCTAGCAAGCTAGCAACGCAATGCTAGCAAGCCGCAACGCAAAGCTAGCGAGCTAGAAACGCAAAGCTAGCAAGCTAGCAACGTATGCTAACAGGCTAGAAACGGAAAAATTGCAAGGTAGAAACGTAAAGCTAGCAAGCTAGCAACGCAAATCTAGCAAGCCCGCAACGAAAAGTTGGCAAGCTAGCAACGCAAAACTAGCAAGATAGCAACGCATATCTAACGTGCTAACAAGCTGGCAAATCAAAGCTAGCAAGCTAGCAACTCAAATCTAGCAAGGTAACAACGCAAAGATACCAAGCTAGCAACGCTAAGCTAGCAAGTTAGCTAAGCAAATCTAGCAAGATAGCAAACAAGCAATACAAAGCTAACAATGCAAAGCTCGCAATCTAGCAACGCACGGCTGGCAATGTAGAAACGCACATCTGCAAAGATAGCAACGCAAAGCTGGCAAGCTATCAACGCAAAGCTAGCAAGCTAGCAAAGTAAAGCTAGAAAGTAGCAACGCAAACGTGGCAAGCAAGCAACGCAAATTGGCAAGCTAGAAACGCAAAGCTGGCAAGGTAGCAACCCAAAGCTGGCAAGCTAATAACGCAAAGATAGCAAGGTGCCAACGCAAAGCTGGCAAGAAAGGAACGCAAACTGGAGAGCTAGCAACGCACGGCTGGCAAGCTAGAAACGCACAGCTGGCAAGATAGCAAAGCAAAGCTGGCAAGCTTGCAACGCAAATCTACCAAGATAGGAACGCAAAACTAGCAAGCTAGCAACGCAAAATTAACAAGCTAGCAACGCAAAGTTACCAAGCTAGCAACGCAAAGCTAGCAAGATAGAAATGCAAAACTAGCAAGCCAAGAACGCAAAGCTAGCAAGATAGCAACGCAAAGCTAGAAAGTTAGCATCTCAAATCTAGCAATCTAGCAAGCTAGCAACTCAAAGTTAACAAGCTATCAACGCCAAGCAAGCAACGCAATGCTAGCAAACTAGCAACGGCTATCTAGCAACATAGAACGCAAAGGTAGCAAGCTAGCAACGGATACCTAGCAAGTAGGAAACGCAAAGCAAGCAAGTAAGCAACGCAAAGATAGCAAACTAGCAACGCAAAGCTAGCAAGCTAGCAACGCAAATATAACAAGCTAGCAAAGCAAAGCTATCAAGCTAGGAATGGAAAGTTAGCAAGGTAGCAACGCAAAGCCAGCAAGCCTGCCACGCCAATCCTTCAAGCTAGGAACGCAAAGCTGGCTAGCTAGCAACGCAAACTGGCAAAGCTAGCAACGCAAAGCTAGACCGCTAGCAACGCAAAGCTGGCAAGCTAGCAAGGCATACCTAGCAAGCAAGCAACGGGAACTTACCAAGCTAGCAACGCAAAGCTAGGCAGCTAGCAACGCAAATATAGCATGCTAGCAACGCAAAGCAAGCAAGCGAGAATGCAAAGCTATCAAGCTAGCTTCGCAAAGATACCAAGCAAGCCAAGCAAAGCTACCATGCTAGCAAAGAAAAACAATCAAGCTAGCAAAGCAAATCAGCCAAACTAACAACGCAAAGCTAACAAAACTAGAAACGCAAAAGTTTTAAAGCTAGCAACGCAAGCTAGCAAGCTAGCAACGCAAAGCTAGCAAGATAGCAACGAAAAGCTAGCAAGTTAGCTATTGAAATCTAATACTCTAGCTAGATAACGACTCAAAGTTAGCAAGCTAGCATCACCAAGCTAGCAAGGTAGGAACGAAAAGCAAGCAAGCTAGCAAACGAAATGCTAGCAAGCTAGCAAAGCAATGCTTGCAAGCTTGAAACGCAAAGCTAGCAAGGTAGCAGAGCAAATCTAGCCAGCTAGCAACGTAAGCTAGCAAGAAAGGAACGCAAAGAGCAAGCAACACAAAGATAGCAAGCTAGCAACGCAAATCTAGCTAGCTAGCAACGGGAATCTAGCTAGGTAGCAAATTAAATCTAGCAAGCTAGCCACGCAAATCTAGCAAACTAGCAATTAAAAGCTCTCAAGCTAGCAACGCAAAGCTGGCAAGCTAGCAACGCATAACTTGAAAGCTAACAACGCAAACCTGGCAAATTAGGAACGCAAAACAGGCAAGTTAGCAACGCAATGCTGGCAAGGTAGCAAAGCAAATCAAGAAAGGTAGCAATGAAAAGCTAGCAAGACTGCTACGCAAATCTAGCAAGAGAGCAAATAAGAGCGCAAAGCTAGCAAGCCAGCAACTCAAATCTAGCAAGCTAGCAACGAAAAGATAGCAAGCTAGCAATGCAAATCTAGCAAGATAGCAAAGTAGGAACGCATAGCTAGCAACGCAATGCTAGGAACTTAGCAACGCAAAGCTACCAAGCTAGCAACCCAAAGCTAGCAAGCTAGCAACGCAAAGCTAGATAGCTACCAAAGCAAAGCTAGCAAGCAAGCAACGCAATGCTGGCAAGATAGAAACGCAAAGCTGGCAAGCTAGCAACGCAAAGCTACCAAGCTAGCAACCCAAAGCTAGCAAGATAGCAACGCAAGGCTAGCAAGTTAGCAACTCAAATCTAGCAATCTAGCAAGCTAGCAACACAAAGTAAGCAAACTATCAACGCCAAGCTAGCAAGGTAGCAACACATAGCTACCAAGCTAGTAACGCAATGCTAACAAACTAGCAACGGATAGCTAGCCATCTAGAAAGGCAAAGCAAGCAAGCTAGCAACGCTAAGCTAGCAACTAAGAAACCCAAAGCAAGCAAGTAAGCAACGCAAAAGGCATGCTAGCAACTCAAAGCTAGCAAGCTGGCAACGCAAAACTAGCAAGCTAGCAACGCAAAACTTTGCAAGCTAGCAAGGCAAATCAGCCAAGCTAACAACGCAAAGCTAACAAGCTAGAAACGCAAAAATTTAAAGCAAGAAACGCAAAGCTAGCAAGCTAGCAACGCAAAGCTAGCAAGATAGCAACGCAAAGCTAGCAAGCTAGCAACGAAATTCTAGCAAGCTAGCCAATCAATGCTAGCAAGCTTGCAACGCAAAGCTAGCAAGGTAGCAAAGCAAATCTAGAAAGCTAGCAACGTAAGCTAGCAAACAAGGAACGCAAAAAAGCAAGCAACGCAAAATTAGCAAGCTAGCAACGAAAATTTGCAAGCAATTAAAGCAAAGCAAGAAAGCAAGCAACACAAAGTTAGCAACGGAAATCTAGCTAGGTAGCAACGTATATCGAGCAAGCTTGCCACGTAAATCTAGCAAGCTAGCAACTAAAAGCTGACAAGGTAGAAACGCAAACCAGGCAAGCTAGCAACGCAATGCTGGTAAGCTAGCAAAGCAAAGCTATCAAGCTAGCAACGCAAAGCTAGCAAGCTAGCAACGCAAAGCTAGCAAGCTAGCAACGCAAAGCTAGCAAGCTAGCAACGCAAAGCTAGCAAGCTAGCAACGCAAAGCTAGCAAGCTAGCAACGCAAAGCTAGCAAGCTAGCAACGCAAAGCTAGCAAGCTAGCAACGCAAAGCTAGCAAGCTAGCAACGCAAAGCTAGCAAGCTAGCAACGCAAAGCTAGCAAGCTAGCAACGCAAAGCTAGCAAGCTAGCAACGCAAAGCTAGCAAGCTAGCAACGCAAAGCTAGCAAGCTAGCAACGCAAAGCTAGCAAGCTAGCAACGCAAAGCTAGCAAGCTAGCAACGCAAAGCTAGCAAGCTAGCAACGCAAAGCTAGCAAGCTAGCAACGCAAAGCTAGCAAGCTAGCAACGCAAAGCTAGCAAGCTAGCAACGCAAAGCTAGCAAGCTAGCAACGCAAAGCTAGCAAGCTAGCAACGCAAAGCTAGCAAGCTAGCAACGCAAAGCTAGCAAGCTAGCAACGCAAAGCTAGCAAGCTAGCAACGCAAAGCTAGCAAGCTAGCAACGCAAAGCTAGCAAGCTAGCAACGCAAAGCTAGCAAGCTAGCAACGCAAAGCTAGCAAGCTAGCAACGCAAAGCTAGCAAGCTAGCAACGCAAAGCTAGCAAGCTAGCAACGCAAAGCTAGCAAGCTAGCAACGCAAAGCTAGCAAGCTAGCAACGCAAAGCTAGCAAGCTAGCAACGCAAAGCTAGCAAGCTAGCAACGCAAAGCTAGCAAGCTAGCAACGCAAAGCTAGCAAGCTAGCAACGCAAAGCTAGCAAGCTAGCAACGCAAAGCTAGCAAGCTAGCAACGCAAAGCTAGCAAGCTAGCAACGCAAAGCTAGCAAGCTAGCAACGCAAAGCTAGCAAGCTAGCAACGCAAAGCTAGCAAGCTAGCAACGCAAAGCTAGCAAGCTAGCAACGCAAAGCTAGCAAGCTAGCAACGCAAAGCTAGCAAGCTAGCAACGCAAAGCTAGCAAGCTAGCAACGCAAAGCTAGCAAGCTAGCAACGCAAAGCTAGCAAGCTAGCAACGCAAAGCTAGCAAGCTAGCAACGCAAAGCTAGCAAGCTAGCAACGCAAAGCTAGCAAGCTAGCAACGCAAAGCTAGCAAGCTAGCAACGCAAAGCTAGCAAGCTAGCAACGCAAAGCTAGCAAGCTAGCAACGCAAAGCTAGCAAGCTAGCAACGCAAAGCTAGCAAGCTAGCAACGCAAAGCTAGCAAGCTAGCAACGCAAAGCTAGCAAGCTAGCAACGCAAAGCTAGCAAGCTAGCAACGCAAAGCTAGCAAGCTAGCAACGCAAAGCTAGCAAGCTAGCAACGCAAAGCTAGCAAGCTAGCAACGCAAAGCTAGCAAGCTAGCAACGCAAAGCTAGCAAGCTAGCAACGCAAAGCTAGCAAGCTAGCAACGCAAAGCTAGCAAGCTAGCAACGCAAAGCTAGCAAGCTAGCAACGCAAAGCTAGCAAGCTAGCAACGCAAAGCTAGCAAGCTAGCAACGCAAAGCTAGCAAGCTAGCAACGCAAAGCTAGCAAGCTAGCAACGCAAAGCTAGCAAGCTAGCAACGCAAAGCTAGCAAGCTAGCAACGCAAAGCTAGCAAGCTAGCAACGCAAAGCTAGCAAGCTAGCAACGCAAAGCTAGCAAGCTAGCAACGCAAAGCTAGCAAGCTAGCAACGCAAAGCTAGCAAGCTAGCAACGCAAAGCTAGCAAGCTAGCAACGCAAAGCTAGCAAGCTAGCAACGCAAAGCTAGCAAGCTAGCAACGCAAAGCTAGCAAGCTAGCAACGCAAAGCTAGCAAGCTAGCAACGCAAAGCTAGCAAGCTAGCAACGCAAAGCTAGCAAGCTAGCAACGCAAAGCTAGCAAGCTAGCAACGCAAAGCTAGCAAGCTAGCAACGCAAAGCTAGCAAGCTAGCAACGCAAAGCTAGCAAGCTAGCAACGCAAAGCTAGCAAGCTAGCAACGCAAAGCTAGCAAGCTAGCAACGCAAAGCTAGCAAGCTAGCAACGCAAAGCTAGCAAGCTAGCAACGCAAAGCTAGCAAGCTAGCAACGCAAAGCTAGCAAGCTAGCAACGCAAAGCTAGCAAGCTAGCAACGCAAAGCTAGCAAGCTAGCAACGCAAAGCTAGCAAGCTAGCAACGCAAAGCTAGCAAGCTAGCAACGCAAAGCTAGCAAGCTAGCAACGCAAAGCTAGCAAGCTAGCAACGCAAAGCTAGCAAGCTAGCAACGCAAAGCTAGCAAGCTAGCAACGCAAAGCTAGCAAGCTAGCAACGCAAAGCTAGCAAGCTAGCAACGCAAAGCTAGCAAGCTAGCAACGCAAAGCTAGCAAGCTAGCAACGCAAAGCTAGCAAGCTAGCAACGCAAAGCTGGCAAGCTAGCAACTCAAATCTAGCAAGGTAGCAATGAAAAGCTAGCAAGCTTGGTACGCAAATATAGGAAGATTGCAAAGTAGCAGCAGAAAGCTAGCAAGCTAACAACTCAAAGCTAGCAAGCTAGCAACGCAAAGATAGCAAGCTAGCAATGCAAATCTAGCAAGATAGCAATGTAGCAACGCATAACTAGCAACGCAAATCTAGGAAGTAACAACGAAAAGCTAGCAAGCTACCAAAGCAAAGCTAGCAAGCAAGCAACGCAAAGCTGGCAAGCTAGCAACGCATAGCTATAAAGCTAGCAACGCACGGCTGGCAAGCTAGAAACGCAAAGATAGGAAGCTAGAAAAGCAAAGCTAGCAAGCAAGCAACGCAAAGCTAGCAAGCTAGAACGCAAAGCTAGAAAGCTAGGAACGCCAAGCTAGCATGCTAGCAACGCAAAGCTGACAAGCTAGCAACGCAAATCTAGAAAAATAGCAACGCAAAGCACTCAAGTTAGCAACGCACATCTAGCAATCTAGCAAGCTAGCAACGAAAAGCTAACAAGCTAGCAACGCATATCTAACAAGCTGGCAAGCTTACAACGCAAAGCTAGCAAACTACCATTCAAAGCTAGCAAGCCTGCAACGCATAGATAGAAAGCTAGCAATGCAAAGCTAGCAAGGCAGCAATGCAAATCTTGCAATCTAGCTACGCAAATCTAGCATGATAACAAATTAGAAACTCAAAGCTAGCAACGCAATGTTAGGAAGTTAGAAACGCAAAGCTACCAAGTTAGCAAAACAAAGTAAGCAAGCTAGGAACGCAAAGCTAGCAAGCTAGTAATGCAAAGAATGCAAGGTACAAAAGCAAAGCTAGCAAGCAAGCAACGCAAAGCTGGCAAGCTAGCAACGCAATGCTGGAAAGCTAACAACGCACTGCTGGCAAGCTAGAAACGCACAGCTGGCAAGATAGCAACGCAAAGCTAGCAAGCTAGCAACGCAAAGCTAGCAAGCTAGCAAGATAGCAAGGCAAAAATAGCAAGCTATCATCGCAAAGCTAGCAAGCAAGAGACGCAAATCAATCAAGCAAATCAAATCTAGCTAGCTAGCAACGCAAAGCTAGTAAGCAAGAAACGCAAAGCAAGCAAGCAAATCAAATCTAGCAAGCTAGCAACGCAAAGCTAGCAATCTAGCAACGCAAAGCTAGGAATCTAGCAACGCAAAGCTACCAAGATAGCCACGCAAATCTAGCAAGCAAGAAAGGCAAAGCAAGCTAGCAAGCAACGCAAAGCAAGGAAGCAAGCAACGCAAAGCAAAATAGCTAGCAACGCAAATCTTGCAAGCTAGCAACGCAAAGCTAGCTAGCTAGCAATGGAAAGCTAGCAAGGTATCAACGAAAAGCTAGCATGAGAGCAACGCATATCTAGCAAGCTAGGAACGCAAAGCTGGCAAGCTAGCAACGCGAATTTGCCAAGCTAGGAATGCTAAGCTGGCAAGCTAGCAACGCATATATAGCAAGCTTGCAAGCTATCAACACAAAGCTAGAAGCTAGCAATCAAAAATACCAAGCTAGCAAGGCAAGGCTAGCATGAAAGAAACGCAAATAAAGATAGCCAGCAACGCAAAGCTAGCAAGCTAGCAACGGAAAGCTAGAAA
>NW_019744178.1:0-4883 GCF_002891405.2 Cryptotermes secundus
AAAAAGTAATTAAAATAGACCAGCACCTTCTGGGATGTGGAGCTATATGTCGGGTAGCTTACTGACGTTTCGGAAGAACATACTGTAGCCATCTTCATTGTCGAAGTATAATTCAAACACGAAACCAGCAAACAGAGATTTGCGTACTGATTGCCTGTTTGGCTTACGTTTCGAACGTGAATATAGAGGCCGTACGAGCCTCTGAAACATCGGATTACACGGCGTCACATGCTACACGATATTAATTGTCATAGTCTCAAATCCAAAGTAATTTTCCCCACTCTGTTGTCACGTGTATGGGTGACTAAACATGGGGTTCAGGTTGGTAGTTGTATTTATTGGATGGTTACATGTGGTAACAACAAATAATCATAACACTACTGCTGCTTTACACATTTTACAGTCACTCCACAATAATCTCAGTCTATTTCCACTAGTCCTCAAGGATTTATAATACAGGAACTATAATAGTCTCACTAAATCACACACTCCCAATATCACCTCACTACAGCACACACATAAAGTCTTCTAATCATACGTTAAATCTAGGCTGACTTCTTGTGTTCTTCTTCAACTACGAACTTTCCGTGGCTTTCTCCTGCCGAGAACTGACTCGTCCTTGAGCCGAACGAATTCTATAACTTAGCCGGGGAACGGACACGCATCAAAGGAAACACGTCATTTGACCACCACCCACCGCTACGTGACGTTATCGCGGACACGGAAAATACAGCCTTCTCTATTGTTACGTGTTTGACCATGTTTGTAGAGCTGTTGCCTGGCAACGCGTTGACCAAATCCGTTACAGTGTTGTTACAGGATGCATTTCAGCTTTAAGCTTTCAGATAAAGAACATATAAGTTTAAGATTTAAATGTGCACAGGCTTATATTATTAAAAAATCAAAATTCGTAATATTAATTGATAATAAAATTTAAAAATAGCAAGAAAAGAAGAAGGTTACTTTTCGTCTGAATCAGACAGAGGACACAAAGTACGGGATTCTGTCTGCTGTTATTGCGTGACGTGAAAAGTAATTTCACACGACGTTTTAAATGTGTAAGGTGTCGTCGCAAAATTCTTATGCTTTTCTTTTAATTTATATCTCATAAGAGATATTGCAATATACGGCACTATACATATATATGGGATGATTTTCCTACACTTTTGCAGTTTCAATAAACAGCTAAATACGTTCCAAATACATCAGAATCTAATGGAACACGACCACAGTCACAAAACTCCAAATTAGTAAAATTACTTCAGAATATCGCACGAGTTTTCAGTGGTAGAATTCTGTTTCGACTTAACACTTGCGGTTGTAGTCCTCCTCTAACGAGAGGATGGGTCTGTCGTTTGCAATTGTTGTTGGCCGTCGCCAGTGCAGTCATTTGAAGATCCTTTACTTTACATAAAGGAAAGAGCCACAAATGCCAAAGACGTTTGATACAGAGATACGAAGTTTTAATCCCCAGAACCGAGAGCTTAATCCATAGAGCTGCTGTTGCTGCTGATGGTGCTGGCCTTACAGTAGGGGCATTCGTCTTTGAAGAGTCAAGGATAACACGAAGGACTTCATGCAGGATAACCTAGCTTCCAGCAGAGATACAAACCAAGGACCTCCTTAAAAATTACAGCTACATTATTTGGTAAAAGATGTGTTGAAATTACAGTTACAAACTTATGGTGATATTTATGGTTCAAGAAATATCAGTTATAAACGGTGCCTGGATTTTGATGACCTGAAAATATTTAAAAATTGACCTATAAAATGACCGAAAAAATCCAGAAAAATGACCTAAAGGAGAAAAGAAAGAACACTTCTCTTCCATGTTATTCACATTTCAGAAAACATATGAAGAAAAATTCCCTAAAATGGCCAACAATACGCGTAAAATTCCAAAAATTTACCAAAAAATGACCTTAAACCTAAAAATGTCAAAANCCCAAAAATTTACCAAAAAAATGACATTAAACCTAAAAATGTCAAAAATTGACAAAAATTACCTATAAAATTTACATTTCTGTAACCAGCAGCTCATATCCGAGATTTATATATATTTAAGAGCATCGCATAGAATACAAGGAAAAAAAGGTGACATGCCATCAAAATCCGGGCTCTGGTTATAAACAATTACTCTTAACATCAATCCATGTACAATGTATTTACTGTGTGTAACAAAATAATTTATTTGTTCTGTACAGCAAGAATTAGTTAAATTTGTCTTTGCGAAATATAAGGTGTGGTAGTCATCTGTTTCTTAATTATACCTGTATGAAGGAGTGGCCACTCTGTTGCAGATCGTGTGTGGGATATCCGCCATGGTTATGGGAACAGTCGCCTTCATTGAAGAGCGCGGAGAGTTCAACTTGGGACTGGGTATTCCTGCAGGTGGAGCCACTGTCTTGGCTGCCGGTAAGCGAACGTACTGTGCCTAACTCGTCTGATGATTGAGGATGGAGAAATTCGAGTTTCAGGAAGGCCTACACTGCACCCACAAAATTATGTGGGATTCAGCCGTTCACTGAAAGGTGTAACCCACTGACAGATGAACTTTAGAGGGAGAAATTGAACCGTTCACTATAAGAGCTTTGATCCAGAGAGGGAGGAATTCAGCCGTTCAGCAAGAGCTCCTCCACACTCAGAGGATCACACTCTTTGGAGGGAGGATTTCATCCTTTCAACAGCAGCTTTCCTTTACCCTAATAATTACTTCGCGAGAACATTAAACTCTTCTGTAAGAGTTTTTTGCTCTCGCAGAATTATTTGAAAAGAAAGAAATGCAGTCGTTTGTTAAGAACTCCGGTACACTCAAGAAATTACTTGAGGGAGAGGGAGAAATTCAGTCGTTCAGTAACAGCATTCCTACCCTCACATACATACATGAGAGAAGAACTCTAGTACCCCACAGGACTGCTTGAGAAGTAAACATTCAGCCCTTAGGTGAAGGGTTTCTGAAATGTTCGAGATTGAGAAATTCGGACCCAAATTCAGCAGAATCAGTAGTACACTCACAGAATTACTTTCAGAGACAGAAGTTCAAGAGAAGCACTGGTACACTCACAGAATTAATTTCAGAGTCGGAAATTCAACAGAAGATCTAGTACACTCACAGAATTACTTTTAGAATCAGAAGTTCTGCAGAATCAGTAGTACACTCACAGAATTACTTTTTTGTAATAAATTCAGCAGAAGCACTGGTACACTCACAGAATTATTTTCAGAGTCAGAAATTCAGCAAAAGCATTAGCACACTCACAGAATTACTTTCATGGTCAGAAATTCAGCAGAAGCACTAACACACTCACAGAAATACTTTCATGGTCATAAATTCAGCAGAAGCACTAGCACACTTACAGAATTAGTATACTCACAGAATTATTTTCAGAGTCAGAAATTCAGCAGAAGCCCTAGCACACTCACAGAATTACTTTTTTGTAATAAATTCAGCAGAAGCATTAGTATACTCACAGAATTATTTTCAGAGTCATAAATTCAGCAGAAGCACTAGCACACTTACAGAATTACTTTCAGAGTCAGAAATTCGGCACAAATTATAGTACCCTCATAGAATTACTTGAGTGGATGATACTGAGCCTTTCAGCTAGAACTGTCCTCCGCCCACAGAATTACTGGACACTTGAAGACGTGCAGCACCAGTTCTGTTACACTCCAGAAATCGGTTAACAAGGAGGGACAACTGTTCTGCAGTAACAGAAGCGGTTAGGAGAGAATACAAAAACCATTTAGGGCGTTTGAGCACAGGATGCTAAGGAGAATGTTTGGACGTAAGAAGAAAGTTGCATAAAGAAGCAAACATTTTTAGAATGATCAAAGTGGTCGGCGATGCGTGTAACGCACATAGGGGTGTTCAGAAATGCGCACAACATTTTCGTTCTTAAGAGACGAAATCTCTTTGAAAACCTAGACATGGGTAGGATGTAAAAAGTTGTCGCTTATCTAATTAATTAAGCATTATGCCATGAAGGCGTATAACTGCAACATTCGTGACCTCCTGACTAGATAAAAGTGGATGGTTTACCCCCTGCGAAAGGGCCCCAAGTATCCAGTGGATAGTACTCGCAGGCTGGATGAGCTCCAGAGCTTGTCTGGGAGTTTTGGAGTAGAGAAATATTGTAGTGTGTACAACCGTTGTTATGCAATAGGCGAGATAAAACGGTGTTTTCTGCTCTGTCCGTGCCAAGTGAGTTGTCAGTTGTGAGTTCAGTTCTTCACGGGAGGCTGTGAAGATAGAATCTGAGCGTAGGAAGCTGGCTAATCTCCACTGCTAGAAGCCGTTGCCAGGGAACGGTTGATGAAAACACAGCAGGCTAGAAAAAGACTTAGCGGATGCTGTATGCATAAGTGGTGGACAAGCTCATTCACAAATCCACACCCCTGATGTAGTCACACACCGCTAAATCGTAACAATATCTTGCAATTGCCGGTAATCGAACCCCCGACCGTCGCTATACCGACTGAGCGATCCCGGCTCAACAGACGTTAAAATATTTTTTAAAAAAATAGGTTGGGAATGCATGTGCTGGATTGAACTGGCTCGGGACTGGTATCCAGTGGTGTGCAGAGGTAAGGAGTACTTTAAGCCGCTGAGGGACAGTGAGCTTTTGAAGAAGGGCTCTTGATAGCAACGATTATCTATCCCTTGCTCTGTATATTATTTTCTGACCTTTTCCCAATGTAGTGCAGTATTAAGATACAAATATGAAATGGAAACAACGAATATACATTTTAATGAGCATGTGAATGAAGCCGAAAGAAGCGGGGAAATGAGACGATTATTTTTCGATATGCAGTCAGTATAGCGACTGGCTGTGGGCTGGACGTGAGGAGCCGGGATAGCGCAGTCAGTATAGCGACTGGCT
>NW_019744178.1:6494-10903 GCF_002891405.2 Cryptotermes secundus
GTATAGCGACTGCTGCGGGCTGGACGTGAGGAGCCGGGATAGGGCAGTCAGTATAGCGACTGCTGCGGGCTGGACGTGAGGAGCCGGGATAGCGCAGTCAGTATAGCGACTGCTGCGGGCTGGACGTGAGTAGCCGGGATAGCGCAGTCGGTATAGCGACTGGCTGTGGGCTGGACGTGAGTAGCCGGGATAGCGCAGTCGGTATAGCGACTGGCTGTGGGCTGGACGATGGAGGGGTCGAGTTCGTGACCATTAAGGGCAAGGATTTTCTCCTCTCCACGTCGTCCAGACCGATTCCGGGGCCCACCTAGCCTCCATCCTATAAGTATCAGGGTTTTCCGGGGGGGGGGTAAAGGGGCAGGAACGTGAAGCAGATCACTCACCGCCAAGTAGGGCAGAGGCCAAGAATCTGTAGATACATTGCCTCATACACCTTTACGGCGCAGTACTTACTTAGTTAAGCACAGCGACAACTTTACCTTCACCAGGTATGGTCTAAAATAGAATATCGCTCCGCACTGTAATGTATGCTTGTTAGAATTCAGTCGACTGTTGCAGCAATAGGGTTAGACGTACGTGTGTGTTCATCAAGAGCTCTGCTACCTACCGATTGTATTTTTTTGAGGGGAAATCAGTTGAGCGAGAGGTATGCCATAATTGCATTGCTTTTTTACCCGCGAAACAAAAGTTCGCTTAGGTTTCATTAATGATATTGGACAATCACAGCAATTTATATTGTCTGCCAACTCGATTAACGAAATGGATGAATTCGATTTCAATTTAATGCTGTGGGATTATTCGAACCGAACAAAAGTCCACGGTCCTCCAACCTCTGTAACATGTTGAAGCAGGCAGTGGGTTAGCCTAGCGGTAGGGTTGTAGAATCGTCATAGGAAGGTAAAGGTAAAAAGTGAAGCTTTCCCTTAACAAGCCGTGGAGGCCCATACGGTTGTGAGACGTCGAGGCTCCCACAATCGGCTTACAGATGGCGGCAAGGTCAGCCTTATGCGCCGTTACCTCCCCCCCCCCCCAGGAAGATTCCTGGTGCGGAGGTGCTCAGTTAAAATCTCGGCCAGGAAAAGAATACTGTAAGGGTGTTGAGTGATCTCTGGTTCCCTCCATACAAATGACGGCATAGTACAGTGCGTTCAATCAAGGAGGAAACTTCGCAACACCGCTGATCGGGCCCAACATTCCTCACAGGTTGCTGCTGTAACTGTAACGGCGCGCGTTTTTCAGCGCTAATGACTCATTCTGCTATCAGCAGTTATAATAGCAATCTGTGAGGAATGTTGGGTCTGGTCAGCAGTGTTGCAAAGTTTCCTCCTTAACTGAACGCACTGTATTACGATTAGACCATTACCGCTTCCTTTCAAATCATTTGCAATTCATCATTCATCCACCACCCTACCTTCAAACAGTATATAGTGTACCTACTGATGCAGTTAAACATGCCTTCCCAAATCTTGGTAACCTCATGCGAATATACAGAATAGCTTTCTTTTTGGTTTTATTTGAGGGGTGGGGTGAGACTGAGCCCACGTTGTACGTCGGCCATTAACTGGCCTAATGTACTGCCCCCGAAGATAGATGATAAGTCGGTACAATGAGAACTGGCAGAGGAAAGAAAAGTACTTGCACAAAATCTGCCCCGTACCACTTTGCCCACCACAAATCCCCCATAACTTTACCTGGGCTCGAACCCGCGCCGCAGTGGTTGGGAACCGCCTGAGCTATGACACGACCTAATATACGGAGTATCGTGTCCCCACAGCCTCAAAGCAACGAATCTCGGGGAACAATGCAGGACGGAAACTTTTGGTCAGTTTGTTAGCATATCTTGTTGTATCTTCGCAAGAAAGAGTGTCAACATAGGGTTTTCGTGTTCGGGAGGTGCCTGGATAGGACACCTCTTATCGTAAATTACGTTTTATGTAGTTTTCCTCAGTCGCTGCAGGTACGTGCTAGGATAGTGCCTCGATCAGATACGATCGTTTCCTTCCGAATCCTTTCCAATTAATTATTCATCTGTTATCCTGCCATTTATTGCTACGTGGTGTATATACCAACAGCAACATTGTGACGCAAAAAATGTGTTATATATATTTCTTTAAATTCGCTTAGTGGGGTGTGGGGGGGTGGAGTCCAGCGGGCTCCACTCGGCACGGCGGCCACTGATTGGTCTAATGTACCTGCCCCGGGTGATTATGATGATGGAGAATTTGGTGGAATGAAGATTGGCAGGGGAAACCAAAGTACTTGGAGAAAACCTACCTCAGAGCCACTTTGTCCACCACAAATCCCACCTGACAGACCCGGGATCGAACCCGCCCCGCCGCGGTGGGAAGCCAGCGACTAACCGCTTGAGCTATGGCGCGGTCAATAAAAAAATGGATTGTTCTCCACGAAGTTAGCTGAGACAGTGTAAAAACAGTTTTGTTTGTATAAACAATTTACAGTCGTTATTTCAGTTGCTTTATTCGATCAAAGAACCAAAGGAATAAATTAATTACATTAAATATTTGAACGTCTAAAGTACAGCAGAAACCAAAACACACTGATTTCGTTATAGTGCATTTAACTTATAAGTAAAAAGGAGACATAGATGAAATGTTCTTTTCCGTGCTGAATGAAACCGAGATTCAGAAGTACCTGCTTTGCTTTAGTAAGGACGCCATTACAGGCTTAACGAGAAGCATNCTTTTCTCACTCATCTCGCTCCCACTTTGGAGCATAGGACGGATTTCTCAGTTTCATTATCATTTTATTGACGGTAGGACTCCTTGGGCGGCTGATCAGCTCTTCGCAAGGCCTCTACCTAAACACGGGAAAACACAAACCCAAAAAAACACATACATATACCAAACATCCATGTCTTGTGTGGGATTCGAACCCACCATCCCGGCTTCCGAGCGAACGAAGACTAATGCCTTAGAGTGGCTTAGACCGCTCGGTTGCCGTGACCGGCATGTATAGATTAAGAAGCTGAAAAAGCGTCAAGGCCCACAAGGGCTGTAGAGCCATAGATGGGTGGATGGATTGGATGCTTTGTGTGGACTTATGGCTCACGAAACTCAAAATGGAAGATGTATCGGGAGAATTCCATGCGCACAGAAAAGGCTGTGTTCAGTGCTGCCACCACATGACAGACTGTGGGTGCCCTAAAATGAGTTAGGGAATGCCGTCCAGCGATTACATGACTTCGACACGCACCTCAGAAGTTATTTGACGTGAACGCAAGGGCCGTAAGTACCCACCCTTTGTGAGGGAATATTATAATGAGGAAGAGTTAAGTCAATTTCTCAGTGCTTTCGTATATTTTCTGCAAGCATTTCACTTTTCTGTACATACAGCTTGCCGAATATCAGCAGTATAGAACAATCATAAGTAAAAGTTTTTTTTGTTTATTATTTATTAACACTCAGAATTACGTACATTCTATAGGTTAATGGTTTCGCTAAGGACTATTACATGTCATGCGAGGAAAATGTCCATCGACATTACCTCTTCAGAATTTGATTTGTTTTATATCAGGTCTTTTGGCCATTTCCTTTTTAGTCTTCTATTGTTGATTAGCTCCCTGAGTGGTTGCAATAGTTCGTTCTCGTGGGTTTCAATTTTGCTCATGTGTTGGCGGCTTCTGTCCATGATGATTTCTTTCACGAATTTTAAGTTCAGGTCTTTATGTAGGGTTTCGTTTGACACATACCAAGGTGCGTCGACTAACATCCTTAGGATTTTCGATTGTGATCTTTGGATAATATTGATGTTGGACTTACAGGCACATCCCCAGAGTTCGATGCCGTAAGTCCAGATTGGTATAATTACTGTTTTGTATATAAGGATTTTGTTTTCGAGGGATAGTTTTGATCTTCTGCCTAAAAGCCAGGACATCTGCTTGGTCAGTAAATCTATTTGTTTACGTTTTTTTGTTATGTGGCATTTCCACGTCATTTTGCAGTGTAGATGCATTCCGAGGTATTTAACTTCTTCTTTGCTAGGAATAACGGTGTTATTTATATGGATTATTATTTATATAATGCTATTCTTAGGCTTGTATGCCTTATTTGAGCTTGTTTATCAATGCGGTTAGCATGTTCAAAACTGTACTGTTTTGTTGAATTAACTGATTAAACGTTTGTTTAAATTCATCTAGGAATCTCATTAGAGTTAGTTTGTTATTTTCTATTGAAGCTGGCTGGGTATTATTGTATCTTGAATCGTTTTTGGTAACTTCGGCGTAGCTTCTTTTGTTTAGGTGAGTGTTGGTTGATTGTCCACTGGGAATAATTGGCATAGGAGGAAATTCATTCCAATCTATCATTGGGGTATGAACCTTTTGTTGATTAACATAAAAATGAACGTTATTGTTAGAGATTATACAGGGTGTTCAGTCAAGGAGGATACTT
>NW_019744178.1:12322-15963 GCF_002891405.2 Cryptotermes secundus
TATTGTTATCTATTATTTCTCTATATGTATCCCAGTTTGTTTTATTGTTGTGTAGTTTAGGAGTAGGTTGTTTATGGATTACTGAGGAGCTGATGGTAGCTATTACAGGAGTATGGTCTGATGAGAGTTCAAAGCTTGGAGTTACGTCAGCATATGTGGAGGATAGTCCTTTAGTAACGAAGAAGTCTAGCAAGTCCGGTGTCTTCTGTGGATCAGTGGGCCAGTAAGTTGGTGTGCCAGTAGACATATAATAATAGTTTTCTTCTTGCATCAATTTTGCTAGTTCTCTTCCTTTAGTTGTTGTTAATCGGGATCCCCAAAGTACATGCTTGCTGTTATAGTCGCCTCCGGCGATGAATTTATTTCCCAAAGTGGAGAAGAATGATTGATAGTCTTCTTTTTTGTTGTTATGCCG
The DNA here is from genome assembly GCF_002891405.2 of Cryptotermes secundus. NCBI lineage: Eukaryota > Metazoa > Arthropoda > Insecta > Blattodea > Kalotermitidae > Cryptotermes > Cryptotermes secundus. The sequence goes on from NW_019744178.1 coordinate 12,738, forward strand.
AGGGGGACAATATGCAGCTGAAATTGTTATGTCATAAGGCAATGTCCTTACTTTTATTGATGTGGCCTGAAGGAAGTTTTCTTCAAATTTCGGGAGCTGATAGTGGTCGATTGATTGGCTGACAATGATAGCGGTACCTCCGTGAGCAGTGCCATCCGGATGATTGGTACTGTATGTATTGTATTGGGGAATTTTTATGTAACTTTCTGCGGTGAAGTGTGATTCACTTATTAGAAGTATGTCTATAAAGTTTATTTTAAGGAATAATATTATCTCATCCCTGTGCTGACTAAGTCCATTATCATTCCATAATGCTATTCTTAGGCTTGTATGCCTTATTTGAGCTTGTTCAAAACTGTACTGTTTTGTTGAATTAATTGATTAAACATTTGTTTATATTCGTCAAGGAATCTCATTAGAGTTAGTTGGTTATTTTCTATTGAAGCTGGCTGGGTATTATTGTATCTTGAGTCGTTTTTGGTAACTTCGGCGTAGCTTCTTTTGTTTAGGTGAGTGTTGGTTGATTGTCCCCTGGGAATAATTGGCGTAGGAGGAAATTCATTCCAATCTATCATTGGGGTATGAACCTTTTGTTGATTTATTGGCTTATTTGTGATCACTTTATTGCTTCTCTTTATGTTTCGACAATAGTCGCATCCCTCGTAAGTAAAAGTAAAGGAAAGCTATCCCTGTAACAGGCCGTGGAGGCCCAGAGGGCTGTGAGATGTTGGGGTTCCCACATTTTCTAGACAATCTGCTCGTAGATGGCGGCGAGGTTGGCAGCCCTTTACCTCCCAGCAATATCCCAGCTGAGTCGTTCCCAGGGACATAGTGCGGCTGGAAGGATTAGGTAAATAGAAAAATCCAGTGACCTCGTTGGGAATTGAACCCGCGACCTTCAGGCTTGTAGCATAGTGCCTTAACCAATTACACTACCGCGTGCCACCCGTTCAGTTACAAGATACTGAGGGAAATATCTGGACTGAAGAGAGATGGAATGGCAAGAAGTTGGAGGAAACTGCAAAATGAGGTGCTTCAGAACCTTCACTGCTCGCCAAATGCAGCGTGATTCAGAAAGATGGACACAATTTCAATTGGCTATATTTCCTGAATTGTATGTTGCATTTGAATTCTGTAAAGTACAATTGAAAGAGGATGTTGAAAGCTTCTAATGCTACCGCTAGAGCACTCCAGCACCGCGTCAGTTGTAAGCGAGATGGCTACTATACAACACAACATTTTTTGCATTCGTGAGTTCAGTAAAAGTGAGTCTGCGACTGCGGTGCAGCCTGCATTTAGCCGTAAGTTTAACATCCAACCTCAAACGAGGAAGAGCATTTATCGTTGGAAGAAACAATTTGATGAAACTGGCTCTCTGTGTAACGGTAAAAGCCCGGGCCGATCGCGTGTATCGGAGGAGAACGTGGAGCGCATTCGAGTGAGCTTGGAGCGTAGCCCAATGAAGTCAACCCGTAGTGCTAATAGAGAACTTGGACTATCGCAAACAACTGTCTGGCGTGTATTGAGGCGCCGGTTAGTGTACAAACCATACCACCTACAACTGGTACAGGCTCTTCGCCCAAACGATAAGGTAAAGCATGTAGAATTTTGTGACCGTATGCTGAAAAACATGGAAGATGAATTGTTTCTGCCTCGTGTAATTTTTGACGATCGAGTATGGGGTGAATTCAGCTACCGTCTACATGTTATCCGTGCAGCCGGAGGGGGGCACATTGAACATCTATAAACTTCCATGTATGTATAATCAAATGTAATTTACAGAATTCAAATGCAACATATAATTCACGAAGTATAGTCAATTGAAATTGTGTCCATCTTTCTGAATCACCCTGTATAATTACAATGATCAGGTCAATGAGGATGAGGTGGGCCGGACAGGTAGCGCTCATTGGAGAAAATGAATGCATGTAGGATTTTAGTGGGAAATCCAGAAGAAAACCCTAGACGCAGGTGGGAGAATAACACTTAAAATACACCTTAGAGAGATAAGATGGGATGGTATGGACTGAATCTACCTGGCTCAGGATAGGGACCTGTGGAAAGCTCTTGTGAACACGGTAATGAACTTTCGGGTTCCATAAAATGCTGAGAATTCTTGAGTAGGTGAGCGACTGGAGGCTTCTCAAGACGGACTCAGCTCCGTGTAGTCAGTTAGTTAATTAGTTAAGCCGCCGGTATCTGTTTCACCATAATATTTCCTTTCGCCCAGCATTGCCATACACATTATCTTTGTAAGAGAAATAGACGTGTTGGAACTTAATGAGGACCGTCTGCTGCTCACTGTGGCTCTTTTCAGGTTCACTTGAGATTCATTTCTTAGACGCTACCTAATAACTAATGTAGTAGCACCAGTAGGAGATCTTAAGTTTGAAAGTTATTCATTAGCCCTCTGTTAAAAAGGCCGGACACCATTGCTTGGACATGTTAACACACTACATATGCATGAATCGATAGTAGTTAAGTTCCACTTTGAAGGCATTTTCTGTTTTCCACAGCGGCCAGTATCCATACCAGTCGAGGTTTCGGGGGCTATCGGCCATCAACCTGTGCGCCAGAGTCACCGTGGTCTACGCTTCGGTTCCTGGGACCATCAGCTCGCGTGGGCGGGCTGCTTGCAGCGCTGTGGGGTACGGCCTGTTCGCTTCATGCCGCTGTGTTGATCCAAGCTGCCAGAACGCTCGCGGTCAGCAGTTCTGCCGCTGCAAATCATCTGACCAGTGTCACATCAACAAGTCCAAATCTTACAGTTCTTGCGGCTGTGCACCTCTCCTTGTCAACCCTAACCTTACTTGTCGTACTCGCTGTACTCCGAGTGGACTGCCGCTATGACCCTGACTGACCCACATTCCCGGCCACCACTCAAGGTGGGGGTGGCCCGAATGCTGGGATAGGGGTTAGTGTTGTTGGTATTGGTGCTGGTTTCGGGGGAGGGGGAACCACAGCTGCATCAACTGAGAGAGTCAGTCGGGTCGCCTGGGTCGTTTAAGACCATTTCATGTGAACTTGAGTTGATCAGGTAAGATTCTGTTTGCGAATTTGTTGAATAAACACCTGTGAGCAGCTGATGTTATTGTATGCATCTGTAGAGCTTGGGAGTTGTATGTGAGGTTATGAATCTCAGACAGACATGTATATGTATGTACATCAAATGTGGTCTCCTATTCTTGTCAGGGCCACTTTGATGGACCTTGGACAAATTATTATT
>NW_019744178.1:16334-24995 GCF_002891405.2 Cryptotermes secundus
AGGGACCTGTGGAAAGCTCTTGTGAACACGGTAATGAACTTTCGGGTTCCATAAAATGCTGAGAATTCTTGAGTAGGTGAGCGACTGGAGGCTTCTCAAGACGGACTCAGCTCCGTGTAGTCAGTTAGTTAATTAGTTAAGCCGCCGGTATCTGTTTCACCATAATATTTCCTTTCGCCCAGCATTGCCATACACATTATCTTTGTAAGAGAAATAGACGTGTTGGAACTTAATGAGGACCGTCTGCTGCTCACTGTGGCTCTTTTCAGGTTCACTTGAGATTCATTTCTTAGACGCTACCTAATAACTAATGTAGTAGCACCAGTAGGAAATCTTAAGTTTGAAAGTTATTCATTAGCCCTCTGTTAAAAAGGCCGGACACCATTGCTTGGACATGTTAACACACTACATATGCATGAATCGATAGTAGTTAAGTTCCACTTTGAAGGCATTTTCTGTTTTCCACAGCGGCCAGTATCCATACCAGTCGAGGTTTCGGGGGCTATCGGCCATCAACCTGTGCGCCAGAGTCACCGTGGTCTACGCTTCGGTTCCTGGGACCATCAGCTCGCGTGGGCGGGCTGCTTGCAGCGCTGTGGGGTACGGCCTGTTCGCTTCATGCCGCTGTGTTGATCCAAGCTGCCAGAACGCTCGCGGTCAGCAGTTCTGCCGCTGCAAATCATCTGACCAGTGTCACATCAACAAGTCCAAATCTTACAGTTCTTGCGGCTGTGCACCTCTCCTTGTCAACCCTAACCTTACTTGTCGTACTCGCTGTACTCCGAGTGGACTGCCGCTATGACCCTGACTGACCCACATTCCCGGCCACCACTCAAGGTGGGGGTGGCCCGAATGCTGGGATAGGGGTTAGTGTTGTTGGTATTGGTGCTGGTTTCGGGGGAGGGGGAACCACAGCTGCATCAACTGAGAGAGTCAGTCGGGTCGCCTGGGTCGTTTAAGACCATTTCATATGAACTTGAGTTGATCAGGTAAGATTCTGTTTGCGAATTTGTTGAATAAACACCTGTGAGCAGCTGATGTTATTGTATGCATCTGTAGAGCTTGGGAGTTGTATGTGAGGTTATGAATCTCAGACAGACATGTATATGTATGTACATCAAATGTGGTCTCCTATTCTTGTCAGGGCCACTTTGATGGACCTTGGACAAATTATTATTTTCCCATTCCCTCCCTTTCTTTAAGGAAAAGACCTTACAAATTTTATATAAGTTCAAGTTTTATTTTTACTAACAAATGTGAAAAGTAAGGAAAAATATTTAAGGCATAACCTAAAAATATTCTTGGTTTAAAAGTATTTCTTCCAAACATAGCACTCAACATTCTGTATATTCATACAAGGAGTATGCAATGTCAAATGTAGTAATAAAAAAGAGACAATGCTTTGCACATACTTTGTCTGTGTTCTGCCCAGATGTGTGGGCAGAACTGGCCATTACAGACTTGAAATTCTGTAAATAAAAAGAAGAAATTGCCGTCATTTTAATATTGGCAATTAGAATGGAACTCATTTAATCTTCAGAAATTTACTGTTACTAATGAGTCCATAAATATGTTTAGATATTTTGAAATAATTTGCGAAAGTGTAAGCACATGGCACCAGTGTTTGTGGAGTGACCCTGGGCAGATGCACTCTTGGCCCACTAAATAGTGTCCCTCATTCCAAAAGAAAAAAGAATAAATAAATAAATAAAACATTTGAAATGCAAATGCTAAAGAAAGATTATCTTCTTCAAGATGTGGAATGAGAGAAAGAGCATACTTTATTATGTGTATGGCGTGAGGCTGACCACTCACCTCCAACTAGTGCCGAGGTCTTTCACCTTCATGGCATAGTGCTTAATTAGTTAAGCACAGGAACAGCTTTGTGGCAATTAGCAGGAACTTTAAAATGTACATCTAACAGCAAATGGTTATGTGGGATGTCGGTTCCGGTGTTTGTAGAGACAACCACATAAATTCCTGACGAGGCCGTCGAAGCTCCGGCCTCGTCGGGCTGGCTTGCATGAGCGACGGCGGCTCTCCATGTTCAGTAGACGGGCGACTGCGAGCCGGCCGTAGAGCGCAGGCGCTGGCGGAGGGCTTCCCAAGGGGCGAGGCGACAGCTTTCGGAGTCGGTTAGCGGCGTTGCTGCTAGCAGGGTCGCTGTTACCGTGTCGCTAAGTAAGAGTTGCTTCGACTGACTCACTAGCAAAAGTCAAAGTCACATTGCGGCTGACGGTCGGTCGGTCAGTCTGTTTTGGTGTCGAGCCCCGACTGAGGCTCATGACCAGATGTTACTTTTTTACACACGACACCCCTTGTGAGGTGAAATAGAATGCACCAAAATAACGTGGCGTTAATAGAAAGTTTGATGAATTTTATCTTGTTTTACCTTGAAAAGAGAACTACAACGTGTGATTTCAACACGAACTAATACAGGATGATTCACGAAGTTTTACCCCGGCTTATGGTACACATTCCTGGGGTTATTTCCTGCAAAATTTCCTTATAAACTTGTGGTCGATTTTCAATAGTTACGGAGTAACAATAGATTTTCGAAGCGCGTCATTGTGAATGCAGCGCTATGCTTCCCTCCTGGGCGATCTTGCGTTTCAGTCAGCTGTGTCAGCAGATAAGGCTGACGCTGATCATTCTGAGCCCTTATTTATTTTGATGATTATAGATGACCATGAAATTTATTTCTAATTAATTCTCGGTAATTTAAATTTCAAAAGTCTTATGTTTCGATATTACTGGAAATGTATCGTGATCTATAATATCGTATTTCATCGTCTGGGACGTGCAATACGGTGTTTATGTTGAAAATTTCTAGATTCTGGCAGAAGCAAGAAGTCCGGAGTTATGACATTTACGATCAGTCATAAATTTAGCTCGGGTACAGGGAACCGGACGCGCTGTTACAATTGCCTGTGAATGAGGGCCAGCATGATTGGGTTGCCTCGTTCAAGCTTTCTACGGAAGATGGGATGAAATGTATATGTCAACACCATCTTTCGAATTCTCGGCGTGGGGTGTGCAAGCATTCCACAAGAGACTTTCACAATATTCCGAACTGAACGGACGTGACCCTTGCACGCTCCGAGACATAGCTTGCCGATAGTGTAACGCTGTAACTTAAAGCTAAGAATACATTAATTTAACAGTGTGGTGAATTAGCAGGTGAATAAACGTCAATTGGTTCAACTCTCAGAAAAACGCTTTCTTCGGCATCGCTACCCTGAGACACATGCAAACCGACCCAGCTAGTTTCCCGTACCTATACCGATCTTCCTTAGTTTGATCTGTGAGGGCAACTTCCAGTAGCCATCATACACTGTCCTAAGGTAGAAACAGGTGTAGCAGGGATAGCACCATTCCGACTGCGCTGATACAAACAAAGGCGGGTTGGAAAAGAGCGGTGTTAAGGCAGACCGGCTAGCGATCCTAGGCAGAGCGATCCAGTATTAAATAGGACGTTGTGTTGGTGACTGTGAAGGTAAGATGCCGTACACATTTTCCACTGAGGAATACGCCAATATGGTGTTTGTTTTGGGTGTATGTGATGGAAATGCGAGAGCCGCTGCTGCCGAATATGACCGGCGTTATCCTAATCGCATGATTCCGAATCCTAAATTCATTACCAGTATATTCAACATATTAAGACAAACTGGTTCTCTCCCCAGCGATCGTATACAATATTGTGCGAAGAAGAAAACATTCTCGATGCTGTAGAGCGCAGTCCGCGTGCCAGTACAAGACGTCTAGCTCGGCGGTTCGGTGTTTCTCGGTCCATGGCGTGGAGGACTCTTCATGAGAACGGGCTGCATCCTTACCATTTACAGCAAGTACAACACCTACAACCAGGAGACCGTGCTCTTCGTCTGCAGTTCTGCAACTGGTTAAATGGAAATCGGCAATTGTACCGCTTGATAATGTTATGCGATGAGGCACAGTTTACACGGGACGGGGTCAACAACAGTCACAACTTACATGTTTGGGCAGACAATAATCCCCGTGCCACGATAGAATCGAATTTTCAACACCGATTCAGTGTCAATGTCTGGTGTGGTGTTCTGTTTGATCAGCTAATCGGGCCACTCATTTTTCCTGGCCGCTTAACTGGTGAGATTTACCTCCACTTCTTAGAAGAAGACTTACCACAGTTACTAGAAGATGTTCCTCTGGCAACAAGACGCCGGATGTAGTTTCAGCATGATGGGGCATCTCCTCACTTCTCCCGCGCATTAGCAGCTCACTTGGATCGGCATTTCCCACAGCGGTGGATTGGTCGCGGAGGCCGTAATGCCTTGCCTCCCAGGTCGCCAGATCTAACGCCGTTAGATTATTGCATTTGGGGCAGGATGAAGGACATTGTGTACCAGGTAAAGATACAAAACGAGTGAAGCGTTGCTTGAACGTATTCTGGACGCGGCGATGACAGGAACAAACGTGTGGAACTGCGAAATGCTACGAGCGCGGTTCATAAGCGTGCTACGCGTTGTGTTGACGTGCAGGGAGAAATTTTTGAAAATCTTATGTAAATCCAGTCGTCTTCTAAAGCACTACAGTTTNTAATTTTTTTTGTTCCAAATTACCTTAGGAATGCCCTCCCTAAATGGGGCTAAAACTTCGTGAATCGCCCTGTATAGTGTACCAGTTTTAACATAATTTAATAAAATATTTGTAACATATCGAGACACCTGAAGATGGCCTTTTGGGGCCGAAACATGTGTCAAAGTGTAAAATGTTAAACTAAAATTAAGATTAAGCGGTGAATAAACGAGTGTTGCAATATTGACGGACGCTAAGTTAAACAATTGCAACACGGTGCTGAAATACAGAATTGCTCTCATTAGTGCTACCATCTCAGATTTATTTACTTTGTGTATTATTTTTTGTAATATATTGTAGAATTTGTCGTTTTCTTCCTCTTTTGCTTCAACTGGGGCTGGGATGGTTAAGTATTCTCAAGGTGTTTCAGGCCTTACATTATTCTTTTGTTCCAAAAGGGGTAGCTGTCATCAGTGCTTTGGGGTGATTTGTGAATCATTAGCATTACTCCGGCTTGAGCCCTCATTTTTTTTTCCACTCCATGATAAAATTGAAGTTAGTTGTTTCTATGGACCCTCCGAATTTCTCTTTTTTGTGTGTGTTTTATGTTTCTCTTTGCAAGTATATCGTCCAGTGGATCTTAATTGAATGCACTTCCACGTACATCCCATGTGACAGTATTGAGTATTCCCTTCTTTTTCCATTTATTCGTGGTCGTGTTTAAGCCTAGGTTATCATCGTTAACAGCAGTCAGGGTTGTATTTCTTTGAAACTTGAAAGCTGGCCTGCTTATCCGTTGCTGGCCAAAGGGCAGCAAGTCAGTGGTAGGAGTGGCACCTTAGCCTCTGCAATGGCTTTATGCAGATGGTATTATCTCCAACCTGGATGAAAAGGTTATACTGCCATGACTCGGTCGTCAAAGCCTCGTTTGTGGTAACAGGGTGCAACGCGGAAAGGTGAGATTGACAGTAAGGTATGAGAGCCTGTGGGAGATGCGTCCTACCTATTGCATGGAGACCGTATTTTGATGCGCTCGTTCTGGGGCATTTGAGATATCGATACGAACACAATTGGAGACGTTGGTGCCATCTGTTCGGCAGTCCGACAAACTTCATGGCCTGAGCACGTTGCAGTTCAATATCTGACGGCTGCGAAGTTCTGGTCCGCCATATATATATTTGTTACAGTTTAAATGTCCACTCCTGAGTTATTTCTATAGGAACAAACATATATTTAGATAATTACTGAGAGGTACGTAAATTTGAATAATTATGATCAGCTTGTACGTGTTATCGTTCAAAATGTGTGTGACAGATGAGATATTGCATGCAGTTGTAAGCTAACCTAATTGTTGAAGTAATTTATCACACACAAGACTGCCCCGAAAAGAAAATATTTTTAAACTGATGCCTTGTTCACACTTACTAATGGTGTATAATGACTGTGTGAGAGAAGATGACCAGCTGGTTTCAGTTCTAAGGTGCTACAGACTCCAGATCAGATCAAAGAAGTGAACCTGAAGATATCTTTTCTGTTGTTAGGTCTTGCTGCAGCAACAGCAGGCTGCTATAGGGAAGGAATAGAAAAGAAGTCCTGGTGCTTTATTAATTAAGCACTGTGCCATCAAGACATGGGGAAATGGAGATATAGCTTTAACATTCTTGACCTTGACACTAGATAGAGGCAAGTGGTCAGCTTCAAGGACCATCCACTTTAGCCCCAGGAAAAAAACCCCCCAGTACCCATTAGATAGGAAGCTAGGTGGGCCAAGAGCTGGTGTGGATGCTGTGGAGAACAGAAAAATCTTGCCTCTGCCAGGATTTGAACCCCAGCTATCCAGTCGATATCCTGTCATTGTACCAATTGATCTGTCCCGACTTGCAGAGAAGGAACAGTACAGATTAGATTCCTTCAAGGTAGCTGTTGCCGACACCTTCTGGAAAGCAATAAAAGTTGTAGAAAGAAATGTGATAGGCCAAGTTCTGACCTACAAACTGAAAATAGGCCCTACTGCAGAAGTACCCCACGCTGAAGGCTTTCAGGATGTGATCAATGACATGCCAATCTGACTTGCAAACCATGGTTGCTGCAAGTACTGAGGAAAATCGTGCATTGCTTGCCTAAAGTGTTTTGTTTCACCATGTTTCAACAAAGATTAGAATTGCTTTGTCAAGTTTCATGAGGCCTGAGCTGGAGGGGAAAAAACATTTGGTTTGTGATTTAGTAATTTTACTTTTTATGCATTTTTAAATAGTTTTTACTGTAATTTTTCAGTTCACAATTTATGTTTTTGGTTTGTAATGTACCAGATTTCCAATCTCTTCACTTTGCAAACTATTCATTCTGAAAGAGACTAATGTGGGTTGCAAAATAAAGACATGGCCATAACTGCAGAATGTTCCATGTGTGACACAAACCAAACTAATGAAAAATAAATACACTAGTTATTAATTTAGATTTTTTAATTGTTTTTCCTGGTTTGAGCACATTTTATTTGTTGAGAATTTAGATATAAAATGAAAAAATAATTGTGATAAGGGGTGAATGGTTCTATACTCCATCTCCTATGGGAATGAGGCACATGATCAATGACATAATCTAGTATGTCATTAGAAAGTTAATGGAATGTGTTTTCAATATATTTTTGTTATTGTATGATGGCAGGAAATCAGATGTATACAAAGGACTTCAATAAAACTGCTTACACATAGTGTGATATACCCTGGTTTGTTGAGTACCTGAACTTCGTTTTATGTCACACTACTGAGCAGTGGGGGCACATCGTAGCATAGTTGGTCAAGGCACTATGCTACAAGCTGGAAGTTCGCAGGTTCGAGTCCTCATGAAGCCATTGGTTTTTTCAATTTACCTACTCCTTCCAGCTGTACTATGGCCCTGGGGTCGACTCAGCATCTAACAGAAATGAGTACCAGGAATCTTCTCAGAATGTTATTGGGCGTAAAGGGCAGCAGGCACGTAAGGCTGACAACCTCACTGCCATCTGTGAGCCGATTGTCTAGATCAGTGTTTCCCAACCTTTTTGATGCCGCGGACCCCCTGTACGGAATGTTAATGCACCGCGGCCCCCATAAAACCCAAAATGGAAATTTTTAAATTTTACGAGTACATATCATAAAAATGAAGCAGTAACTTAAAATTTTACAACACTAAATGTGTCATTTATGACAATAAAATACTGTTATAAATGGAGATATTCGGAAGATTACGAACATATCAATTAGGCATAATATTATGAATTTAACACTCACCTAATGTGATGGCTGGTGCTGTTTTTCAGATGTCAACTTTCGAATGTTAGGATCAAAACTGGATAATTTCAGACGTAGATCTGGCTCCACGTTAAGTCTGTTCCTATATCTGTTTTTCATGTGTACAAGATGAGAAAATGTTGTCTCGCACAGATATGTAGTGGGAAATGGCAACAGATGTCTTACAGCCCTTTTGGAAATTTCAGGGTAAACAGACCTAGCTTGGAACCAAAACTCCAGTAACGGTAACGAAGGAAACAGCAATTTGAACGTCGAATCACAGGACAGCTCGATAAGTTGCTCTTCCTCGGCAGAAGGAAGTTCAGATTCAGAGTCTACAAAGGGATTTTTCATCCAGTCGTTATTTTCAAGACCAAACGGAAAATACAGACGTAGTTGAGACGCCAATGACCTCATATGTTCAATCATACTTTCAGCAACATCACTAGAAAGGGGTTGTTCACTGGAATCAATGAAATCACTCAGCATGTGAAAGGAATCGTATTTTCCTTTCTCGATACGGCCGCACCACAAATTTCACTTCTTGATTGTTGCCTCTATCTTGTCTTGCATAGAAAACACGGTGACAGATGTGCCTTGAAGGCTCGAGTTAAGAGTATTCAAGATGTTAAAAATGTCCGCCAAGTAAGCAAGAGAGGAGAGCCATGCGAAGTCATTTAAATAAGTGTGTTAACTGAAATTTAGAGTTTATGAGGAACAACCTTACTTAGTCTCGAAGCTCAAGCAACCGCGTCAAAACCTTACCCTGGGACAGCCATCGGATTTCTGAGTGCAATAATAAGTGTTCGTGATCACTTCCCATTTCATTACAAAGCGCAGA
>NW_019744178.1:26105-56377 GCF_002891405.2 Cryptotermes secundus
GGAGGGGAGAATGGTCGGACAGCAGGTACTAGGACAGCAGTCCACCCTGAAACACGGGTCTGAGATGCAATGGGCCGACCAAAAGAAAATGTCCTTGGAAAAAGCTACACAAATCGTTGGTTATTCACCTCTGCTTTACAAAGGGAAGAAGTAACGGTACCAACAGTCCCGTTAAATTTTACTTCAACCATGGGGCTCAAGAGCCAGAGATATACATTGCAAATATCCCAGGTGTGAGGAACATGATAAGATAAAGTTTAATGAAAATAAACTATCCCGCGGACACCTTTTGAATTACTCGGGGACCCCCAGGGGTCCGCGGACCACAGGTTGGGAAACACTGATCTAGATAATGTGGGGCCCTTGACGTCTCACAACCCTATGGGTCTCCACTGTGTGTTATAGGGATAGCTTTACTTTTCTTTTAACTACTGAACATAGTGGTTTTATGGTTATGCATTCATGTTTTGTACTTGGTAGCTGTAGGTCCTAGATTTTGTTCTCAGCATGGAAGCCAGTCATCATGTTGTAAGATTTGAGGTTTTCACGGCGGTGACTATGAAGAAAGCAATCTTCTGGGATGTGGCACCGTGTAGATGTGGTGTTAACCGACATTTCGGAGGAACGTATCACCTCCATCTTCAGGGTAGAAGGAAAAATAAGAAAATCTGCAAACGAAGAGACAGTGAGACTGCAGACTGCTTGCACCTGTTCTCACTGTCTCTTCACTTGTGGATTTTCTTATTTTTCCTTCTACCCTGAAGATGGAGGTGATACGTTCCTCCGAAACGTCGGTTAACACCACATCTACACGGTGCCACATCCCAGAAGACTGCTTTCTTCACAGTTATCATGTTGTTTCATGTTGTTTTCATCAGTGAATTTAGGTAAATTTTGGAAAAGTATCTTATTATAGACTAATAATGCTTCCTTCCACAGTAATTCTAACTTTGAAATCATGTAACTGTAAATCATGCTTCCCAGTTATATTGTGGGAACTTCCCACATTCAAGCAAGTGTGACAACGCAAGTGTCATTGCTTAGCAACGACGAGTAAACAACGGTTGCTAAGCAAAGCGAGTAAACAGTGGTCGACTGACTCCCTGGCTAACTTGTAACTGACTTCGGTGGCAGTGTAGTTCTAGTGCATATAGTAGCAACAGACGACGGTAATAAACAGCGGTACCCATTACGTAACAGGTAAACACTGCGACTATATAAGAGAACTACACTGCCGTCAAAGTCAGTTATGAGTTACGAGTTAGCCAGGGAGTCAGTCAACCACTGTTTACTCGCTTTGCTTAGCAACCGTTGTTTACTCATTGTTGCTAAGCAATGACGCTTGTGTTGTCACACTTGCTTGAATGTGGGCAGTTCCCACAATATTGTTATTTTTCACATGTTATGGTAGGCATAAGAGAATCCTCATGACTTTGAAACCCAGACTTGCTCAACAGAACTGAATGTGTATATGGACTGCAATTGTTGGTCCCTTCTTGCTTAAATATGTCACATAATTGCTCAAAAACAGAAAATACCTCCTTACACTTCCATAAACAAAGAACATTGTTAAAATTTGTTCTTCCCTGTTGTCATTTCAGATAATCTACATTGCTTAGATTATATGCAACAAATAGAGTACTCTCTGCTGGATATGAAGTTCTTACAGTGCTGACAATGATCAGTACTGTATTCTGAGATGTGGTGCCATGTATCCCATGATCTATCCAAGGAATATACTATCTCACTCTTCTGGGTCAAAGCGTAAGCCAAGGAAGTACCAAGCAAGAAGCAGGCAGCTCATCTATAAATTGACATATTTACATTGCTGTAATTAACTCCATGGAGCTAAGTCATCCTTGAGAAGCTGCCAGTTGCTCAGATAATTAATAATTTCCCAACATTCTATAGAACCCAAAGGTTCAGTACCATGTTCACAAGAGCCCTTTACTAGTCCCTGCCTGAGCCAGATGAATCCAGCTAACACCACCCCCATCTTATTTCTGTAAGATCCATTTAATATCATCCTCCAACCTACATACTCATATATATATTTACATTACTAAAATAATAATAATAATAATAACAATAACAACAACAACAATAATAATAATAATAATAACAATAATAATAATAGCCTGGCCAAGTATTTTTATATGAAAATAAGCTGTCTGGTTTCTTCTGGCTACTTCCTTGGCTTACTTTTTAATCCTGAAGATGGAGGCAGTATGTTCTTCTGAAACATCAGTGAACTTTGAACTAAGCAGTTCATCCCAGAAAATGGCACTCATCAATTCAGTTCCAAATAGATAAATACGAGTACATAACTGAATTAGCTTAAATGAAGAGTCACTTGGAAATAAGCGACTAATGTCCATCTGCTGTATGTAAAAATGAGCCAGTGATTTTCAGACTATTAAGTACAGTGGGGGCTCTGAGGTTTAGGCGAGGTGCACAGCAGCTGCAGAAATGTAGTTGCAGTGTTAAAAATTGGATTTTGAATGGAGATGCTGCTTTCATTGTTCCATGTATTTGTAGCTGATGTATAAAATTACTTATATTTACACTACTGTAATAATAATACTTGTTACAACCTGGCTAAGTATTTTTGTATAAAATGAATCTTATTAACTTCTGTATAATCTTTGGACATACTCTTGAGTGATCCAGGATATATTTGGAGGGGGAGAAGCCAGAAAATTTGCTTACAAACTTACGTTTAAGCCATTCACTCACTCAAGGCGCTGAGCTCTTCTTGAGAAGCCACCAATTGTGCAGCTACTCAAGAATTTCCCAGCGTTTTGTGGAACCCAAAGGTTCATTACCGTGTTCACAAGAGCCCTCCACTGGTCTGTATCCTGAGCCACATCAATCCAATCCATCCCATCCCATCCTATCTCTCTAAGATCCATTTTAAGCCTTTTAAGACTATTTTCATTTTGTCATCCTAGAGTACTGAGGACAGACGAATAATTTTTTAAATACTCTGAATTTCTGTTGTTGACGTTTGATATATATTCCACCCCTCTCCCCCTGCATCTGAGAACTGTCTGAGGTGCTGAATAATGTTCATGTGAAAACTGTAATAATTAAAAAATAAATCCCCAAAGTTCATGTAAAGTTTGTAGATACATTCTGTAAAAGATGACATTGTGTATATCATTTTGAAGATAAAGAGACAAGCTAAACTACTGAGTATGAGACAGTAATATTTCTTCCCCAAACCATTATTGTTTTCAGTCAAACTGACAGCAAAGTTGGCCAGTATTCTGATCCTAGCCACTGGTTGCAGCTGAACTAAACGATGGTATTAACTGAAATGTTTCAGCAAGTTTCACTGAGTGAAAAGGAATCCGATCAATACTTCATGGAATAATTGTGGAGGAACTCCTTCTGTAAGTTTGATAAAATTTCTGTTAATGAAATATTCTCTTTATAAGGTAAAGATAAAATTGGACCCATGGTTAATTAATTAAGCACCACGCCATGAAGATGTGGGAATGGAGGTGAGGAGTCGGCTTCATACCCAAGCCACTTTACTCCTGAGAAAAGAGCCCTCCACATAACCATTTGATAGGAGGCTGGGTGGCCCCCAGAGCCGGTTTGGATGAATGTTTTGTTTCTATGCGGATTAAACATTTGGTGCCAAAATTAGAAAATGCTGGCAAAGAGAACACAGAGGAGGTCATCCTTTTTTATCTTTGATGTTTGTAAAGTATTTATTGATAATTTTTGATTAAAGTTGTTTCCAGAAACACACTAACACACTACTCACCACACATGGCACTCAGATAACTTTCACAGCTGCTTGTACTCACTGCAGAGCAATGGATTTCACAATTTTTGTCCGGGCAGGCCAGTCAGCTGATAATTCTCCCCATTTTTATTTACTAGGTGCTTGGGGTTTTAACCAAGTACCTTAGCATCAACTATCCTGAGACTTTTCAGGGTTGTCCTCAATCCCTTGAAACAAATACCAAGATACAGTAGTATCTCAGTTAGGCCAACACAGCTTCCTTCCAAATACTTTTCAACTCACTGTACATTAATCCTACCATTGGACACTGTGTAGGTTGGATACCGATGGCATCATAAAATAAAATAGAAAACATGCTTTTTATAGATTCGAAAGGGTTCTGACAATGGTGTATAATACTCAGAATTACTGGGTTTTGGACTTTATCCATTGTCCGGTATTCTAGAAACTAGAAAAAACAATGTTTCCAAAACCGGATCTGTTTCCACCCTCACGTGAGGAGGGACACCTACTCTGTTGCATCCCTTAAGGGCCCTACACACGCTCTGGTAGACCTGTCAGGTGCGCCTGCACAGGCGTGCCTGCGCAGGTCGACCGGAGCATGTGGATGATAAAACGTCGCAGTTGTGACCTGAACAGTCTGCCAGAGCACATTTGAAAAATCATTAGACGACCTGTGCAGTTTTGTACCTGAGCCAGGGAAACCGGAGCGTGGAAGTCGTCAGTTCAGATACCTGTAGAAATGGCGTACAAAGATACTATGCGATGCATCAAACTTATTCATAGAAATATACCAAAGTGAGCCTTGCTTATGGAAAATTAAGAGCAAGGATTATCACAATCGTGCAAAAAAAGACGCAGCTTATGCAAGATTGGTAGGCAAATTGAAAGAAGTAGAACCGTCTTCCGACAAAGAGAGTGTTGTGAAGAAAATAAATAACATACGAAGCAATTATCGTAAGAAATTAAAAAAAGTTAAGGCGTCATCAAGGTCAGGGTCGGGTACAGAGGATATATACCAACCAAAATTATGGTATTTTACGCTTCTAACGTTTTTAAACGACCAAGAAGAACCTCTGAGCTCTCGCTCAAACATCGAAAGTGATGACAAAGGAAGTGGGATTGAGGTAAGTTTAATAAAATATGTAATATTGAAAAACCAACTCACTCCTCACACATTTTTTTTTCTCCCCTGTATTTATTACAGTCTGTCTACAGGCAGAGACAATAACACATATTTAAACACTTTTCCATCTCATGCTGAGGTCTACAGGACCTGGTGTTAAATTATCATATAAATAGTCTGTTGAATTATAGAAGATTAATGCGTACATGTGATGACTAAAGCCCAGCGTTTGCTCACATGTAGTATAAGGTAGGTATACAGTGGCCAAACACTGAGCTCTAGTAATAAGAATCCTAACAAATAAAAACTAATTATTGCCTTAGGAACACCATACTACAGATGCTGCATCAGGTGAATCTGTGCCTGATGGAAATACACAACATGATGATGGATGCCATATCTCTACAAGAGATGCAAATTCGTCCGAAATAACACCAGTCACTACAACGCCACTCCAATCAAGACCACCGAAAAGGAGTTCACAGGTTTCATCACAGCAAGCCGACTTGATAAATAAGGTTCTATTATCAGTAAATGAGCATTTCACGCGTCCAAAAGTACAAGATCTTTTTGATATTTTCGGGAAAAACGTTGTGATGAAATTACGAGATCTCCCTACGCAACAGAGACTCCTAGCTGAGAGGATCATAAACGAAGCACTATTTGAAGCCGAAATGGGCACTTTGACTACCTCACACAAGTTGATTCTTCCACCTCAACGCCTGTTCTGTGCAATGATTCCCAGTCCCCAGCAGTATGAACGTCAACAGTACCATCAGTTTGATTCAGCAACACCTATTCACAGTACTCCAACTTGTCCAAGTCCAACTTTTCCCACACAGACAACGTCCCATTCACTTGGCCCTTCACACAGCTCAGTGCAGCATTACCAGCATCAAGCACACCCATATCCTTCACCACAAATTCTCACCTCAGTACAACAACACGAACACCCACCATGCCCTCAATTGGCGGGAGTTCACAGTGACACAGTTGCATCCATATCATCCATATCAGCAGCTTCATATCTATCTAAGTGCTAATGATTTGTAAAGTCTTTTTACTTGTAATGTTCCATTTCATTGCTTTCGATTATACAATAAAGTATAGCTTAATGAAGTAAACAAGATGTTATTCATGTAAGATTTGAGGCTTTCACGGCGGTGACTATGAAGAAAGCAGTCTTCTGGGATTTGGCGCCGTGTATATGTGGTGTTAACCGACGTTTCGGAGGAACGTATCGCCCCCATCTTCAGGGTTGAAGAAAAAGTATAGGTAAACTTTTTCTTCAACCCTGAAGATGGGGGCGATACGTTCCTCCGAAACGTCGGTTAACACCACATATACACGGCGCCAAATCCCAGAAGACTGCTTTCTTCAAGATGTTATTCTTTCTTACATGTAAATACTCCTTATGTAGAGCTTTGTATATAGCATCACACGTTTCTGGTATAATGGTAGAGAGAGCCTGTGGTGAAATTACAGTAGTAAATTTCAGGTCTTCGTAGGTTCTTCTTGTTGCCAGGTATCGTAACATTGCAGTTAATCTTTCATGTGGTGAAATGGCCATCCTCATAACGGTATCTTTCTTTTTAATTAATGGGGCAACTAATGACAGGAGCTGTAAATAAGTTTCTTCATTCATGCGCAAATAATTGTGCCAATCTTTAGGGACCAACTTCAGTTCACGTAACAAATTCACATGTGAATAAACGTTCCTTTACATCAACCACTCTTTGCACCAGGTTTGATGCTTACTTTTCGGTTTGAAACAATTTGTAGCTAATAATAAGCCAACTACAGCTAGAACATCGTCATCTGTAGATGCCATGTCCGACCGTAGCAAACACACAACTGAAGTAATATCGGAAAGGTGTACCTGAGCGTGAGGGTGCACTGGGGTTTTCAGGTCGACCTGTGCAGGCACACCTGACAGGTCTACCGGAGCGTGTGTAGGGCCCTTTAGGAAGAGCTAATCTCAGTCACTGGATGTGTTTGAGGTTGTCGTTCAGTGATTGAGGTTACCTCTTTCTAAGGTACCCAACAGAATAGGTGTCTTCCCTCACCAGAGTACAGAAAACAGATCCAGTTTCTGAAAAGTTTTGTTTTCTAGTTTATAGAATACCGAATAATGGACAAAGTCTGAAAATCCAATAATTCTGTGTATGTGTTTTGTACTTTGTACACCCTTAAACAAAGTACCTGGACCACCATCAAAAGAAGTTTGGAAAATGCACAACTTAATTTGTATAATATTTTTATAGTATAAATGGATAAAGATGACTTTTATACACAGAGATATTGGGCTTTCACCCTTTATCCATCATCCTGGTTTTAAGATAAGTAAGAACAACACAACGTTTCGGAAACTGGATCTATTTCCGTCCTCAGCCTGTCACTGGACAATTGGTCCAGTGATTGAAGCTAGCTCTTTCTAAGGGACCCAACAGAATAGGTGTTTTCCCTCATCTGAGGACGGAAACAGATCCAGTTTCCAAAACGTTGTGTTTTTCCTAGTTATCTTAAAACCAGGACGATGGATAAAGTCCGAAAGCCCAGTATCTCTGTGTGTTATACACCATCGTCAGAATCTTATAGTAACTACATGACTTTTATATTTGGCATACATGCTAGACAAGAGTTCACAGTGGGATTGGTGAAAATACAAATGAGTTCCTCTGGCAGTCTCCATTGGCAGCCCTAGAGTTATTGGTGACATAGTTTGAGAAAGAGTGTCAAGGCAGTATGATGAGTCGAAACAGTAATAATTACAAACATTTCAGTGGCACTTAGCGTACCCAATTTTAAGATGAACTTGACTCAAAAGTAGCAGACCATTTGTGCCACACTGTGCCATGTTATATAATTGCTGCATTGGTAAATACAAAACATGTACATCCACCATGACCAGCTTACTCACACCATGGAGAGGAGTGACACTTGGAAAGCTAACAGCCACTCACCTAATCAAGAAATCCTCCTTCACCTTTAAGGAACTCAAGATTGATTACTGTGGTCACTGTTCACACTGACTAAGTCCTTGGAGCTGAGTCCTTCTCGAGAAGCTGCCAGTCACTCAGCTATGCAAGAATTTTCCAACATTTTATGGAACCCAGAGGTTTATTACCTTATTCACAGGAGCCCTCCACTGGTACCTATCCTGAGCCAGATCAATCCAGTCCATACCACCCCATCCTGTCTCTATCCACATATCTAGGTAGTAGTCTCTCTCCATCTGGCTTTCCTGCCAAAACTACGAGGGTTGGAACTTTAATAGTGGCAACACTGCTGTAGGGATGCCATGCAACGGAACCAAATAATGTTGGTTATACCACACGTTAGTTACATACCTACCTTACCTCAGAGCAAATGGACTCTCCCTTCCCACATCACGCACATGCACAGTGATGAGAAGAACAGAGCCTCGTGTTAGCTGGCGGTCTAATGTAGTGTTGTCACGATGTTTTCGAAAGAGGAACAATGGAGTTGGATAAAGATTGAATGTGCCAGATGCCGTGCAGCACCACAGTGTCATCAAGGTCTTCAAGAGGCTTGCGGGGAATCTGCATTGCCTTACAGAACAGTGGCAAGGTGGAACCACCATGAAAATCAAAAGTTTGTCAGAACCTCAGCAGTGTGAAAGTTATGGTGATTCTCGTGTACGACTGTGATGATGTTATCCTAACGCATACCGTTCCCCAACAGCAGACCGTCAATGTGGAGTATTACTGTTCATTTTTGAAACACGACCTGTGACCAGCTTTGAGAAAGAAGCGGTGACACTTTCTGCAGAACGCACCCATCATTTTGCAGGACAATGCTTGGCTGCATGCAGCACAAGCTGTGACTGATTTGTTCGATCGATGGGGCTGGGAAGTGCTGTACCATCCACCATACTCCCCAGACTTAAGCCCTTGTGACTTCAACTTGATTCCTTAAATGAATGAACCACTTCGTGGCATTCGCTTCAGAAGTGTTCCATAGATTCTTCAGGCAGTAGACCGCTCCATTCAAACTATCAACACAACAGGCACTGCTAAAGGTATCCTACGACTTCCACATCGCTGGCAATGGCTTATACACAATGCTGGTGACTACATTGAAGGACAGTAAAACTTTGAAACATGCATCTATTTTGTATCAGTTGTAAATAAATAGTTGCCAGTATTAAAGTTCCAACCCTCGCATATTCATTCCTCTTCTATGCATGCATGCTACATGCCCTTCCCATCTATCCTCTTTCACACTATCATTCTGATTTCATTTTGTGAAGAGTAAAAATTATGAAGCTCCTCATTATGCAGTTTTCTCCAACTTCCTATTATGTTATCTATCTTTGGCACAGATATTCTTCTCAACACCCTGTTATCACACACCCTCAGTCTATGTCCTCCCTTAATGTCAGAGACCAAGTTTCATGCCTTTACAAAACCACAGGCAAAATTATAGTCTTGTATGTTCTAATTTTTACATTTTTAGACAGCAGAGAAGGTTCTGGACTGAATGGTAGCAAGAATTACCCATATTCAATCTCCTCCTAATTTCATCCGCATCAAATTATGATTTGTTACTGTTGTTTCCAAATACTTTAATTCTGTCACATTTCGAAAAGATGTATTAGGTGTAATAATACGATTTTGCCCTGCATTCTGGTGACGAGACATCAGGTCTCAGATTCTGTTCACAGTAGCTCACTAACAATTATAGATCTCATTACACAATTTTCTTCATAGTCCTGACACTTCCTTCCTCTTGGGGCCAGATATTCTCCTCAGCAACAGATGCTCAAAAACCATCATTAACATGTCCTTCTCTTGATGAGAGAGCCGTGTTAGCCATAGAATATCGCACAAAAACATACAAGGAGAGAACAAAAGACAAGTTATCAGTTCCCATTGGCTAGCTCCCAGAACAGAGTGAACCAACAGGGGACAAGAAAAGAGCCGCTAGTGCAGATCTTGAAGCATGGGGAAGACAAGTAAGGGTGTGATAAGCACAGAAGTGGAAAGGATTGGAGACGTGTGCGTGGGTTATTACCTTACACCTTAGGGCCATATTGCTGACATATGAGCTGATCTCACAGTAACATGCCTGCACCAAGTAAGTTGGCTGAATTGTATTCATGAGGTATCTAGTTCAGATCTTAACCATGACACAGTAGCTTCACTGAGATTTGTCATGGTTTTCCTTTGTTCCTCCAAACAATGTCAGGATAGTAGGCCTATCTCAAATGAAGCCACAGCCATTTTCGTCCAAGTCTTTTCAGTTCATTATTTACTAATCATTTTACTATTTGGTGCTATATAATCAGGGATACTGATAGAATTGTTAAATCACAAATAAATAAATAAATAAATAGATTTCTTTGAGCAATGTTTGCATGTATATAAAATCAATTCGTGCTGTAGAGGTTAGCTTCTGCTTCATATAACAGAAGTAGAGGTAACCAGTGCTTATCATATAGCACTCACTGGGTGCTATTGGAAAGTTCCCAGACTGTGCTTTTTTGACTTCTTGTTTCGTTTTGTCTGTGATGGATGGCAAAATCAAGCAACTTGTCTGCATTAAGTTTTGTGTGAAGCTTGGTAAATCCTCTACCAAAACCCGTGAAATGCTTTGTGAGGCTTTTGGAGAACATTATTTAAGCCAGACAGCGATTTTTGAAAAGCATTCATGTTTCAAGGTCAGTTGAGTGTCAGTTGAAGATGATGAACGTTCAGGGCAACCAAGTACCAGCAAAACGACAGGAAGTGTTGAAAAATTTGACAACTCACCCACAAAGACTGTCGCCAAATAATACATGAGCTTAGAGACACAATTTGCATTAGTTATGGAGTTTGCCAGAAAATTTCAATGTGTGCCACATTGCTGTGAAGTTTGTTCCCCAACTCTTGACTAATGATCAAAAGCAGTGGCATGTAAATGTGTGTCTTGAGCTACGAGAGAAGGCTGATGAGGACCCAACTTTTATCTCTAGTATCATAATGGGTGACAAAAGTTGGATTTACGGTTATGATCCAGGGGGGGAAAAAAACGGAACAATTGTTGCAGTGGAAGAGCTCACAATCACAAGAGCAAAAAAGGCGCAGCAGGTGCAGAGTCCAACAAAGAGCACGATCATTGTTTTTTTTTTACATGAATGGGACTGTTTATCATGAATTTGTTCCTCCTAACACTACGGTTAACTCTTGACTTTTACTGTGACGTTTTGAGACGCCTGGGAGAAAATGTGCGATGAAAAACACTGGAATTTTGGTGCAACCACAACTGGCTCCTTCATCAAAACAACGCGTCCACCCACACGTCCCTGAAAATAACAGAGTTTGTGACTAACAACAGCATTGTTATCACTCCCCATCCTCCCTATTCAACCCCCCGTGATTTTTCTTTATTTCCCAAATTTAAAATGAAACTGAAGAGACGACCTTCTGAAAGAGTGTCTGACATCCAAAGGGAATCACATGCAATACTTGACAGCATTAAAGAAAATGACTTCCACCGTGCTTTTCAAGTGTGGGAAAAATGATGGGATCGCCATATACGTTCCCAAGGAGATTATTTTAAAGGAGAAGGAAGCCAAAACTGAGTTAAGCCAACATTCCTTTTTTGACCTAGTCTGGGAACTTTCCGATGCTTCTTTCTGGGAGGCCTGGATATTGAAGAACTTCTGCTGAACTAACATCTTAGCCTAGAAGCACAATGGACCACTTGAGGTCTAAGTGCAAGGGCCAAGAAGGCCTAACCCTCATACATTCAACATCTTAGCCTATGATATTGTATGTACACTGCCAATTTGGGGTACTTGCTATGGATTAGGAATGGGTAAGGAAAATTTGTTCTGAAAATAAATTATATATATTATGCATAAGCTATTGCCACAGATAAATTTCTCTCATTATACTGACAATACAATTCTTCATATTTTCTGTGTGTTGACTGAAGAGTCGGTGTTATAAATAATCTCTTCTGTGGTAACAAACATTTATATACCTGTAGGATTTGAGGCTTTCACGGCGGTGACTATGAAGAAAGCAGTCGTCTGGGATTTGGCACCGTGTATAAGTGGTGTTAACCGACGTTTCGGAGGAACGTATCGCCTCCATCTTCAGGGTAGAAGAAAATATAAGAATTCTGCAAGCGAAGAGACCGTGAGAATTCTTATATTTTCTTCTTCCCTGAAGATGGAGGCGATACGTTCCTCCGAAACGTCGGTTAACACCACTTATACACGGTGCCAAATCCCAGAAGACTGCTTTCTTCATTTATATACCTGTTAATAATTTTTTTTAATTCTAACATATATGACATGTTTTCTGCTTTACTAAGGAAATTCAGAATAATAAATACATTATAAGGCAACAAATATTTAAATGTTGCAGTAAACTAATGTAACAAGAATGACTTTTACTGCATTGGAGTTAGGAATGCAAATCCCTACATCTGGGGCGCTCACCGGTCACATTAACGCACATAATTTTGATACAAAATAAAACAGTTTTTAAATAAAGTAAATATTTTTTGTCACAAATGGACTCTTCAGTCTTCTCCTTATACACCTTGATTCACTGTTTCACAAGCACTAATAGTGGGTAAACTTTTGCTGTCATCATGTTTTCATTCTTTCACTGCCTGGTCTGGATCTTCCCCTCAGTGAAGGAGTATCCATTGTCATTGAATGGTCATGATGTTCACAGTGAATCACACACTGATGATAAGACACTGCAGAGGCATGTCCTGAACGCCCACTTGTGAGTGGCTGACCCTCTTCCCAGACATCGCGCTCTGGGTCATACACCTCCACAATGTTGAGGAATGTCTGCCCATCATAACCTCCTAAGTGAGAAAGTTATATTATTCTTTGGTTCTGAAGGGTTCTGACGATTTTTTATTGCTAGTGGGGTGGGACTAAGTCCCTTGTACTGCAGCCACTTCTGGCCTATTGTACCAGCCCCAGATGATAGGTGAAGGTGATTGTGGAGCAATTGGTGGAATGAAGATTGGCAGGGGAAACTGAAGTACTCGGAGAAAACCTGCCCCAGCGCCACTTTGTCCACCACAAATCCCACTTGACCAGACCTGGGATCGAACCCGGGCCGCCGCGTTGGGAAGCCAGCAACTAACTGCTTGAGCTATGGTGCGGCCTTAGGGTTCTGATGATAGTACGAGTATGTTACACTTGGAATTACTCAATCTGTGGTCTTGTCTGTCATTTAGTATCACACTTAAAGGGGTCAGTGATTAAGATCAGCTTTTTCTAACTCACCTAACTGAGTATACGAGGGGGGACCCAAAAATAACCGGAAACGACCTGGTGCGCGTGCATGCTTTGTAGTTATGAGTTGTGCTGCTAGGTGGTGTTAGCTGGGGGTCTCCCGCGACTGTTAGTGAGCTGGCGTCAGTCTGAGTTAATTGGTCTGTCTGTGGTGCTCTGTTGTGTGCGTTCCTGTTTCAACCCTCTGGCGATTAGTGAGATGGCCGACCAGAAGGAACAAAGAGTGTGCGTGAAATTGATGAAGATCGTCGAAAGACCATTGACCAACTTTCTGAGGAAACGAACATCTCATGGAGCACGGTCCAGTGAATTTTAACCGAAGGTTTGCACACGAGACGGGTGTCTGCAAAATTTGTTCCTCGCTTGCTCGGAGATGACCAAAGAGAAAACCATGTGAATGTTTGCCGCAACTTGAAGAGTGAAGTGCAGTTTTCCCTAACAGAAAGCAAAATTTCACGCACACTTTTTGTTCCTTCTGGTCGGCCATCTCACTAATCGCCAAAGGGTTGAAACAGGAACGCACACAACAGAGCACCACAGACAAACCACTTAACTCAGACTGACGCCAGCTCACTAACAGTCGCGGGAGACCCCCAGCTAACACCACCTAGCAGCACAACTTGTAACTACAAAGCATGCGCGCGCAACAGGTCGTTTCCGGTTATTTTGGGGTCCCCCTTCGTATCCCCCCACCATTTTGTCTAAGCACAAAAACAAATCCAGCATTTTAAGACTTCTTCCTTTTGGAATACTAAATGATGAACAAAGTCCAGAAATTCAGTTATACAATATATGAGGGTGAGTCAAATGAAAACCTTAAATTTGTAATAAAAAAACGAAATTTCAAGCCATTATCCTGTAAGTTGGTAAGTGTGCTACAAACAGCGTGCAGAATGGCCTGTATGTTACAGTATAGTGCTGATGCACAAACACCGTCACAGCACCAGTATAAGATGGCTGCCCCACTTGAGACTTGTACCAGGGAAGAACAGCGTTCTGTTATTCGGTTTTTGTGTAGTGAAGGTGTGAAACCTATTGAAATTTATCGAAGAATGAAGTTTCAGTATGGTGATGCATGTCTGTCACAGCAGCAAGTGTACGAATGGAGTAGGAAGTTTGCAAATGGTGTGACTTCAGTGGAAGATGCTCCTCGTCTGGGTCAGGCACATCGAGTTTTGACTCCAGAGAACACTGCAGCAGTTGAAGCCATAGTGAGGGAAAACCGTCGAGTGACATGAAATTGCAGCAAGTTTAAACATTAGTCATGGTTCAGCACACCACATTGTGCATGATGTGCTCCAGTTTCACAAAGTGTCTGCAAGATGTGTGCCACGGCAGCTGACTCCTGAATTGAAAGACTGACGTATTGATGCTTCTGAAGAACTTCTGTGGCACTTTGAACAAGAAAGTGATGACTTCCTTGCAAGAATCGTTACTGGGGACAAAATCTGGGTTCACTTCCACAAACCGGAAATGAAGAGAGCGAGCAAGGAATGGCGCCATTCCTCATCTCCAACACCGAAGAAGTTTGAACACAACCATCAGCAGGGAAGGTTATGCTGACTCTCTTTTGGGATGAAAAAGGCATCATCTTGGAGCACTACATGCCTAGAGGGACCACTGTCACCAGTGCATCATACTCAGATCTCCTAAACAATCATCTTCGGCCTGCAATCAAATCAAAGAGACGTGGATTGCTGTCCACAGGTATCCTTTTGAAACATGACAATGCAAGGCCCCATACTGCCTGTACAGCAGTTGCGACAATCAATGACCTGCATTTTGAGTGTCTTCCTCATCCGGCATACTCATCAGACCTTGCCCCAAGTGATTTCCATATGCTTGGACCACTCAAAGAAGCAATGGGAGGAAAGACGTTCCGTTCTGATGAAGAGGTATGCCACTTGGTGCATGAGTGGTTGCGCGGACTACCAAAAGAATTTTTTTCTAAGGGAATTCATGCACTTTGTAAGCACATTGAGCGCGGGGGAGATTATGTTGAAAAGTGATATAGCTTTGTACCACTTGTGCACAATAAATAATAGTCAAAAAAATAGTTAAGGTTTTCATTTGACTCGCCTACGTATATTATTACTCTTGCACACAGTTTCAATTGACCTAATCCTGCCAGCTGCACTGTGGCCCTGGGGTCAACTCAGCCTCAAACAGAAATGAGTAGCAGGAATCTTCCTGGGGGAAAGAGCGGCCAGTGCGTAAGGCTGACAACCTCACTGCCATCTGTGAGCTCCTGTCTCAGAAAAATGTGGGAGCCTCGACGTCTCACAACCCTATGGGCCTCCACAGCCTGTTACAAGGATAGATGTACCTTTACCATTATTACATGTTCCATACATCAGTTTTACATGTTGCACATAAAACTTAACTTACTAGAAGTTTGTTTGAGTGAAATACCCGATATCTTCACGATTGAAGAGTTCTGTCTTCTGGGATATAATGCTGCATAGTCCATTGAAAAGCAACCCACATGTCGCTTCCATTTTCAGGGTTGAAGAAGAAACCAAGTTTGCTACCTACTTGATGCTGGTATCTTGCTTGGCTTATTCTTTGACCCTGAAGATGGAGGTGACATTGAGTGGACTACAAAGCAGTATATCCTAGAAGATACAACTCCTCATAACCACCACTGTGAGACCTCAAATCCTATAATCTTCATGGTTATTTCTGGTATGACACACAATGCAGTACATTATTGCACTCCCAATTAAGCTTCAGTTATTCAAGCCGCAGTTTTCAACTCTTTCTGATTCACAGACTGGTAAAGGAACGGTGGCTATTCTGACATCAGATTTAATTATTTCAACACATCTTGACCATATTAAGACTGTGATCACATGGGCTATTATGCCATATATTGCTGTAGGTGGTTATCAGTGTTTCAGGAACCTNCGGGCTATTATGCCATATATTGCTGTAGGTGGTTTATGCCATATATTGCTGTAGGTGGTTATCAGTGTTTCAGGAACCTGCTGCATCCAGCTTCTGCAGCAATGGCAAATATGTATAATACAACTAGGCATAACATAAGACATGGACCAGCAAAGGAATGCGAATTGCAGAGTAAGAAACATATCTCCAAGTACAATTTTTGATATACAAACTTTCTTGCAGTGAAAGTAACAATGAGAAAAATACTGAACAGTAATGTTATGTACGAAATCATCGGTATTTTATTAGGATAATAACTGAGAACTTACCCATAGCATAAAGTTTTCCATCCAGTACAGTCAGACTGAGTGCGCTACGTGCTGTGCGTATGCTGGACACTGAGTCCCAACTGTCTTTCTCTGTATCATACCGCTCTACTGTGTTTAGCTGCCTGTTTCCATCATAGCCTCCAACTACATAGATATATTGGTTCAGTGCTGCCACACCTGTAAAATTACATGAACTGCTCCTTACTTCCTTCATACTTATACACGTAGCACTGCTATGACTTATCCAGTATTTATACTAGACTACTGGTCTTACATAGGGTACACTCTTTTTGAACCGAACATGAGAGAGTTTTAAGAGTCACAACAACCAAATACAAGACAAGACATGAGCTGCACTATGCAGCATAAAGAAAACAACATGGTGACACATTCCAATGACACTCACATATTAATAAGAGATAGCACATAGGAACATGCATTGCAAGAGACCCATACCATCACGACATGGCCCCAGCTACATCATACTTCAGAACACCACAGGGGCAGCCAGTGTGTACCATCAGAATGGTCAAAACAGACATTCACAGCCATCTTGAATTGTTCATTCAAAATATGTAACTTGACAATCTGATGAGAACCCACACACACTAGTGTACAGTTTCAAAACTCTTTTAACTTTAAATCTTAAACTATGTTCAGTTTAATTTAATTTAATCTCAAAGCCGATGAGTAAACAAACCAGAGGTTCACTACTAAGCAGTAATTATTTAATCATATAGTCAAATATGAAGGAAAATATGGATCCATATTGAACAAAAAATTCAGCTGCTAAGTACACAGAAGTACACCTGATGATGATCCAGTAGGGTCAAAACATGTCATGATTAACATTAATGTAAATAGCTATTGGTGGGAAAGCCAGAAGGAAAGAGACCACTAAGATGACCAAAACATAGGTGGGTGGATAATATTAAAATGGGGATGTTATGGATTGGAATGATCTGGCTCAATAGATGAACCAGTGGAGGGCTCTTGTGAGCACAGTAATAAACCTGCAGGTTCCATAAAATTCTGGGAATTTGTTGAGTAGCTGCACAATTGGCAGCTTCTCAAGAAGGGCTCTGCTCTGTGAGTGAATGAGTGAGGGTTACATGTTGACATAGGCCGCCCCATAGCTCAAGTGGTTAGTCGCTGGCTTCCCACTGCAGTGGCCCGGGTTCGATCCTGGGTCTGGTCAAGTGGGATTTGTGGTGGACAATGTGGTGCTAGGGCAGGTTTTCTCCGAGTACTTCGGTTTCCCCTGCCAATCTTTATTCCACCAACTGCTCCACAATCACCCTCACCTATCATCTGGGGCTGGTACAATAGGCCAGAAGTGGCCGCAGTACAAGGGACTTAGTCCCACCCCACTAGCAATAAAAAAAATGATGACATTATTTTTGGTAAGACCAACAAGAGTTAAAAAAACTGTCACTGATGTGGAACTTTCTAATGATCTAAGAAGTCTGTACACAGTGAAAACCCCATCTAAGGTTTTTTTGGGAAGCAGTGAACCTCAAAATTAAACTGAGAAGTAGGGTAATTTAATATTGAGACTACTAACTTTGGATCAGTGAAACTGATTGGTAAATGAGGGAAATATTTTAATCAAGGAACATTAAATGTGAATTCCACCATATAATTTATTTGTTTACAGTTTATGTAATGAGACTATCAGTATGTGACACTACATGTGTAGCATTAAATGGTAGGATGGTAGTGAATAATGAATGGGAAGTAAAGATGCCATGGCCTAATTTGAGGTACTATTCCAGTACTTGCCTGAAAGGCATGAGGAAATCTACCTGTCAGGTTAGCTGGTTTCCAGGCAGGGTGTCCCAGGAGGGAAGGTCAATTTTCTGGGAGGTCATAGTATCAGTCATTATAAGCAAAGAAGTGTATATGTACATGTGCCCTATTCTGAACGGTTTCCGAGACAGAGCAATTTCACTGTACACTGTACAGACGAGCAACATGCCATGTCCTCACACGAGTTGCAAAGTGCATTTGATGTTGACAGAATTTTCGAAAATATGTCATACTAGGTAAACTGTACCAGCTTTGTCATTTGAACAATAAATACTGGTATTAGAAACAGTGTGTAATATCTTTTCCTTATCAACAATTTTGGAACTGTACGGTGAAATAATTCTATATCGGAAGCCGTTTGGAATAGGACATACACTTTTTTTGCTTAGAATGACCAAATGACTTTCAAGAATATTGACCTTTCCTCCTGGGACATTCTGTATACAGTGCTTTTCTCTAAGAGCATTTCTACCGATACCCTATGTTCAGATTTAATTGGAAGGTCAAAACATACAGTGCACCATCAGATATACAACATCTGGCAAGTCTGCAGTATGCATACACACATGTGCTTACTGGCTGTGGATATATTTTCAGATAAAATTAAAAATTACCTGCTCCACTTCTCTGTGTTGTCATGGGTGTTATCATGTTCCAGGCATTATTTTCTGGGTGATAACATTCTCCTGAGCCTAGCCTCTCCGTGCCGTCATAGCCACCAATTGCATAGAGTAACCTGTTGACAACAGCCACCCCCACTCCAAGACGTTTCGTATGCATTGGTTTTACACTAGTCCACCTATCTTCTTCTGGGTCATACCTTGAATCAGTATGTGAAAAACACTGCTTTTGTTAATTTCACATGAAAAGAAACATTTCTGGGTGGGGGGGGGGAAAAAAACTTCTAAACATGTAGGATTTGAGGTTCCCCAAGTAGCGACTATGAGAAGTACAATCTTCTAAGATACAAGATCATGTAGTGCAGTAGAAGTTCACTGATTTTGCCTCCTTCTTCAAGGTCAAAGAATAAGCCAGAAGCAGCAAAATGCAGGTGGCAAGCAGAGCTCAACTTTCTGCCTGCTTGTCGCTTGTTTTGCTCTTTGAATCTGGAGATGGGGGCAGTATTTTCATCTGAAATGTCGAAGAGCTTCTACCAGACTACGTGACATTACATCCCTTCTCTTCTTAAAGAACTTACTCCCATTCAAAAGCTTCAGTCTGTGTGTTAAGCTACGCTATTTAGTAATCCACTGCTGTGCATAACTGCCACTAGCAGAGATTCAGACCACAGTTAGGTTTCAGATATGCCTTCAAACTTGTGCAAAATTGCCCCATTTGTAATTATGATGGTTGTTCAAATGAAACTCATTTACAGCGCTGCTAGTGAATATGACAAGGGTGCAGTGGCAAGAGAAAGACATTCTGTGCCCACAATCTATCATGAATTACAAAATGAGCGTGGGAGATGTCACCTTGGCAGTTCAAATGAAAGCATATTATGGAATCCTGTGAAAATGTAACAAGTGTTAGAAAGGTATTTTCCATTTTCTTCTAAACGTAACAATACTTGGAACTGTCTTCTTCTCTATGATGAAATCAAGTGACCTGCTTGCATGTTAAATGAGGCATGCAGCTCTAAGCTATCTAAGCTGATAAACTTTAGGTTTGCAGGATGGTAGGAAGATGGCAGTTTACTGTGTGACACAGGCTCAAAAATCACTGGACATGTGAAAACTTGTGCTAAATACATTTGATAAGAAAACAATCTGGGATTGAAACAGCACACAACTGTACACAGTCTGAGCTGATGTGCCATCAGCCATTTCCTGATTAATCACCAACAGCACAAAACTGAGGACTGAACATCAACTATTTTCAAAATGACATTCCAGAACTACAGGTGACTCTTGCATATGTGCTTTCATTATCATGAGGAGCATTAGTGTCCTATCCATAGCCACAGTATAAACTGCCACACTCGACCGATGAGTTACAGAGGTGGCTCCCCTCACTCACCCCACCACTCTACTGCAGTCATGTCGCTTTGACTGCTTTTCCACTGTGCTCAGTGTCCATTTAGTGCATTCCAATTTTACACATTCTCAGTAAAAGGTAAAGCTATCCCTGTAACAGGCCATGGAGGCCTATGGGTTTGTGAGACACTGTAGCATAGTGCCTCGCCCAACTACACTACCATGACACATTCTCCATATACATGACAATTTTCAGGAACTTGACCCTTGAGTATAATGTAGGCTTAGAAACAAAATCAGGAGATAATTTATTTTGGAGTTGTACAAATTTCTAACTGCTTACCTCTCTACGCTGCTGTGGTACTCACTGCCTGCCGATCCACCAACAGCATATAAGAGACCATCCATCACAGCCACGCCCACCCTGTTACGAGGAACTGACATAGGGCTACAAGGACGCCACTGGTCTGTTACTGGATTATACCGATCAACCCAGTCAGAATCGTAACTACTCCCTGGAGAGTTGTTACGTCCCCCTACAGCATAAAACATGCCCTGAGGAAAAATTAAAAAAAAAAAAAGAAAAGAAAAAGGAAGCTTAAATGACATACATATGTACACAAGTATAATGATAAAAAATGCACAACAGTTACTACCTTCAGAAAAGCTCCTCCTAGCCCAGATCTAGGTACAGTTAACTTAGCAAGTTGTGACCATGTACGATCATCTGCGTTATAGCCTTCAAGGAGATCTAGTGAGTTTCTGAGATAACCTCCGGCTATGTAAATTACTCTTGGAGTATTAGGTGTGCGTTCCTTCACACATGGTTTCTTGTGCAGGGTCAGATCCTGTGCAGACAAAACGATGCTTGTAGTCCTGTAACAACTTCTGCATACACAAAACAGGCTGTCCATATTCTTTACTTTGCCACAATCTTGCATTTCCTGAGATGATTCGTGATGTGTTACATAATCCCTCACAGAAAAAAAACTTCAGTATCTGTTTCCTAGAAGAAATTATTATGCACCAGAGAATGAGTATGATTAAAGTTCTGTAACTGGATAGGAGGAGCAAGGATTCTGTGATGTGAAGCCCTGTAGTCTGGTAGAAGTTTACCAACATTTCAGAGGAATGTACTGCCTCCATCTTCGGGGTTAGAGTAAGCTAAGCAGTTTACTGTGACGATGGAGGCAGTACATTCCTCTGAAACATCAGGAAGCTTTACTATACTACAAAGCATTATATCCCAGAAGACAGTACTCCCAGACCATCAGACCTCATACAGACTACGTGTGTCCATGCCAGCTTTGCAGTACATTTCATTCTAAGGTTAACCCTCTGCGGATCAGCCTCATTTTCTGTATGTGCAAGACAAAACACTATTTAAATGAAGTGTTTCTTCTGGCACCTTTTCTCTCTTGTTACGTTATGGATTGGATTACAAATTGGAATTGTACATCCTTCTAGAAGCAAGTCTGAGGAGGTTAAAGAAATAAGCCCTTCTACACATCAGTCAGCAAACAAGATATAACAAGAACAAGATGATGATTAAAATGTGACTTCATGTAATGTGTGTTGTTACTATTAGAAGTATTTCCCATACTTTAAAAATTATGTATTATGCATCTTCAGAGATAGATTTAAGGTACAAAAATGTATTTAATAAGAGCTAGTTTTCTAGTTCTGGCTTACTTTCCATAATTCATCAAAAAGCTCACAAACAAAATCCTGTTATGGTATTTACCATTCATTCAGATAAATATCTGTTAGTCTACTGATTCCAAGAAAACATTGGTTCGACAATACAGGGCTCAATATCTAATGCATAAATGAGTGTGTTACCTTAAATATCTGAGCCAGATATTCTCTACATGCAGGCAATTTCTTGAGTACATCACAGTTCTTCATTTGGTCTCGAAGAAAATTTGGTGTGAGGTACTGACATCGCACTGCTTGTAGGATGTGTTCCATTTTTGGGTACCTTTTCTCTTCATCATATTTAACCCACTTAAGAACGGCGTTATATACTTCACGTTCCTCTTGAACGTTCAACTCGTCCTTCTTGATGAGAGCCACTAATTGGATTGCTGATAATTGCAAGAACTCTTCTTCCTGACAGATCTGTGAATTTACAGAGGGTATCAGCTTACATACCTCATTTACAGGAAAAGTAGGCCTACAACAAGCTCATGTCCATTACTGTATGTCTCCTCCCCATGTAACTTTGAAACCAACTGGTGAATTTTCATAATGTCAGATACAATCATGCACTAGAGGTCACCCCATCTTTTTTTTTTTTTTTAATTTCTTAATAAGGTAAACCCATCCCTGTGCTCAAAGACTTAAGCATTACACCATAAAAGCATATGGGGGATATAGACCTCAGCACTAGTTGGAGGTCAGTTGTCATCTTCATGCCTCTGCCACTTTACCCCTCAGAGAAAGAGCCCCCCGGTATCCATTGGATAGGAGGTTGGGTGGACCCCAGAGTCAGTCTGGATGATTTGGAGAACAGAAAATTCTTGACCCTACCAGGACTTAAACTCAAACCCCTCAGTTGTCCAGCCCATAGCCAGTCGCTATACCACCCACGTTATCCTGACTCCTAATTTCTTGATATAAGTATTACTAACATGGCGGCCATGTCAATTTATGAGGTGGAAGTAACACCTGTAGTATTGACAAAATTTCTGGATGTAATTTGTGTATATACAGCAATACCTCGCATAGACTGGCTTTGATCAGTCTGGATTCACTATAGTCTGGTTTGAAAATTTCAAAACATACTAAATTTTAATTGAGCAAAATAAAAATAAATTCTATAAAATTAGTACACAAAATTATTTTTAATACATAAATGATCGTTTTTTTCCCTTTTATACAGTCAAGCCTCTCTTTGTGCGGTTCATTTTTATGTGGTTTTAAAGTTATACGATACGATACATATTTAAATTCTTTCTGGGGTTCCCCATTGTATATGTATGTACCTATGCTTGGGTTGTTCGTTCTTGAGCTCTGACAGGTGTTGCTGGAGGAGGTGAGGAGAGCACTACTTTAACGGAATTTTGGAAGAGCTACAACACTGAAACGTTATCAAAAATATAGGTGAAGCATGGCACGAATTAATGGCAAGCGATATGAGGGCAGTATGGAAACATATCATACCACACTGTGCAAATGATTTCGTTTTGAAACTCATTTTGCTGAAGTTACTAATAACATAATGCAAATTGGACAGCACCTTGGTTTCAATGAGTTAGATTCCATCAACGTAATTGAGTGCATCAAATCGAACACTAATGAACTAGATAATGAAACACTTATTAACACAGATGAACAATGGGCTTATGAAGAACGGGAGGACAACTTAGACAACGACAACTGTGTTGAAGTGCCTGCACGAGAATTAACAGCTGAACAACTATAAAAAATTATTGGAATGACTGAAACCTTCTCAGAGCATATTATGGAATTTGATCCCAATATTGAACATAGCCTTACAATTCGCCGAACGATAAACATTGCAATTTGTTGCTACAAAAAATGTATGAAGATAAAAGGCCAAAGAAGAAAAATGTGCAGACATCAATATTGCAATTTTTAGAGAATAAAAATGAATTGCAAAAACATGTTGTTTTTTTAACTTACTTATGTTAAAGACATTTGAGTTTATTGATCCCGTTTTATTTATTGAAAAACGGAGCATTTTTTGGAACCAATTATCATTTTGTGTATGTATTTAGTTCCTCTATTAGTCCGGTTTCAAACAGTCCGGGATATTGGCGGAATCGATTACCTGGACTATGCGAGGTACTGCTGTATATAAAACAGTGCAACACCCACACAAAATCTGTATTTTAACTTCTCATTTGATGATAACTAATGCACCTGTGGAGATAGGCATGTAGAATTCTGCATGGAGATAGATCATAGATGTACCTACAATTCATCTAACCCAACTGAAATATATTAGAAAACTGGATAATGTAATTTGCCCAAATGGTGTCCACAGAGAATATGAGCAATATGCCAACCAGATGAGGCTAAAAGCACGAATGACTTAATAATCAAAGTGTGGCATTAGAAACCAACCAGCTGACCAGGGCATAAAGATGACCACCCATCTCCATCTGTTGCCAAGATTAAGAACACATGGCTCTATACCTCCACTCCACTGTACATCCACGTGGTATGTTGCGTAGTTAATTAAGCACTGGGACAACTCTATTTTTCATCCTACTTACCTTATTTGGAAGAAATAAAAGGAGGCTTATGGGATCACCTGGTTG
The DNA here is from genome assembly GCF_002891405.2 of Cryptotermes secundus. Taxonomy (NCBI): domain Eukaryota; kingdom Metazoa; phylum Arthropoda; class Insecta; order Blattodea; family Kalotermitidae; genus Cryptotermes; species Cryptotermes secundus. The sequence continues at coordinate 50,547 of NW_019744178.1, forward strand.
TCTGTCTGTTTATCCCTCCCCTCTGCCCAAATTTTTCCTTTTCTGTTTAGTCTGTGTCATATCAAAGGAAAGTATGGGATTAGTTCTTCCCAGAACTTCTTGTTAACTTTACGTTTATGTTATTTTGGACATTTTCCATCTTGTTTTGCTAAAAAAAACACCAAACTCCAAAAGCTGGATCTGCTTTTATCATTAGTTTGAAGTATGAAACCTACTCTGTTGGAATTATTGGGTTTTTGGACTTTTTCCATCATCTGGTATTCTATAAAATAGAAAATACAATGTTTCAGAAGCTGGATCTGTTTCCATCTTCAGGTGAGAGGTGGGAAGACACCCACTCAGTTGGGCCCCTTAGAAAGAGCTAATCTCAATCACTGGACCAGGGGCCCCACTGAGTAGGTGTTTCCCCCCCCCNCCCTCAGCTGAAGACAGAAAAAGTCCAAAAACCCAGTAATTCTGTGTGTTATACATCATTGTCTGAACCCTTTAGAATCTACTACTCTGTTGGGTACATTACACGGAACTAATCTCTGTCTCAAGACTGAGAAGTAGGTTTCATACATTCAGCTGATGATGGCAGCAGAGCCAGCTTCCAAAACATGCCTCTTTAACCAAAATAAGATGAAGGAAAATGTCAATTATACGAGTATTCATGTGTATCAGTTTACTAACACACCACAGGCACAATCCATCCCTTACAAGAACTCCAGTAACCAACAATAATTCTTCATCATTGGCTGTTCATAAGGAACTTCACCTGTATGATTGCCTTTTTACAAAGATACTGCCATGATCCTGCTTGACAGCAGGCAAGTAAACACAATATATTTCTTCCTCACCATTTTTTGCATTCTCTATACAGTAGAAACAGACACTTTATATGGTCATGTCTGTCCATCCATTGCCTGGTATCAGCATCTAAACAACTTCACAAACTCTTTAAAAATTCAGTTTAGGAGACTTCACTAAAAGTTGCCAGGCAATTCCAGTTTTGCTTAAAATTGGATAAAAATAACAGAAAATTCAATCAACATGCATTTCTGCACATGTCTTGAGTTAACTCAAAATATTTATGAGAGTACTTGCTGAAATGCTTTTATGTCCAATATATTATACTGGGGGGATGGGGGGGGGGTCATTGCACAAATTTTTCTAAGGTTATGCCTGTCTGACCGTCAGTGACCTAGTATCAGCATTGAAATCACTGGACTTTTTTTTTTATTTTATATATGAACTTTCACTAAAAGTTGCTAGAAAATTCTGATTTTTATTGACCCATAATAATGTGCACTTTACATAAGGCCATACATAAATGCACTTTTTCACGATAAGACAATAGTCAAATTTTATAAGCAACCTCAAGTGTGCTTAATAAACAGAAAAAAAATATTGGGAATTCTGTGTACTACATTATGGAGTACACCTTTAACGACCTCCTTCTTTCTATGGTGTTTACCAGGAACTTTGTGCTCTAGACATTTCCAAGACAGTGAGGTCACTAACCTAGAGTAATACCATGGGCTGCACATTTTCTGGGACATGGTTCAATGGTTCATTGGGAGCATTTTACATTGCTGTACAATCACAACATCTGGAGAATACAGAAAGATGGGTGGTTAAGTGTAGAAGACAATGAGATTGTTTGGTTGTACAAAGATAATGAAGAGACAGGCTCAATTTTGCAATCTCATTTTATTTGCAAGTGTGAATTCATGCAGTACAAACCTGAGTAAAATGTTGCTCAATGAACTGAGTTGCTTTGTGGTTCAGTTCCTTACAGCCATGTTGTTCTGCAAAGTTAGCGATACCGATCGCATTTGTGGGGTCAAGCTGACGTTCCAGGAATACGCAGCATGCGTCAATGACATTAGTGACCTGTAACAGTATTTGTTAAATATAAGAAAAAGCTTTGGATTTTTTCAAGGACAAACTTTTCTCTTAAATAATTTAAGTTGAAAATACATGAAATATCACGATTTCTTTATAATTTGTGGGTATGCAGATGTAACAGGCCGTGAAGGCCCATAGGGTTGTGGGGCCTCGAGGCTCTGTCTCTAGACAGTCAGCTCACAGATGGTGGTAAGGCTGTCAGCCTTACGAGCCAGCTGCCCTTTACTTATTTACTTATTTTTTTCTTTGGAGGCTGAGTTGACCCCAGGGCCATAGTGCAGCTGGAAGGATTAGGTAAACTGAAAAAAATCCAGCTCATCAGGACTCAAACGCACAACCTTCCAGCTTGTAGCATAGTACCTCAACTAACTACACTACTGCATGCCATACCTTTTTATGTTTTACTACTTTTATACTTCTTTCTGTTTTGAAAAAATAAAAGCAAGCTTATTAAATCACCTTGCTGTGTGTATGTGTGTGTGTCTGCATATCACCTCTATTGTTGCTATGCAACAGCTCAGTAAGCATGTTCCCATGGCAACAAGTACACACACAAGAACAAAAGAACTGTTGGATGCATCATTTTCTGTGTGATTTATGTTGTATCAAAGGAAAGCAGACAGAACTTGTTTTGAGTTAAAAGATAAATGTGCTACTCAGACCGATGTCATAATATAAACAAATTAACCGAAAATATATAAAAAAATGTTGACGGTGTTTTTGTATATATTCAGAATTAAAATCAAAGCATTTTATGTGTTTTTCAGAAAACCATATTTTGGTAATGTGCACTAGCATATAGGCTGTGCCAGTGAGGAATACCAAACTGAGCAGGAAGGTAGAACATTTTTAGACAAGCATTACCTTCTTACCAGCTTTCTGTTTTGTGCAACTTATGTATTCAATGACACTGCACTTTGTTAGTAATCACTTTCACGTGTAGCACTGACTTTCATATGCCTGTCATTGTTTGTGGCAGCTAGAATTCAAGGATTATATTTTACACAAACTTTGATACTACCTCTAAATAGCTGTTCAAACCAAGTAGGCAATGGGGAACGATTACTCATCTGACAGGCAACAAAGTGTAAACTGAGGTACTGAGGTTCTCACCGAGGTGCCTATACTGCAGTTCAGTATAAAACCACCGACATTTCGGAGAACTCTGAAGATGGAGGCAATATGTCCCTCCGAAAGGTGAGTGGACTTACACTGAACTACACAGTATTACAGGCCAGAAGTTCATACTCTTCAAGAAAGTTCTGAAGCAGGATTTTAAGTTTGGGTTTCTTATGTTGCAATGAAGTTTTTTTTCATTCGCATAGTGGGGTGTGGAGTCCAGCTGGGTCCACTCGGCATGGCGGCCACTGACTGGCCTATTGTACCTGCAGTGGGTGTTATGATGATGGAGAATTTGGTGGAATTAAGATTGGCAGGGGAAACCGAAGTACTCAGAGAAAACCCGCCCCAGTGCCACTCTGTCCACCACAAATCCCACTTGACCAGACCTGGGATCGAACCTGGGCCACCATGGCGGGAAGCCAGCGACTAACCGCTTGAGCTATGGCACAGCCTGCAATGAAGTTACTCTTGGAATCTCATAATCATATTTTTGGTTTCTGCATGTGACAGCATCTTAAAAACACTGATTTATATCTCTGATTTATTTTCCTGTTATATCATAATGACACTTGAACAGAGTCCACAAATTTTCAAGTACCATAAAATTTCCTTACAGCATGTCAGTCACTGTCAAAGCAACAAGCAGATAATATTCTCGTATGACTTTTTTACTCTGTTTCAGTGACTGTGGGTATAATGTTCATTATTCAGACATACAAATCCAAATTAATGTTCATTTCAGTATACCCCTATTTTGTATTATTTCTACTGCAGAATTATTTTAAAAGCAATATGCATCACCAAAACGCATGTCCCAGGGAGTATTTGGTCTTAATAAATGGCTTATAAAGATAAAAAGGTAAAGCTATCCCTGTAACAGGCCATGAAGGCCCGTAGGCTCCCACATTACCTAGACAATTAGCTCACAGATGGCAGTGAGGTTGTACACACCTGCCGCACTTTACCCCCCTGGAAAATTCCTGGTACTCATTTCTGTTAGAGACTGAGTCCACCCCAGGGCCATAGTGAGGCTGGAAGGATTGTGTACATTGAAAGAAATCCAATGACCTCATTGGAAATCAAACCCACATCCTTCCGGCTTGTAGCAAAGTGCCTCAACCAACTACACTACCGTGTGCCCCGTAATAAACGGATTGCTTATATATTCTGTATGTCTGAAAGTCCGTGTGCAAATAAAAATGTTCCCAAAGCAGAGTAAATCATTATTACATTTGTTAAGGACCCTATTAAAATATAATTTAACTTGTAATTGTGGAAAATTTGGGCCATGACATGCAACTTAGAGATGTATAGGTGACTGAAATTGCTTAGCCTTGTATAGGTTTGCCTGGCAACCATCTTGACAGTTAATGAAAAGTATGAGACTGCAGATATCATTTTTTGGTTACAACTAAATTCAGTTTTAAAGAGTCTAAAAAGAATACAAATAAGCACATAGAGAGACAACAACTATACCTGGAACATGGTGGCTGCTGGTAGCAACTGGCACACTGTAACTTCAGTAACTCTTATCTGGCCTGTGTACATAAAGTGCAATATCCTCGCCATTGCGGTGGGACAAACACCTTGTAACTTTACTCGTGACATTTCACATTCTTTGAGACCACCTGTGAACATTGCCTGTAAGAAAAGTGGCACAGAATTGCTAAAACAATTTAATTATTTTTATAATAACTTGGTTATCTAGATGTTTTGGACGTTCTATGTCAGCAAGTAAAAAGGTGAAGTTGTCCCTGTGCTTAATTAATTAAGGACCACACCATTAAAACACAGGCATTAGTGCATATATAGCTCCACCATTCTTGACCTCAGCCCTAGGTGGTGGTGAGTGGTCAGCTTGATGCCCCTGCCACTTTACTCCCCATACTCACTGGACAAAGGGAGCCAAGATAGTGTAGTTGGTATAGTGACTGGCTACAGGCTGGACAACCAAAGGGTTTGAGTTTGAGTCCCGGTAGAGTCAAGAATTTTCTCATCTCCATGTCTGGAGTCCACCCAACCTCATATCCAATGGGTACCGGGCCGCTTTCTCTGGGGGTAAAGCGGCCGGGGCGTGAAGCTGACCACTCATCTCCAGCTAGTGCCAAGGTCAAGAAAATGTGGATCTAAACATCCACTCCCCCATACACCTTCATGGTGTAGTGCTTAACTGGTTAAGTACGGTGACAACTTTACTTACTCACTGGACAAAAGGCTGAGTGGACCCCAGAGCTGATCTGAACGTTCTTGTCAGTTAGTAGGCCGACTGATTTATCTGTTTCAACTACTTAAACTGCAGAAGTTGCATATTGTGACATGAGATGAAAGGATAATCATGAATGATGAGTGCTCATGATTTGGAAGGAGACAGTCATAGCATATTTAAAAAAACTGTCCCAGTGTTTACTTGAAGAAGCTATGGACCACAAAATCCTCAGAATAGCTGGTAACTAAGCAAAATTCAAACTAGATACCTCTTGAAATTACTGGTATGTCTAGCCTCACTTCGTACATAAATCCAGAAGTATGTTCAACCATGTCAGTCTTACTGTCTAGTTCCTGAGCTCTAAGTTTAATTTTGGGAGCATGCATTAGCATAGTTGGTTGAGGCACTATGCTACAAGTCGGAAGGTCATGGGTTCGAGTACCAATGAGCTGAATTTTTTCAATTGACCCAATCCTGCCTACCACACTATGGCCCTGGGTTCAACTGAGCCTCTGACGAAAATGAGTACCACAAATCTTCCGGGGGGGGGGGGGGAAAGGGCGGGGGGGCGTAAGGCTAACAACATTACTGCCCTCTGTGGGCTGACTGTCTA
>NW_019744178.1:56427-62698 GCF_002891405.2 Cryptotermes secundus
TTATGTTATATTTTGATTAAATTTTACATTCATTCATTCATCTGTAATCTGTCAGACGACAGGTCCACAGTCTCTTCCAAAACAGTTCCTCCACTTAATGCAACCTTCTGTTTTTGGAAAGAGACTATCCAGGAAAAGTGATAAGGTGGTAGTTTTTCCATTTGCTTTCCACATCGCAGTACAGCAGCCGTTCAAACCACTCTGATCACGCCTGTTGCTATACAAACTTGAACCATCTTGAGCATCATTTGCTCTATGCTTCAAGTCGCTGCTGATGACGCTGCTTCTGACATCATTTTTTGGTTTTTGGTGTCTCTCTTCGTCTGATGCCTACCCTTTGACCTGTCCAGCAAGGGAGGCCCTGCCAGCAGCTATGCTACCGCTAGTATAGCTCTCAGGGTCCTTGGCATATTCAAACCCCCTCACCATGATAAGGAGACACCAACGAGAAGGTAATTTTTTTTTACATATATCCTCTAAAAACATAAAAAATAAAAATTCTGACTGTATTGAGAACTTAGAAGTAGTGCTCTGCTTAACCCATTGGCTGTCACTATATAATTTTTTAATTTTCTTCCAAGATCCAGTTGCAATATGAATTTGTAACTCAATTCAGGTTTATAATATGATAACAGGTGATGATGTTATCTGTAATATGTGTATTCAAATTGGTTTCTGGTGTGTGGCCTGTGGGGCACTCTTTAACGTGAGTAGTCTTGTCATTACTCCGATGACAACCCACTTCTTCGGTACAGTTTCTTGGCCCTGAAAAGGACCGTGGCTGATGAGATGATTGACCGGAGAGGTAGCGCGGCGCGCGCCGGTAAGGAGAAAGGCTTGCTGCGGTGAAAGGCTAGTGGAACGGCTGGTTGCGGTGAAAGGCTTGGCAAAAGGCTAGTGGAAAGGCTAGTCGTTGACCGCGGTCGTAGGAGTCGTGAGGCAGTGGCTACGCCAGAGGTCCAGTGAGTCGGACCGTAACACGACCACCAGCGAGTCCAGGCGCTGGTGCCCCAGTGAGTCGGGTGTGAGAGCGCTGGAGGGCCGAGGCAGTCGTGCCCGGCGCAGCCTGCCGATGTCTCCGAAGACCGAGCGCTGGCGACGAAGCCTGCTGGTTGAAGTTGCTTGATGTGAAACTGCTGAACTGAATCAATGAACTGAACTGAATTCTGGAGTCGCTCCTTTTTATACGCTGGTCGGTGGGGCGGAGCCAAACTCGAAAGTGAGGAGCAAGAATTGATTGGCTAGCGCGCGTAATTGTGTAGACGCGGGCTAGCGCCGAGCGTAGTATAAATGCGATCGTTTGAAGCAATCTGATTGGTTAGCGCGCGTGATGGTGAAAAGCGATGCGAAGAGCGAGCGTTGCAGAAATGCGTGATAATGTGGGATGTTCCCACAGGCCCTTGGTGGGTCACACACCATGTAAGGTATGCTGTTTCACATGTCAGCCAATGTGTTAAATACATATGGGAACTTTTTATATTACTGGTATATCATTAAGTATAATACTGAGCTGGAGAATGTTTAAAGCAAAGCTAACAGACCTCACCCAGATGTTCCTGCTGTCAGAGTAAAGAAAATGCATGTTCATGGGAGAAAGTAGGTTATGTTTATTAACTTACATCATCAAAATACTCAACTCTGTACAGCAGCCAGCAGGAATGCTAAATCCCTAAGGCATGGAATAATTTAGTCTTCAGAGACACATGAACATCTATGAAAACATCTAGGACTGTATATCAACTCTAGAAATAAACAGTTGAGAGATCTAAGCTTGGCAATACTGGGCTTCAAACAGAGTACTTGACAGAAGCCATTACTGCTGATACATTATTTACATTAAAATAAGTGCAGGAATACCATCAAGTGTATCCAGGATTTTAATAAATGATTATGAGGCCCAGCACTTTCAGCCACAGTCTGCCATCTTCTGGGGTGTCCACTGTTAAGAGAAACTTTAACATAGTTTTACATAAATTATTTAAGATTTTAAATGAATCACTTCAAATTGAGCTGATATAACATTAACATTAAAACTAACATGGTGCAAGGAACAGGTGATGTATGGATGCAAAGGCTTTTATATCTTGTTCAGTGAAATGCAAAGGGCCGTGACATGATAACATCATATAACATTGTCTTCTATGATGTGTGTAAATGACAAAGAATTTGTGCTTTGTATTAAATTTAACTTTGTATGTAGGTCACAGTTCCATGTTAGGTGGGTCCCTTGTCACCACGGCACGTCCTCAAGTTGAGGATGGTGGAGATGGCCTTCAGATATGGATGGTAGCTGGGAATACATTGAATAACCAGTTGCGGACAGCCAACAAGGGGTGGTCCTCCAGCTTTGTTTGGGCGTGAGGCTGACAATTCCTCACCATAAAAAATAAGTTTGGTACAAAGTGTCACAAAGGCCCTCAGACTTGGATGAGATTTGGTATGTGGAATGTAAGAAGTCTGTATAGGGCAGGTTCGCTAATGACAGTTGTGAAAGAGATATAAAAATGTAAGTTATATTTAGTGGGAGTACAGGAGGTCAGATGGGACAGAGGTGACACTGAACCAGCAGACAAATATACATTTTTTTATGGACAGGGGAATGAGGATCATGAATTAGGTAGAGGTTTTTTTTGTACATAAGAGGATCATATCAGCAGTTAAGAGGGGAGAGTTTGTTAGTGATAGGATATTTATTGTACATAATGCTAAGAGGTTGCTGATCTGAATTTGGGTAATGCTTACTGCCGTTCAGTTGAGAATCTTTAGTCTTCTAGCCTGATGTCTAAAGATGTAAAAATCAAAATATACAACACTCTAATTTTGCTTGTGGTTCTGTATAGGTGTGCTGCTAGGTCTCTGACATTAAGGGAGAACACACACTGAAGGTGTTTGAGAACAGGGGGCTCGGGAGAATATTTGGACTGAAGAGGGATGAAGTGACAGGAGGTTGGAGAAAACTGCACAATGCAGAGCTTCATAACTTACATTCTTTGCCAACTACAATTAGAATGATCAAGTCAAGGAGGATGAGATGGACAGGGCATGTAGCATGAATGGGGAAAAGAGGAATGTATATAGGATATTGATAGGAAACCTAGAAGGAAAGAGACTACTAGGAAGAACAAAATGTAGGTGGGTGGATAATATTAACATGGACAGGATGGGGTGGTATCGACTGGATTGATCTCACTCAGAATAGAGACCAGTGGTGGGCTCTTATGAACATGGTAATGAATCTTGGGGTTCCATAAAATGTTGGAAACTCTTGAGTAACTGCACAACTGGCAGCTTCTCAAGAAGGTCTCAGCTCCATGAAGTTAGTTAGTTTTAATATTCAAGCAGCTACATACATACAATTACTGAACAATTAAAAAAGACAAAAATTAAGATATCCCTTACAAAAAATACTCGTAACACAATACAGAACCTGTTCCATACAACTACCACTGCAGACAAATGTGACACTTGAAGAATCTCTACTGTGACATGCCTAGACTGCAGAAGAGCTTACATAGGACAAACACAATGTCCTTTGTATATCATATAAAAAGAATACATATGTAATATTAAAAATAACAAAGAAGTTTCCAGGTATGTGACATATTAAATAATAATCAATACAGAAAAATGGAAGACATGTAAACTGCTTTCACCAAAAAAGTCAACTTATGAATGCCAAACAAAATTTCTACACCTATAACATCAAACATATAACCATTTAATAGAAAAGAAAAAATTTGAGTAAAAGAAAAGTAAGTCTTTTTTTTAAATTTAGTGCCATAATAGGCCACGCCATAGCTCAAGCGGTTAGTCGCTGGCTTCCCACCGTGATGGTCCGGTTTCGATCCCAGGTCTCATCAAGTGGGATTTGTGGTGGGCAAAATGGTGCTGGGGCAGGTTTTCTCCAAGTACTTCGGTTTCCCCTGCCAATCTTCATTCCACCAACTGCGCTACAATCACCCTCACCTATCATCTGGGGCTGGTACAACAGGCCAGAAGTGGCCACAGTACAAGGGACTCTGTTCCACCCCACTTGCAATAAAAATAGTGCCATAACAATTTACATAACAAATGCTGAGACTTCCTAATGTATTCTCAATGGATGTTACACTTGTTCTTACATACATAATTTTCACAGTTGTGAATATTGAGTACCTTAAAGTATGGACTTGCTGAAGCCAGAACAACTTTATGTGCATGGAACAGTTCTCCTCCAACTTCCAAAATAACGTCAGTCAACATATGATGACTCCGCATCATGAGCATCATCTGAAAGTAAACAACAACAAGAATTTGTCGTTCCTATATATCTGTGTTTCTGAATTGCTGGTTCATGGTTTAACTTATACCAGTCTGCAATCATTTGTCAGCATTATGTCAATCTTTTAAGGCTCAGTAGTTCTATACGTACCACCTGCTGTAACATCCTCAAACTCTCTACTCTACCCACAGAGAGCACTTGTGTGTTTTGTGCAGTTCTTGCAACAAATTGCCACTGCTTCAATAAACAGCATTAACTGTTGATCTTTGTAGCGAAGATGTAATTGTATTCCATGTGAGGTGCAAACTAAACTTTTATTTATTATGTAGAAGAAATTCATTCTTTAAAAGGTTAATACATGTATTACCATAACTAGAAAGATTATTATTTCAAAATTAGCCACTTCTTTTTCCTTTGGTTTCCTTACAGGAACCAAGTAATTTGTAAATGAAGTTTAAAGTTTCTGTTAGTGGTATGACACGTTAATTAAGAGCATTCTTTTGGGAATCCAAAATCCCAGTTTTTTAAAACCAGTGTCTTTCAGAAATTGTTCTGTTTTAGTCATCAGGTCAACCTATTCTGTCGGGTCTGTAGGCACAGCTACTGTCAAACCATAGTTTCTGTTCACTTAACGATGAAAATAAAATAAGTTTCCAGCATGCAGTGGTCCTAAGAAACTGTGACAAGGGTACAAAAGAATAGTTTAAAATAAATATTTGTCCTGAATGTTACTATTGCTCCCCCCCCCCGTATTCAATGTTTCACCATCTGAGTGCTCAAGATGAAAACAGATTTTGGGGATCAGTCGCTGCATCCCCCAGAAATGGTGAGACTGTTCTTTTTCAAAACCCAGATCCTTGGAAAACTAACTAACCCCATGAAGCAAAGTCTTTCTTGAGAATCTAATAGTTGTTCATCTGGTCAAGAAATTGTCTGCCTCTTACGGAAGTCAAATCTCAGCTAGGACATCAGTTGACCTGAGGATTTTAACCTTTTCCTCAGTCCTTCCAGGCAGATATCGGCACAGTACTTCAGTTGGGTCACAACTGCTTCATTCAAAATCATTTCCCATACTACTCAACAATCGCTCTACAGTCAATGCTATGTAGTCTATAGACAATGACAGCATCAGAAAAATTATTTACCATATTTCACAACAAAAACTTTCACATATCAAATTTAATGATTCATCAACTGATACTGAAATAAGAATGTAAATTTATTCTATGTTATTCTCTTAATACAGAAAGACATCAAAGAAGAGATTTAAAGTTTTGAAACTCTTTATCGGTTTATAAAATTTCAAGAACAACAATTATCGGTGCCTGTAAAGCTCCCCTCTCAAAAGCCTGTATGAGGATCATATTTATATTAAGGTAGATATTTAAAAAGAATATGGTACCAGGGAGTCCTCCCCCCCNTTCCAAATCACCTCTCTTGTTTTGAATGGAAAACACACAGGCAAAATTCTTCATACCATAACCTATAAATTAAAGCAGTAATGATATGTTAATGCAGTTCTAAATTTTCAGTGAAGATGAGAAATGTGTAGAAAATTTTTGTTGGAAACCTGTACAGGGGCCTTGGCATAGATTAAAGGGTTATTCCTTCAAAAGTTTCTTTTGAGAAATAGGGTGAGAGTGTTGACTTAAATCAAATTTGTCAAAATAGGGTCCAAAATGAAAACTTTTGGATGCTGTAAATGCAGGGCAAATTTTTACAGCTGAATGACTATTAGCACAAAAAAAAGAAATGTACCTGCGACCCACCGGCCCACTCGGGGCTGGTATGGCAGTACAAGCAAACCAAATGACAACTGGGGTGGGGAGCACATTTTACAAATATTTATTTCTATTTATATGAGATTATTAATTCACATTAATCTAAACATCCTATACAACAGTGTAAACAGGACTATTTTAAGAATTATGCCACGAATGACAGTTTTTAATCAGTGTCTGGGAATTCTGTAACTGTAATGAGGTCTTGAGAAAGTTTATGTGGTTTAAG
>NW_019744178.1:62711-63555 GCF_002891405.2 Cryptotermes secundus
TTAAGCATCACGCCATGGAGATGTATGGGAGAGTGGCAGTATGGCCAACTCCACTGTTCTTAACCTCGGAACTATACGGGGATGAGCATTCGGCATGACCTATCCCGCTACACGTTTATCTTAAAGAACCGTGACTGTTCTATATTTATCGTACAGGACACAGACAAATCTGCTGACACATACAAATCGATGGGGCATTGACTTTCCTTGCATAAACATCTTAACCCGAAGGTCGAGAATGCGATTTGAAGTTCTCAAGGCGGTGACTATGCACTACTGTTTTCTGGGATGTGAAGCCGTATAGTCTGGTAGATACTGCGACATTCTGGAAGAACGTGCTGCCCTCATTTTTTACGGTTGGACCCTGGCGATGTCAGTAAACATGTGCACGGTGCCAAATCCTGCATAGCAATAATCCTCAACATCTTGATATTCACCAACTGTAAGGTAAGTAGCCCCGCGAATAACTAAAGGTGTATGGATCCTCATTTTCTTGACCTCGACATTAGTTGGAGATTAGTGGTCAGCTTCACACCCCCGGTACCCATCGGGTAGGAGGCTGGGTGGGCCCCAGAACCGCTCAGGACGACATGCAGAGGAGAAAATCCAGAATTACTGGGTTTCTGGACTTTATCCATCATCTGGTATTAAAGAAACTAGAAAAAAACAACGTTTCGGACATCGGATCTGTTTCCGTCCTCGGGTGAGGGCGGGAAGACACTACTCAGTTGGGTCCCTTAGAAAGAACTAACCACAATCACAATCTAACGATTGAGGTTAGCTCTTTCTAAGGGACCCAACTGAGTAGGTGTCTTCCCCCCCACTCATCTGATGACACAAACAG
>NW_019744178.1:64634-70999 GCF_002891405.2 Cryptotermes secundus
ATCCCACTCACGGATTTTTATTTTGTGTGTGTGTGTGTGTGTGTGTGCGTTTTTCTGTTTGTGTACGGGCAGAGGCCTTGCGACGAGCTGATCACCCGCCCAAGGAGTCCTACCGAATGTGTAAGATCTAGAAAAACCGAAGTGAACGGAGAAGTTCAAGGAGGTAGGCCTAGGTGCACTGGGGCTGCGGTGCCAAGGGGAAGAAGGAGAAACTTACGCATAAGCCATTTCAGACTGATGTTACTGGTCGCCCGCTCGCCTTAGAGCGATGTTTCCTAATTTAATTTGTCCGCGGAACCCTTCAGAACTTGAAATTTTTTGAAGAACCTCTAATGGAATTATTATACATCATCATCATCATTATCATCATCATCATCATCATCATCAGTAATCTGTCAAGACGACAGGTCCACAGTCTCTTTCAAAACAGTTCCTCCACTTAATGCGATCTAGAGCTTTCTCCTTCAAATGACAGTATCCTCTTCTGNGAAACAGGATAGAGTATATTTCAATCTCTTTTCAAATTTGATCTTTTTTTTTCCTAAATCTGCGGCAGAGGGAACAGACGCCCTGCTCCCCACTGATATAATCTCGAAGTTTCGTATTTGTTGTCCTGTTACTACTTGCTAACATAACAAACTTTTCACACGTGCAGGCCCAGTCTTACAGCACAGATGAACAAAGGAACCAGTAAATATTACAGATCTTTGACTTTTCTTTTCAACTTTTTGTTAAAGGAAAATAGTTTGTTCTCTTTTGTTCATATCGCGACGTCTGCCAGCAATCTAAGAGCATGTTACGCAACATCCGAACTATAACTGCTCTGGATAATGGCGATTTCCGTCACAGGATCTAGAAGTTTCGCATCTTTGTGTCGAAGTTTTGCGAAAGTCGGTTTGCTTCAAAGGGGTGGATTGGGTTGGAATTGCTCGTCGCCTGGGGTTCCATCTAGGCTTTCACACGTCCTGGGTGTACGATAATTTATGATTTACCTTCATAAAAAATGTGACACTTGCAATACATCATCATCATCATCATCATCATCATCATCAGTAATCTGTCAGACGACAGGTCCACAGTCTCTTCCAAAACAATTCTTCCACTTAATGCGATCTAGAGCTTTCTTCTTCAAATGACAGTATCCTCTTCTGTCCCCAAGGTCATCCAGCATCTTCTTACGTCTTCTTCCTCGTCTTCTTGTCACTTCTATCCGCCCATCTATCTTTCCTTCGATAGCTTCTTTTAGAAGGCAGTTTCTGCGTAAAACATGACCAATCCAATTAGCCTTCCGTTTTCTTATTTCATGTAGGATATTCCTCTGCTCACTGACTCTAATTAACACTTCTTCATTTCTCACATAATCGGTCCAACTGATCTTCTCCATTCTTCTCCAACACCACATTTCGAAACTTTCCAGATGTTTCTGATCTACTGCCCTAAGTGTCCATGTTTCAGCCCCATACAGAGCTATGCTCCAAATGTAGCATTTCACTAGTTTCTTCCTCAAATTTAAGTCCAATTTGCTGGTAAAAAGATTCTTCTTCTTGCTAAATGCAGCTTTTGCCATGGCAATCCTGGATTTAATTTCACAAGTACACCTTCCATCATCTGTTAACAAGCTACCCAAATATTTAAAACATTTCACATTCTCCACTTGTTTTTGGTCTATCTTTATTGTGACTGGGGTTGGTTGTCTCGAAATTTTCATTACTTTTGTTTTCTCCACATTCATTTCCATGCCATAGCACCTTCCAATTTCAATTAGTCTATCAATCATGCCCTGTAGCACAGTTTCTTCCTTAGCCATTAACACAAGGTCATCTGCATATTTCACAGTTTGAATAATTTGCCCTCCTACTTTGAAGTCACCGAGCCCATCCAGAGCTTCCTTGGTAAGGCATTCGCTGTACAAGTTGAACAGAATTGGTGATAAACAGCATCCTTGTCGAATTAATTAATGTATTAATGCATTACTTTGGTCCAGTTTACACGGTCAAATGCCTTATGCCAGTCTATGAAGCAAACACACAGTTCTTCATCTATCTCCAAAGTTCGTTCCGCTATAATTCTCATCATCCCAATTGCATCCCTGGTTCCTTTTCCTCTTCTAAATCCAAACTGATCTTCTCCAAGTACATCCTCTATTTTCCTTTCAATTCTTCTTTTAAGTATCTTTGCTATTATCTTTGCTGTATGTGCAATAAGGCTTATTGTGCGATGGTCGCTGCATTTTGTAGCTTTTGTCTTTTTCTTTAAGGCAATCATTGTAACTTCTGTAAAGTCCTTGGGCCACTCTCCAATTTCATATATGGTGTTCATATATGTGTGTTTTGTCAGTGTTTTCAATACATATACCCTATTTAAATACCGTACTGGCCCCAATATAAATAGAAGTTTTTTTAACTACTGCTTCTTGGATAAGAGGGGTCGCTTATTATTTTCAAGTTCTTCAGATTAAATAAGATGATTATAGGCAGTTCTAATTGCCAGTTAATTTATTATTTCTGAATGGTACAATTTTTACTCCTTTTTGCTTACAATCCTCAAACATAACCAACATATTCAATTTTGTCAATAAAACGTTGTTTCTGAATTATCGTAGAAAAAAAACAGGGGCGGTCGCCTTATATGCAGGCTTATACGATACTAATGCACGCAACAGCATAGTTGGTTGAGACGCTATGCTACAAGCTATGCTAGGTCGCGGGTTCGATTCTCTATGAGGTCATTATTACTTTCAATTTATCTAATCCTTCCAGCCTCACTATGGCCCTTGGGTCGACTCAGCCTCTAACAGAAATACGTACCAGGAATCTTCCTGGGGGTAAAGGGTAGCCGGCGCGTGAGGCTGAAAAACACCGCCATCTGTGATTCTAAGGGAATCGACAGGCACACAGCCTAACATATGATAAACAAAATTCACCCAGCCTATGGCAAATGCTGGGAATACTATTGTTGCGTATTGTATCGGCGCGTTGCTAGGCGACAACAGGAAGTGCGAGTGACGATACATACCCCCACTCATCCCGTTGCTGCGCGACGCTCGGTAAACAAGCCTAACAACAATAACTGATATCTGATGCCGAGCAGCAATGTGTTTTCTATGTGGTCAGTGCGGCAGCTACATAACGAGAGTATTCGTCAGGTGACTTTGACTTATCGAGCCAGTGGCGAATTCGAGTAGAGGTTAACAAGTGGAACTCGAAGTGTGAAGTGAAGTGAAGTGAAGTGAAGTGTATATAACCAAGGCGGTGTATATTCAATACTTCATAGAACATTAGGTGTAACTGTTAGACGAAACATTATCATACTGTACTTGTGCAATCAGAGCATTCGGCTGCATTTGTGTGTTCAACGCTAACTGGGGCACTGCCGCGGGCTTGCGCCATCCTCCGGGAAAAAGAAGTTCGGAACTCGAGGGAGGAAAGTGAAAAGCGAATATTTCATCCAAGATGGGGGATGCCCCATTGCCGGGATACCAAACACTGTTGCAACAATATCCCGAAGCGGAAACAACTAAAACAGCTCATTAAAGTGCTGGGCGACATTGAGGACGTGGCAAGGCACATCCCAGCCTCCGTAGGGGAAAGTGCTGAATGGGCTAGCATTGTAAATGCGGCGGAAGAAAACGGAGCGAGCTACTGCAAAGGTCTCCAGGGAAAACCACTTATTAGTGCCCTGTACGGCACTTATACAGTAATGTTACAGAGTTAAAGGCCGTGCTCAAGGCGAACTCCCTAGCGGGCAAAACTAACCTACCAAAAACAACAAGGCAACAAACAACGCAGGAGGGCAGTTTTCAAGAAGTAGAAAGGTGGAAGCGGTGCGCCACCAACGAAACCGATGGATCTTCAGAGAAAGCGGCAGTGCAGACGAAAACGTCGCCGGACATAAACAACGATCTTCCTGGTCTAGATCGTCTGATAAAACATAAGCAGAGGCTACGAAAATTGTGGCAAGAAACCAGGGATCCAGCCTGTAAAACAGAAGTTAATTGGGTCATGAAGTCAATTAGGCGAATGACCCGTAAAAATGCACTTGAACGGTGGGAAACAGACAGGTAACTCCGAGGTCAAACCTCAGGCTATATGGCCCATTGCGAAATCCCCCTCCCCTAAACAGGGATGGACCAAGGACACCAACTGCTATTCATGGTTCGTCAGGCCTTAAATTTCATCCACCCGAGAAAGCCAACACAACTTCTGACTGTTTAGAGATTCAGTTCACACCACAGCATTTGTGATGAAAAGCATGAACGGGGGATGGAGGCTGGAGTTCAATCTCTACTTGAAGACGTAGACAACTGCCCCCTCAGATGATAAGACCATGTGACTTACAGAAGTTAATAAATTCTTTGAAATTAAGAAGGGGCTGTGGAATTGATGGCATTCCAAATGAACGCCTTAGGCACCTTCCAAGGTGACCTTTGTTACATTTGACCCATTTATTCAATCATTGCCTTAGGCTGTCCCATTTTCCAAGTCCTTTGAAAGAAGCAAAAGTCAAAACCTTACCGAAACTTGCTAAGGACCCAAAATTTCCTAAAAATTGACGTCCGATTAGCCTCAAGTCCTACAACAGGAAACCCATTCTGAAAATATTCCAGAAGCACACTGAAGAAAGAGGCCTGCTTAACGCAGGCCAGTTCAGTTTCCGTGCACGTCACAGCACGACACTTCAATGTATGAGGCTAACAGACCACGTGACCCTTAATTTCAACAATAAAATGTCTACGGCTGCGGTGTTCTTGGACATCGAAAAAGCCTTTGATACTACATGGCACTCGGGCTTGCTATATAAGTTGTCAAAACTGGAATTTTCGACCAGCTTAATCAAGCGTATTGGATCATTTCTTTCACAACGAAAATTCAGTGTTTCGGTGGAAGGCGAAATATCTACGCCAAGGGAAATGCAAGCAGGGGTGCCACAAGGTTTGGTCCTGTCCCCTACTCTTTTCAATTTGTACACAAATGATGCCCCCCAAACACATGGCGTTCACCTGACCCTCTTTGCGGACGACACCTGTCTGTATGCGACAGATCGCAAGGAGGATTTTGTTGTTAGAAAACTCCAGCGCGTTCTCAGCTCCATGGAGACCTGGTGTGAGCGCTGGGAATATCAAAATTAATGAAGATAAGACTCAGGGGGTCTACTTCTGCCGCGGTCGTCGTCCGCCTATGTCTCATTTTACACTGAATGGAAGATATATTCAATTTGTAAATTGTATAAAATATCTCGAAGTAATCTTTGATAGGAGGGTTACATGGAGATTACACATAGAAATGATCGAAGCCAAGTCCTTCACAACATTTATAAGATTGTATTCGCTATGCAAAAGCGAGCGATTAAGCGCTAACATTATGCTGACCCTCCACAAAGCTCTCATTAGATCCGTAATAACTTATGCTAGTCCCGCCTGGGAGTTTGCGGCAGACACTCATATAGTGAAATTGCAGCGCCTGCAAAACAAGGTTCTCCGCACAATTGGCAATTTTCCAAGGCGCACACCGGTCCGCGATTTGCATATGGCATTTAAAAACCCGTACATATATGACAATATAACAAAATTATGCAGGAAACAAGCAGAAGTCATACAAAATCATGAAAATGAGAATGTTCGCAATATCGGACAAGGAGAAGCCCGACACAGAAAGTATAAGAGCCTTAAACTTGGTGGCGGTCAGGCATATGACCGTTCAAGTAACCAGACTGCCGTTATAGCGGAAGCTGCTAGAAATAGGGCATAATCTGCTGTACTGAGCCTAGACTGACAGAGGCCCTGTATATACGATTATTGTACATAGATAGAAATACGAATTAAGATTAAATTTGTAAATACAGTGCGTACAATCAAGTGCGCGCCGCGGCTGCAATTTGCCGTGAGTCATACCACCGCAGAACGGATGCAACTCCTCCCCGCGACTGCAGTGCTCCTACGCCGATGGTTGCATAATCGGAACCCGAGGTTGCATTAAACAGTCAGTCTTTGTCTTGCTGTGGAAGTGGAGTGGAATGTTTACAGCTGTCGACAGACGGTGGAAATGAAGTTCACTATTAAACAGCGTGTGTTTATTGTCGAAACTATTGCAAGGAAAAACATTTACAGAAAATTCGCACGTAGGTTTCGTCAGAAATATCCTGACTCGCCAGTTCCCACAAAGTCGTGTGTAAACAGGCTTCTGAAAAAGTGGCGGGCCACAGGTTCAGTGAGTGACAAGAAGAAGCAATCGAAGAGAACTGTGCTGACTGAAGAAAAGGTTAAGGATATTCAGGCAAGATTACAGATCAGTCCTCGAAAATCGTTAAGACGCTTAGCACAGGAAACTGGTGTTTCGCTAGGATCTGCTCGCACAGCCACAAAGTTA
>NW_019744178.1:71172-99254 GCF_002891405.2 Cryptotermes secundus
GCATTGATAGTCTTCAAAATGAAATTACACGCGTAATTCATTCAATTACCGTCGACGAACTGCAGAGAGTGTCGCGTAATTTATTTGTGAGATGCGCGGCATGTTTGCAAGCAGAAGGAGGTCACTTTCAGCACCTGTTATAAACCACGGTAAGTTATCTTTTTACTGTATTCTTATAAATGTGTGCATGTAGAGCAACTGATGGACGGAGACTCAGCGACACCACTACACTCACGCTATCGGGGAACGGCACTGCAGTCGCGGGGAGGAGTTGCATCCGTTCTGCGGTGGTATGACTCACGGCAAATTGCAGCCGCGGCGCGCACTTGATTGTACGCACTGTATATGTAAATACTTACAATGGACTTACTAATACAGGCTATGACTGACAAATGACAGACCCGACCTCTCGTCAGAGAGGGCGCCCCAAATGAACAGGACAGTAACCTTCATATAAGGGAAAACATGTGGTTTTGAGCCCCAGTTGACCGACCGTCAGTCGCAATGTGACTTTGACTTTGACGAGTTACGAGCACTTGAGAGTGGCGGAAGCAAGCGAAGCGGATCAAGGAATGCAGAAGGTTGCCTCTGAGGATGTAGAAGACTTCATGTGTGCGACGGTGCGTGCAACAGTGGATTATGAGTATATGTAAATCATCGGTAGCGCTGGAATTTCAGTGTGAGTGAGAGAACTTGTAACCAAACTGATAATAAATCCAATCATCCGAACTAGAACCCGTCATTTCGTCACGCGTAGCCCCCTACACGTGACACTATGTTACGTTCGCATTCCTGGCATGTCCGTAACTTCACAGCCACGCCCTGAGGTTCTTGTAGCAAACTTGAGAGCCTGGTATACTGTGCAGAACGTCTGAGGGTTCTTTTGTGGACAGTCTTCAGTGGGCATTAGGCGTTTCGATTCTATTTTTCTGTTCACTTTTCCAGGTATAAATAAATTGACGCTAGGCTTGAATGGTCCTCTGGTGACAGCAACAGGGAGCATTTCCAACACCTGCTGTAGTGTGGGCGGGTTTTATTTGCAGTTCACTGGGCCACGGACTTGTAGACTCCGCTTAATGTTCAGAATGTATAATTTCAAATTGGTCCAACAAATTTTATCTTCCCCAGTCCGAAACAGAACCCCGGTCCGCAAGAGCGTGAAAACAGGGGGACAGCGTTCTCCTCAGTTATTTAACGCGAAATTGAAAATTTGACGAAGTTCCTTTAGTTCCAGATCCTTCTCCACGTGGTACATGTGCACAGCACTTTAACGTAACGGGAGCCATGTCCCGTAATAGGATCTGAAACAGTCATCGAGATCCAATGACTAAATTTGGGTACAGTCCTAACTCAAAGTATGGGCATTACAAACACACGATACCGTTATATAAAAGGTAAAAAGGTAAAGTTGTCCCTGTACCTAACTAATTAAACACTACACCATGAAGGCGTATTGGGGAGTGGATGTATAGATTTACTTTTTCTTGACCTCGGCAATATATGTAGGTGAGTGGTAAGCTTCACGCCCCGGCCGTTTTATCCCCCGTGAAAGAGTCCCCGGTACACGTTGAATAGGAGGTTGGGTGGACCCCAGAGCCGGTCAGGACGACGTGGAGAAGAGAAAATTCTTGATCCTACCGGGACTCGAACTCCGACCCCTCGGTCGTTCAGCACGTAGCCAGTCGCTATACCCACTACGCTATCTCGGCTGTTTATACCCGTATATTCTGTTACAAATATTAATCACATATTTCCTTTTTAATTCAAGCTCCGCATGTACGTTTAAGGCAGTTGAGAACAAGTTCCAAGCGACATTTCACCCATCCATATATCTTTAATAGGCATCAGAACACAACGACTTCAACATTACTAAGTGGATAACATTTTATAATTTTTCACGTCTAGAAATTTTGATAAGTCAGTAAACCACGAAGTATAGAATGTAATAAGGAGTTTAGAGCAGAACTCACAGCGCCTGCGCAGCTACGGCACAGAGGTCCGGTGCTATAAATAATGTGTTGTTAGTATCCATTTAGTGAAAGTGAATTTATAACCCAGCAACACAATTCAGGTTCGCTAATAGATTAGCGTGTTGCACTTGTCCATGGATTGTTACTCGGCAGTCAAGGCATTTATATTTCTCCAATCGTAAACATAGTACTAATTGTTGTTAGGTTGTTATTATTAGTATTATTATTATAGCGAAGGGATACAGCCGGGGTTCGATTCCCGGCAGGTGCAAGAGATTTCTCTTCACCCCAGAGCATCCAGACCGGGCTCTGGGGCCCACCAAGTCTACTGTCCAATGGGTATAAGAGGGGTTTTCCGAGGGTCTAAGAGGCCGGGCCGTGAAGCTGGCCACTCACCTCCATCTAGTGCTGAAGTCAAGAAAGCTGAAGTTACACCACCCTTCCTCAATACGTCTTCATGGCGCAGTGCTTAATTAAGCACGGAGACAAATTTACCTTTTACCTTATTACTAGATAAGAACTGTGCGCCAGGACAGCGAAGTCGGTATAGCGACTGGGTATGAGCTGGACGAGCAAGAGGTCGGAGTTCGAGTCCCGGTAGGGTCAAGAATTTTCTCTTCACGTCGTCCAGACCGGCTCTAAGGTGCACCCAACCTCCTATCCAAGAGGTACCGGGGGCTCTTTCCCAGGGACTAAAAGGGCCGGAGCGTGAATCTGAAAACTCACCTCCAACTAGTGCCGAGGTGAAGAAAATGTGGATCAATACACCCACTCCTCCATGCGCCTTCATGGTGTAGTGCTTAATTAGTTAAGCACAGGGACAGCTTTACCTTACTAGAGGAGAAGTTATTACGTAAGCAAGGCCGCGCCATAGCTGAAGCGGTTAGTCGCTGGCTTCGCACCGCGGCGGCACGGGTTTGATCCCGGGTCTGGTCAAGTGGGATTTGTGGTGGACAAAGTGGCGCTGGGGCAGGTTTTCTCCGAGTACTTCGGTTTCCCTTGCCAATCTTCATTCCAACAATTGCTCCACAATCACCGTCACCTATCATCTGGGGCTGGTACAGGAGGCCAGAAGTGGCCGGAGCACAAGGGACCCCACTAGCAATAAAGAAAATATTACGTAAGCAGATTTTCTCAGTTTGTCTGCGTTAAATTTGTAGAGTATAACCTCAACGATCAGCATCGTCATCATGTTCATAGTCATTAACTTACAAACAATGTTTCTTACAAAATTTGCGGACACGCGGTAGCGCAGTTGGTTGAGGAACTATGCTACAAGCCGGAAGGTCGCGGGTTCAATTTCCGATGAGGTCACTGAATTTTTTTATGTTGACCTAATCCTTCCAGCCACACTATGGCCCTAGGGTCGACTCAGCCTCTAACAGAAATGAGTACCAGGAATCTTCCTGTGGGCAAACGGCGGCCTGCGAGTAGAGCTGACAACCTCACCGTCATCTGTGAGCCGACTATCTATAGAGAAAATATGGGAGCCTCGATGTCTCACAACCCTATGGACCTCCACCTTGTTACACGGGATAGTTTTGCCGTTACCTTACAAAATTTTGTGGGCATGTTTACGATGTAGCCCCATACAAAATTTCGCATGCCTTATTCAGATGGCCCATTAGTTAGCGCGATCAAACCGAAAACTAAACGCAGGTTCCATGCGGCCTCATGGAAAGACCTTGTCAACATGAGTGTTATTCATTACGTAAGCAGAAGTTTCGACAATAAACACGCTGTTCAACACTGAACTTCATTTCAGTGTAAATGTCGACCGCCTATTGACACCTCTAACACAGACTTGACTATTAATGCGATTTACTGCAGTGACAAGATCACGCCCCCCTTATCAGCGCTAATGACTCAATCTGTTATCGGCAGTTACAGCAGGAATCCTTCAGAAATGTTGTGTCCGCTGTGCGCTGCTCCCAGGTTTCCTCGATGGCTGAACGCCCTGTATTACTAGATTATAAACCCAGGCAACACCGAAGTGTCGGACATTTCCATCTTTTCCCCTAAAAACGAGACACGATAAAAATAAAAACAAAAATCAATAATACGTTATTATATTAAACATTTATAAATTTAAACATACAAAAATGAGATCAAAATTATTAATTTAGAAACATGGCACTCAAAAAATCATACAAAAATAAAATGTAGGTCTTACTCTGCGAGAGCCTTCCTAGATTCACCTGAATATTTATCAGATATGTAAACCTGTTCCAGAAATAGTTTTTCTTTCGATTTATGAGGGGGGGGGACTCTGAACAAGAGAAATCTTTGAAGTTGGTCTACAAAGTGGTTAAGACTTTCACTGTTTCTATTTTACGTATGTTTTTTTCCCCCATCTGACCATAACGCATTTATTATTGAGAAAACACACTCAATCGGTGCATTAGATCCAGGCAGTGCCAACATAAATGAAAAAAAGACATACTGCCAATAGGAAAACTAATAATTTGTGAAACTGTGTTTTGTGGATTAGCCACCAGGAGTGTTAATATCGTTATAGAAATTGCAATTGCAGAGAATAGCGCCTCTTACCGAGCGGGCATCGATTATTAATGTTAATTAATGTTAGAGAAGAGCACTTAAAAAGCGAGATATTATATGAAAAAAAAAAGGGACGAATGAGACCCCTAAGCTAGATGAGAGGACACATTCGCCTGAAGCCGGAAACAGGCCAATGGCCTATGCCCTTGAACAATTGGAGGAAATGGAAGCATTGTATTACACTTACAGGCTCCATAGTAATACGAAATAAAAATAAGATGAGAGGTTGCTAGATCTGACACGGAATAATCCCGGGGCAGTGAATCGCTTTCTACAAGGTACCAACCTGGAAACAAGATAATCCAACGCGCGGCGTTCGTCTGAATCTCGATACAGGCAAATATGGTCCAGTGTTCGAGATACGAGGTCGGTCTCGCAACTGTCAAAAAAAAAAAAGTAAAAGTAAAGGTATCCCTGTACCAGGCCGTGAAGGCCCATAGCGTTGTGAGACGTCGAGTGCCCCACATTATCTAGACAATCGGCTCAGAGATGGAGGTAAGGTTGTCAGTTTTACGCGCCGACCGCGCTTTACTCCCCCAGGAAAATTATTTAATTAATTCCTGGTAGTCATTTCTGTTAGAGGCTGAGTGAACCACAGGGCCATAGTGCGGCCGGAAGGATTAGGTCAATTGAAAAGAAAATTCAATGACCTCACCGGGATCTGAACCCGCGACCTTCCGGCTTGTAGCTACCGCGTGCCCAGTCTCGCGACCGTAACCAGGGATAATTAGGGCGGGGGCACACCAAGGAAACTGGCAACCGCAACGCAACCGCGATTTCCGAGAATTGTTATCAGCCTGGGTTGAACATAGGTTAGTGAATGGAGTAGCGCAAATTGAGGAAACGGCAACGCAACTCGCGGAAAGACTGAGAAACTCAACTTCCAGGTAATGGAGCATTCCAGTCTGCTCACAATTGCGTTGCCGCGTGGTTTCCTAGTGTCAGGTGTTCTATAACGCACGTCAGTGATTCCTTTTTTATTATGACATGGTAACTATTATTATCTTCCAACGCAGAAGGTAAGTGCACGAAATTAAAAAATGCAATCATGCATTACGTCGGAAGAACATGGTCACTTAATATAATCTGAGCAACTACTCAGTCTGCGCCTGCTAATCTGGAAACTAGTTGCCTGCTTGAAATCGGCGATTATTCTCGGAAATTGCGGTTGCGTAGCGATTGCCAGTTTCCTTGGTGTGCTCTCGCCCTTAGTGTATGACACTCAGAGGCAGTTTTACAGTTCATGGGACCCTAGGGCACTGAGAAATGTAGTGGAGCGTGGGTGTGTTTTTATTGACCAATGAAGGCAAGGAGCAGAAAGTACGCTGATTTTATTGCACATGCAAGCCCCTGGGGCACTCCACCCTGTCATGCTAGACAAGTTGTGTGCCCGCCTCACATGGCACCCATAAGACGCGAGGCCCCCAGGCCATGGCACACTTCGCCTACGCCCGTATCTGCCTCTGGTGACGACATGTGGTCTGGTGGAAGCCGGAAGGGAGAACGTCAGTCCAATTTCTACGAGACCATGCGCCTTCACATCATATGGCACAAGTAATCTTCACGGCACAGCATTTGATTTGCTCGTGTACGAGTGAGTATCTTCTGAAACATGCTGCAGAATGACTGGGCATATTTTCTGAAGCAAACGTTTCCATGCACACACAGCAAAAAGCAGTGTACTATTTTGTTACAAATTAAAATTAACCCAACTTACTTGCATAGCTTCTTTCACGTAATTCGCCATACAGAACGTCATATCACCCAGATCACCCGCTTTATCCATTGGTCCCGAGCTAGTGGCAGTTTGGGGCAGGGGAGTGAAACATCGGCCCTTCGATCCACCCGCAGTGTCCATTGATGGGACGCCCAGGTAATCTTCTTCAGCGTCCATCTTCTTAATCACCAATAGCAATAGTAAGGTCAACAGTTTCCTGCAACTCTGCCCTTGTCTTCTGCTTTTTACGTAAGATAACAGACACATGGGTCACAACTTCCGGAACTATGAGGCGAGTTTTGCACCGTACATACTTATCTCTAGTCTTACTAAATCATGGTTTACTTACACAGTTCACTGTGAACACAGAACGTTATATACTTTCAAACTAATAAATTAATTTTTGTTTCTAACGCCTGGATTTCACTCTGAGACTTGGAATTGTTTTTTGCGGCGTACATACTGATCTCAGATGTTAGCAGATCCTGATTTATTTACATAATTAATGATTCACTGTGGGGACAACTTTTTATCATTTCAAAACCTAGGGAATAGTATATGTTTCTTAAGTCTGGATTTCACTTTCCTCGCAGTTTTCCTGCACATTAAAAAAGCCACAACACTGAACGTGGCCGTCACTAAAAATCTCTACCACACGTCACATATTTTACACATATCACATGTCTCCTCGTGGGAAATATAACACATCAACTGCTCCTACTTCGGAACGCCTGAACTTTTACTGTGTCTGCTACTGTAACCATTTTCCTCTTCACATAGCAGGCTGGAGAAAGTCAGGCGGCTAGAACGCACCTTAAATTCTACACCACAAGTAACTGTGATCTCTCTCCGTACGCTGGTCGTGCAAGAATGTGCTTCACACTACGGTTTGGAGTACATTGAGATGACGTTGTCCCTCGATAACTCCGCCGTACTTGTGTCCCTGTGACAGCTGTCTGGAAAGGAAATCGCTGAGTCACTCCTCACCTGTGGACAACAAGCAGCGAAGATGACGTGAAGAAGTGTGCAATAACTTAACAGCGATAAATGAATGAACTTCGTGCTCACAAACATATAGGCGGGATCCAGAAACGCTTAGAAATAAAACAGATTACTGAGTACAAACCAAACAATCGTGGTACACGGAAAGAATACTGCACAGTCATCTCGTTTGCTGTTTGTGGGCCGTATGCCACGTTTATCTGTGACTGGTCTAAACTACCACACAATGAAACTTATACAGTGACGCTATAGTGTTCAGACGCGGGAGAAGTTCTTTAGTAACTTTTCTTTGGATAGTGACTAATTTGCGACTTTATTTCTTGAACGGTGGTGATGCGTGCTATTCGAATCTGAGGTCAAGACCTTTTCCCCGCGGACAGATAGCCGGAATTGTGTCATATCCGAGCACAGGATTCTCGTTTGGTTGGTCCGAGATCCTACACCGATGTACACTCTGTATTAATATAATCTAAAAAGGGACAAAAGAAATGTCCATCTGAAAGTTTTCATTCGAAAAAACTGAACGTAATTAGGTAACTAAATAAACGGCACTGATTCCTTTTCGGTAACCTAACAGTTCCTTATCTTATAAACAAATTTCCAGCATTTTGTGGAGTCTGAAGGTTCATTACCATGTTCACAAGAGCCCGCCATATTACTTCTTTGTGATTCGTCTGCATATTATCCTCTTCTCTATGTCTATGTCTTCCTAGTGCTTCTCTCCTTCAAGTTTTCCTACCAAAGCTTTGTATTAATTTTTCTTTTCTTTCGTGTGTGCTACACGTTCTGCCCATCTCATCTTCCTTGGATTGATTATGTCGTTATTTCCAGCCTCCCTTAAGGACCAAGTTTCATACGGCCGTGTCATAGCTCAGGTCATGTGGGGTCTGTGGTGGACAAAATGGCACTGGGGAATGATTTCCGCTAGTAACTCGGTTTCCTCTGCCAATTCTCATTCCATCAACTGCTCCACGCTGATCAACATAACACTTCAGGGTAGGTCCACTAGTGCCTGATGCACCAAGTGGGCTTAACCCCAAGAAATTAATTCAATCATATCCATATAAAACAATTCTGTTTATCTTTGCGTTTACAGATGAGACGGGAAGTTAACAGATTCTGAACTGCGCGTTAATTTTGTCCTTAATTTGATCAAGACTCTTGCAGTTAGTTCGCATTCTGACCGCCTGGCATAGTCCGGCCCGGAGAAGTCTTGTGTGTTAGCTTATGATAATACCAAATCTACTGTAACGATAGTAAGTACGTAAAGGTATCCCTGTACCAGGCCGTGAAGGCCCATAGGCTTGTGAGACGTCGAGGGCCCCACATTATTTAGACAATCGGCTCAAAGATGGTGGTAAGGTTGTCAGCCTTAAGCGCCGGCCGCGCTTTGCTCCCCAGGAGAATTATTTAATTCATTCCTGGTACTCATTTCTGTTAGAGGCTGAGTCAACCCCAGGGCCATAGGGCGGCTGGAAGGATTGTGTCAATTGAAAAAAAATCCAATGACTTCATCGGGACTTGAACCCGCGACCTTCCGGCTTGTAGCATAGTGCCTCAACCAACTACGCTACGGCGTGCCCCCACCACTCTAAGGACAATTTCGGCTCAAAATTGGAAAGGATCACCCAAGCAAACCACAGATCTCAGTTCGGAAGTCTGTTTCGTCGAAGTAAGGAGGGCATTTAAATGCTACTTTCATTATTTTGAAAAAAAAATAAATAAATAAAAAGCAGGCTTAGATATTATCTTGTTATTTGTGTGTCTTTGTTCCCGCCATCAAATTTTGAATGCCTGAACTAGTCTTTACGAAATTTGGTATGTATGTCATGGCACCTGAGGTCACCTCAACGGCGTACTTCACAAATCCCCCATTTTTGCTACGAAACAGTTCGCTAAACACGTTCCCGCGGCAATGAACACAAGCAACAATAGAATTGTTGAACACGTCGTATCAAATAAGAGTCTGTGTGTCTGTCTGTGTATCCCCAATTTTAGTATATGTACATCCGAAGCGGTGGAGCCGGGGTAGCTTAGTCGGTATAGCGACTGGCTATGGGCTGAATGACCGAGGGGTCGGAGTTAAGAGTCTCGGTAGGGTCAAGTCGTCTAGACCGGCTCTGGGGCCCCCTCAGACTCCTATCCAATGGGTACCGGGGGCTCTTTCCCCGGGGTAAAGAGGCAGGAGCGTGAAGCTGACCACTCATCTCCAGCTAGTGCCGAAATCAAGAAAACGTGGATCTATACATCCAATCCTCCATACGCCTTCATGGTGTAGTGCTTAATTAGTTAAGCACAGGGACAACTTTACCTTTTGCCATCGAAGCGGTGGTTTGAAGGCTCCCATAACCGCCACGCAGTAAAATATGGTCATGATACCCGTGGGATTCGGGGTGTGTGCTGTGTATCTGCGTATTGTTGCTAGGCAACGGCTCAGTAAAAACGTTCCCGGGGCAACGAAGACTTGTTGGAGGCGTCATTTTCTATGCGGTCCGCGTCGTATCAGGAGAAAGTAAGCGATTAGTTCTTATCAGAACTTCTTGTTTCTTGAGGACGCTAATGTTTGTTTACATAATTACTTGGACTTTTGATAGGTGAAAACATAGGGAGGGGCTGTATGTACAGTATAATGAGGTTTACGTCACGTATCAAAATAACCAAAGATTCGTGTGTCCGCACATGCATTCATATGTCAGATGCAGACGGTCTATTGGCGATGGGAATACAGCGAGACATTCTGAGGGTGAAGAAGCTTTCGGTACGCTGTTCGAAACCAGCAGCAACCAAGGACCTGATAGGGCATATTGGTTACCTCAAGCCTAACCAGAAACACGTGAAATGACACAAAAAGTTTTGAAGAATTCTGTGTTATTGGATGTAATGCGCTGTAAAAGGTGAAGCTATCCCTGTAACAGGCCGTGGATGCCCACAGGGTTGTGAGACGTCGAGGCTCCAACATTTTCTCTAGACAGTCGGCTCACAGATGGCGGTGAGGTTAAGTAAAGCTATCCCTGTAACAGGCCGTGGATGCCCACAGGGTTGTGAGACGTCGAGGCTCCAACATTTTCTCTAGACAGTCGGCTCACAGATGGCGGTGAGGTTAAGTAAAGCTATCCCTGTAACAGGCCGTGGATGCCCACAGGGTTGTGAGACGTCGAGGCTCCAACATTTTCTCGACACAGTCGGCTTACAGATGGCGGTGAAGTTGTCAGCATTGCGCGCCGGCCGCCCTTTACCTCCAAGAACATTGCAAGAATATTCCTGGTACTCGTTTCTGTTAGAGGCTGAGTAGACCCCAGGGACATAGTGCGACTGGAAGGATTGGGTAAATGTCCTATCAGTTATTAAAATTACAGTGGAAGGAGAGTAGGCTACTAGTGCTGTTTCATGTAAAGAAAACGTTTAAGGCCTCCAGAGAACATAATAACAGACGCATTGAACGATAGTTGTACGTATCTATTCGCTAATTTGCCCCGAAAAAATACGCTAGACAAACGGGGAGAAACGTTAGAATTAGAGACAAGGAATACGTACACGTAATCAGATGCAACAGAGCCAGCTCTGATTATGCACAATATATTCTGGAGATGGGATACTCCTATGGCCCTCTCGAAGTTTCGTTTGAATTGTTACACAGTAAACACGTTACAATATGAATACATTTGAAAAATTCTATATTTACCAAGCCCGTAAACAGGACTTCGATTAAACTACATACCGATAAGAACAGCCCAATATCTGACTAAATTCTGAACACACCCACCCAACATACGCAGTGTCGCATAAACTTTCACTAAACATTAGCTGTCCACAGCTCATTCGACGCAGGCACACAATCACAGTAAGTAACCTATCATTCTTAATGTTCAAGTAAATATGTAGCAGGCAATTCAGTATGTTACATGTGTATGTTTCTATATTAAGTCTGTATTTAGAGTTCCAAATGTATCTACGAAGAAAGGCACAATACAACTAGCGTACCAAAATAAACAAAAAACAATCAAACGCTACATGAACTCCCAAATCACGTCAATGGACGTGCCTGAAAACATTAACGTAATGCTGTAAATGACTTAAAGTTCGCCGTTCTTAAAGTTTAATGATCTTTGAGAAAAAATAATTTTAATTATTTTTTAAACTTTTATAGACGTTCTAATATTAATCCTTTTAATTCACTACATCAATTACAGCTGTCAATATATTTGTATGTTTTAGCCATTATTAAGACTATTAAGACTCATTAAGACTATTGATTATATAACACTTTAGCTATATTGTAAATTCAGTGATTGATCCAACATTATATTGTATCAATTAGACTTTATTGTCGCACTTGTGCACTGACTATCCACAACACGTACTTATAGTAACGGTGTATTGTGTGTATTATGATCACTTGCTTTGTGTGACGGATGTATAGAAACTCTGCTTTGCTTACTGCTAGTGGGGTGGGACTAAGTCCCTTGTACTGCGGCCACTTCTGGCCTATTGTACCAGCCCCAGATGACAGGTGAGGGTGATTGTGGAGCAATTGGTGGAATGAAGATTGGCAGGGGAAACCGAAGTACTCGGAGAAAACCTGCCCCAGCGCCACTTTGTCCACCACAAATCCCACTTGACCAGACCCGGGATCCAACCCGGGCCGCCGCGGTGGGAAGCCAGCGACTAACCGCTTAAGCTATGGCGCGGCCCTCTGCATACCTAAGTTCATAAATGGATTTTTCGTATAGATCATAAACCGTTAATCAAATTCTGATGAAATTTGGTACGAAGTAGGAATCTGTGCAAAACGTTATTTGGCCATGTCAGTTTTTAACAACACAGCCTGTTTTAAAAACCTACTCCACATAAGGCAACTGGGCTTTTCCACGTATAAGAGTAAAGTGAAGAGGCCGTGGAGGCCCATAGGGTTGTGAGACGTTGAGGGTCCCACATTATCTAGATAATCGGTTCAAAGATGGCGGTAAGGTTGTCAGCCTTACGCGCCGGCCGCGCTTTACTCCCCAGGAAAATTATTTAATGAACTCCTGGTACTCAGTTATTTTAGTCGATTCATTTGTATCTGTAACACTTCTGACTTGTATTCGGAAAGTACCTGATTCGATTTCGGCCCGGCCACAGACTAACATATTACTCCGAATATAGGGCAAGACTTTCCTTTCCAGATACTGCTTCTTAGAAAACGGGCCCGTCTTATTTTCGGGTCCTTAAGAAGAAATATGAAGATCATTATGAGGAGTAACACTCGGGGTTAAACTATATATTCAACTTTGTTACAAAATAAAACTCCTTTTTTCTTCGATATTCTCATTGGAAAAATGGTGTGTAAAAATGTAATCAATCCTTGTAACAGGATGTGGAGGTCCATAGGGCTGTGAGACGTCGAGGCTTCCATATTTTTTAGACAATCGGCTCACAGATGGCAGTAAAGTTGTCAGCCTTACGCGCCGGCCACCCTTTACCCTCCAGGAAGATTCCTAGTACTCATTTCTGTTAAAGGATTAGGTCAATTGAAAAATCCAATGATTTCATCGGGAATTGAACCCGCGACATTCCGGCCTGTAGCATAGCGCCTCAACCAGTTACGCTACATCGTGCGCCCCCAGAAAAACTGGGGTTGTCCCAATTATGATGCTCTGAATCGCATATACATAGGCCACTTGGCCCTTCACTTCAAATGGTATCCCTCTCAACAAACAAAATACAGTTCAGTAGCTCATTTCCAAGGCTACAGAGATCTTCCAATTGTTAGAATAGCAAAGCACTACGCTTGATTCTGAACCTGTTTGGCCTTGGTAGGAAATGTGAGCTACCCGGTTTGGCCTTACGTTTTTTCCCCATGAAATACGAGGAAGAAACTGAATCCCCTTGTGTTCTGAATATGGCGAGCCACTGCGCAATCTTTCATAAGAAAATTACTAGTGGCAGGTTTCCTAACACGAGGGAGTGACAAATACGTTGCATGTGAAGGAAATGGCTTAAACGGCATTTGTTTTTTATTTTTATATTTTGCATCGAATCGGATAAGACGAATACAGTAATATAAACATACAGAATATCACACAAACGTATAATATTGTGGCGTGTTGCCTATGTAACGCGACAAGTAAATTCACGCGGATTTCGGATTTGGCTAAGACGTTTATTGGACAATCTCTGCTACACTCACACTTACTTGTATTATCAACTTATAACGTTCTTAGACGTTTCCTCTTCACTCTTATAATTACTTGCACCGCTGATCTCGGTGAAGTGTCTTGATCCCTTTGTCGGATGTGAGCTGGCTTCTGCTCTACTCGGAGCTACACTAAAAACTGACTGGTCTCGTCGAAGGTGGACTCTTATAACGTGCACTCGCACTGAATAGAGCGCACCATGTAGGAGGCTTTGGTTTCTCCCGCTGTTACGCAACGAACCTCTTGTTGTGACTTCATCTCCGAGGAAAAACACTAGTGCGTGTGTAACGGTGAACTGTAGACCGTGCCATAGCTCAAGCGGTTAGTCGCTGGCTTCCCACCGCGGCGGCCCGGGTTCGATCCCGGGTCTCGTCAAGTGGGATTTCTGGCGGACAAAGTGGCGCTGGGGCACGTTTTCTCCGAGTACTTCGGTTTCCCCTGCCAATCTTCATTCCACCAATTGCTCCACAATCACCCTCACCTATCATCTGGGGCTGGTACAATAGGCCAGAAGTGGCCGCAGTACAAGGGACTCAGTCCCACCCCACTAGCAACGGTGAATTGCAAAGTCTAGAAATAGCGATAGCGCTGTAATTTCCTGCAGTTCCAAGTTGTGTGTATAAGTTGTCATTAAATCCAATCATCGAATCCAAAACCCCGTCTTATAAGTCACGCACAAAACCCTACATGTGACAATATTAATTTTTCTGTTGTTGCGTGCGTATTAGTTGTCGCAGTAACGCAGAGCCGTTGCCTAGCAACGATAGGAGGGATACGCATACAGACACCCAGACCGATGGGAGGGGTTTATGAAGCATACCACTGAGATGGGCTCAGATGCCATGATATACATACTAAGTTTCATAAAGACTGATTCAGGCATTCGTACATTAATTGGGGTAGACAGTGACGCACAGAAAACATGGAGATCACATAAGGCTACTTCAGGAAAATAGACTAAAAATTAAAACGTGGCTTATGAGATAACCTTTTCGTCTGTCCGTGTTAGGCTTTTGAGATCACCCCACCATCTGTCTGTGTATCCCCTTACTTTCTAGGCTTATGAGGCTTACGAGATCATATTGTTGTGAATTCAGAGATTTTCTTATTATTGGCGTCAGTTTCATTTATGTAACGCTATAATTTTCTAGCCTAGTTTCAGGTAGGCTTATGCGATCTCCATTCTCTCTATGTATCCCCCCATTAACATCTCAATGGCTGAACCAGACTTTATGAAATGTAGTATGTAAATATCATGGCATATTCTTGGACGCATCGTTTTCTATCCGGTCTGTTCATATCAACGAAAGTAGGTGATTAGTTCTTCCCAGAACTTCTTGTTAAAATAATATTAAGCCAAGTTAATATTCGGATTGTTTTTCTTCTATTATTATCCGTTTCGCTTTTATTAACAGACTGTCAGTAAGTCGGAACAGCTCAAGAGGTTAGTCGCTGGCTTCGCACCGCGGCGGCCCGGGTTCTGTCCCGGGTCTGGTCAAGTGGGATTTGTGGTGGACAAAGTGGCGCTGGGGAGGGTTTTCTTCGAGTACTTCGCTTTCCCCTGCCAATCTTCATTCCACCAAATTCTGCATCATCATAATCACCCGGGGCAAGTACCAATCAGTGGCCGACGTGCCGAGTGGACCCAGCTGGACTCGACCCCCCATATGCGACTAAAAAAAAGCCGGAACAGCTAAGTGGGTAGAGAGACGGGCTACGAGCTGGACGGCCCGGGTTCAATTTCCGGCATGGCAAGATTTTTTCTTCTTCTCGACGGCGTGGGGACCGGCTCTGGGGTTCACCCAGCTTCCTATTCAATGGGTACCGGGGGCGGTTTCTCAAGGACTAAGGTTGCCAGGGCGTGAAACTGACCACTCACCTCCATCTAGTGCCGATATACCTCCACTCCCCACTCCCCCATATGTCTTCATGGCGCGGTGCTTAATTAAGCACCTTTTGTTACCTATCAGATTGTAAAGTCTTTTCTTCTAAAAAAATGGCAAGATGGAGAAAAGAGGGACAAGATCATTCTTTGCGCACGGTGCCATGTTGTCTTCAACATGTTCTGGATATGCGCGTCACTTCAGGACGGCTGCATTCAAATGAAGACGAATGTAACAGGTTTCTCGTGAAACTTTCGCCCCTCTTTAGCAATAACGTTTAACATCAACGTATTAAGTTATAGTAACCTGTCTATATCCATGACGGAAATAGTTTATGTTATTTATCTTCATGCACTCGTCACACGTCTCCTTGTAGAGCTACTAACAGAATAAAAATTAGTCTTGACATTGATGAAGCCACACGGTACGTGACGGAAATGCCGATTCAAATATTCGTTCATGGAATTTATGAAACGTTATGGGAGAAACAAATAAACTCCGTGGTTTTAGCCCGCAACCGAACTATACCGACCGAGCGACCGCCGCCTGTCGGCGAAGTTATTTTCAACTTTAGCGGATAAAGAGTGTCGCGTGGTCAGCGCAACGGATCCCCACGCCCGTTAATTTCGGTTTTCTAGACCAGAGCCTCTATTTCCTTGAAATAGCTCCTCAATTATCCTCACATGGCTGAGTGAACCCCGTTCCAGACCCACTACTTCTCAGAAAATCTGGTAGCGCCGGAAATCGAACCCGGACGTCTGGAGCTGTAGCCAGGAACTCTGATCACTAGACCACAGACGAGAATATCCACAGAAATTAAAGCGTTGCAATATGTCAGGGGCTTCTGATGAAACAATTCTCCGACGCAGATGTTTCTGCCCCTCGTATCGAAAAAGTCCTGTAGTCTGTCTTAACTAATACTCTGTTTCCTTCCTTTACGCAACGCTAGAATCGTGTGATTGTACACTTGTCGCAAGCTCGCCGTCACGTGATCATCGTCAGGTTCGTCTATGTAATACGCAATGAAGCACTGCAGTCAGGATTCATGCCCCTGACACTCCACTCTGAGGTAATGCATGCAAATCTGAGGTAATATACAGAGTGGCTCACGGAATGATCCAGTATTTCATTTAGTATTAATTATTCAACCACTCAAAAAACATGGTAACAGAGAAGATCATGGAGATTAGTTCTTACTCGTCCCGAGCGCTCTGTTCCTGCTCATGCGCCAGTTTACGCAGAATGGCTGACAAAAGAAGACTGACTGTGGATAACGCATAGAAACGGTGATGTTCTTTACTGAAACAAGAAGGGCTGTTGTCACACAGAGGCGGTTTCGTGCTCATTGTATATTGATTTATAAAATAAAGATTTTATTAATAGATGAAATACTGGATCATTTCGTGCGCCATCCTGTATGTTTTTTCAGTGCGTGTTCGCTCTCTCACAAATTGGCTATTCATGTGTCACTTTAGGATGTGTCACTGCACACTGATGCCTCATCCTTCCGTTACCAGTGTATTGTTACACGTGACTTGTAATTCATACTATCGACAAAGCGACAACGTCGGGGACTTTCCCGTGTTCTTTTGTTTTCTGGACTGCAGAAGTCAGTGTGCATCCATAAGGTGCTACCGGCCATCTCAACACGGGTTTTCTTGTTTTTCCTCTGTATTCAAGTAGGCGCAGAAATGGTTCACAAGTTCCAAATTGTTACAGCGTGCTTG
The DNA here is from genome assembly GCF_002891405.2 of Cryptotermes secundus. Taxonomy (NCBI): domain Eukaryota; kingdom Metazoa; phylum Arthropoda; class Insecta; order Blattodea; family Kalotermitidae; genus Cryptotermes; species Cryptotermes secundus. The sequence continues at coordinate 88,207 of NW_019744178.1, forward strand.
TCATGCATCCCTCCTGGTTTGAACCCATCAAAATTTAGCTCCACTGCTTCCAAGGCCACAACAATTATTTCTTTTCCGTATTGTACATCGACATTCATTTAAAAGAGATCAAAATTCCGCTGTCCCTTTATCAGGCCACAGATTCTAACCACTTCATTTTCACACCGCCCTTATCAGAAGGGCGAGCGGGCGAAGCCTGCGAAAATTCTAATATGATGTTTTCTATCTCCCACCACAGTACCGTGTCTCTCGCTTTTCCCAGGACTTTTCACTTTCACCTATTCTTCTACTATACGTTCTCTCCATATCCTGTTTTTTCCTGAGCTACCGAACAGGAGGGAGCCAGGACAGCGCAGTCGGTATAGAGACTGGCTACGGGCTGGAGTTCGAGTCCCGGTAGGATCTAGAATTTTCTCTTCTCCATGTCGTCCAGACCGGCTCTCGGACCCAACCAGCCTCCTATCAGAAGGGTACCGGGAGGCTCTTTTCCTGGGGGTTAGGCGGCCGGGGCGTGAACTGACCACTCACCTCCAAGTAGTGGCGAGGTCATGAAAACATGGATCTATATAACCACTCTCCTATACGCCTTGATGGTGTAGGGCTACAGTAGTTAAGCACAGGGACAATTTTACCCTTTTTAACTACCGAGTAGGAGTCGGCTCTTCCCTTCTTGATGGACGGCTAATCGTCCAACGCAGTGGATGTCAGGGCGACTGGCCAACCAAAGCTCCGAATTCGATTCAAAGTTTGGTCGGTACATATAACGCCTTGTAGTTAGACACACGAGCCATAATCACAAATGCGGGACACACAAGAACATGGCGGCTCTACGTCTCCAGACAGTAGGAAACCCACATTCCAACTTATTTCGGAAACATTCACTGCAAAGAGACAGCTACACAGCGGCCGCAGAAAGACAAATGTTATGTGCACATTGTGCGTACAGACCTCGTGTGTCATAGCGGCTCAGTTGTTCATAACGAATGGTAATTAGTAATAACAACTCCAGCGTTCTAATAATTACGTATACAAATCCTAAATTCTCTTTTTTTCAGTACGGAACCTACTTGACTTCTGTTACCTTGATGGACATTGAGACAAGCAAATGTCACTTCAATAACAATGTTTATGGGTTCATTACTAGCTTTTGAGTTTAAAATCTAGACATCATTTTCTCTCTTATTTATACTTCTAAAATTCGAATACAAGCAAATGGAATCAGGACGACCAGCATAATTTAACGGACGGTTTATGCGCGCAGCGTACCTTCCCCGTGCGCGAAAAGCAATGCAGTTAAAAAAAATAACTCCGCGTTTTTTAGTCCGCAAGCGAACTATACCGACCGAGCGACTGCCGCTTGTCGGTGAAGTTAGTGCTAACTTTAACGTATAGAGTGTGTCGCGTGGTCAGCGCAACGAATCCTCATGGCCGTTAATTTCGGTTTTCTAGCCCGGAGTCGCTATTTCCTTGAAATAGCTCCTCAATTATCCTCACGAGGATGAGTGGACCCCGTTCCAGACGAACTACTCAGAAACTCTGGTAGAGCCGGGAATCGAACCCTGGACCTCTGACCCCTAGACAACAGAGGCGGTCACCACCCAGTTAAAGCGCCTCTAAAGCCATACCTTTCCCATGCACCAGAAAGTTAATTCTCAAACGATGGGTCACGTCCCACTAGAGAGACTTGACATTCTCCTGATAGAACTTGAGGTCTCGAATTAATGACTGATCTACAGATCCACGTATCCTTGACATCGGCACTAGTTGGAGGTGAGTGGTCAGCTTCACGTCCCTGTTGCCCATTGTACAGGGGGCTGCATGGACCCCAGAACTGATTTGCATGACGTGGAGAGGAGAAAAATCTTGCCCCAACCGGGACTCGAACTGGGACTCCTCGGCCGTCAAGCTCGTAGGCAGTCGCTATACCGACTGCGCTACCCCCTCGCCATATGTCTTCATAGTGTAGTGCTTAATTAGTTAAGTACAGGGACAACTTTGCCTTAATTAATTGTACAATATTTGTAGAAATACACTTCTTGGAGATAAGAGCGCCTGCGCTTCTGGGATGTGACGCCATGTAGTCTGGTGGAGCACTCACCCCAGTGGCACAGGTACAAGGGGGGACAAGCTACCTAGATATGAGTTCACTGTAGGCTGCTTCGGGTGTGATGACACGATATTCCTGTGTGGCGTGACGGTGCATCACAACGCGGCATGCGCTTGCGCACTTCAGCACTGATCATAATCTCTATTGTAGCGATCCTAACCAGTAACCCGCGGGTCGGATTCGGCCCGCCAACTGCTTTTATAATGTCGCATGTGCTGTCGAGTACTCTCGAAAGGTGTAACTGCAGCCAGCGAAACATTTCGTAGATGCCTTAATGCGTGTACAGGAACACTGCAGGTGTACAAAACTGTACATCTGTTACCGCGCAGCCGGACAGACCACTGCAACACTGTTCACTGACGGTGGGAAGGGGGGTGGCGAGGTAGCGTTAATTTGTGTACTACTTTATTTGTATTTATTATGTGGTTCCCCTACGGGATGGCTCAGTCGGTATAGCGACTGGCTACGGGCTGGACGACCGAGGGGTCGGAGTTAAAGTCCCGGTAGGGTCAAGAATTTTCTCTTCTCTATGCCGTCCAGATCGGCTGTGGGGTCCACCCAGCCTCCAGCGACTCTTTCCCCAAGGGTAACGCGGACGGAGCGTGAAGCTCACCACTCAACTCCAACTAATGCCAAGGTCTAGAAAATGTGGATCTATACATCCAGTCCCCCAAACGTTTCTATGGCGTAGTGCTTAATTAGTTAAGCACAGGGACAACTTTACCTTTATTTGGTTCCCCCAGCACAATGCATGTATAGATGTACTACATACGTTAAAGGTTTACAATATGTTTCAGCCTTTCGGCCATCATCAGGTACTGTATGTGCAGCTTGACTTGTTTTCCCTTTTACCCAGAGTGGCCAGTGTATGGGTGCATTTTGTGCCGGTCATTTACATATTAGTGCAATGCCCTTGTACTCGTCTCAGTTGTAGTGTCAAAATATTTTAATATTGACCGCCTCTGTGGTCTAGTGGTGAGTTCCTGGCTACAGATCCAGAAGTCCCGGGTTCGATTCCCCGCGCTACCAGATTTTCTGAGAAGTAATAGGTTCACTCAGCCTCGTGAAGATAATTGAGGAGCTACTTGAATGGAGAAGTAGCGGCTCCGGTCTAGAAATCCGAGATTAACAGCCGTGGGAATCCGTTGCGCTGACCACGCGACACCCTCTATCCGCAAAAAAAAAAAGTTGGAGTTAACTTCGCCGACAAGCGGCGGTCGTTCGGTCGGTATAGTTCGCTTGTGGACTAAAAGCCACGGAGTTTTTTTAATATTAAAATGTCAGTTATGGTTATGACATGTGTTATGCCGTAATTAGAGTCGATGAATATAAAAACGGTGTAGTTTATATCTCATGTAGTACTTAGGGCTGCCGTCGTGTGTCGTTGTGTGAGTGACGGTGTTTGGATTGGAGATCGGATTTATTGACCACTTACAGATCGTAACTGCAAGTAACTATAACACTATAGCTAATTTCCGAACTTTACAAATCACTACAGCACATTCTAATACTTTTTAGTCTGCTGTGTCTTCAACAGTCATTCCCCGGTAACGGCTCCTAACAATTGGGATTCTTCAACTGCACCAACCAAATCTTTTCTTCACAGATTCCCTTACGGCTGACTAACTCAGAGTCAGAGTCAGAGTCAGAGTCAGAGTTACTTTGCGACTGGCGGTTTACCGCCAATCAGTTCGTCCTGGCGACAAACCCCTTGAGACCCACGACAAGAATTTTTATCTTCCAACTGAACCCTTGCAGTTATAGTCCTTATGTAACATCCTCTCTGACGAGAGGATGGGTCTGTCGTTTACAATTACTGCTGGTCCTCGCCAGGGCAGTCGTTCTGAGGTCCGAGTCCTGCGAGACTCATGACCACACTTTACTGTCTCAGATTCGACTCCTCCAACCTGGAGGGCCAGGTTTCCTTATTTATATTCCATAGGAAGAGGGTGGGCCGGTTATAACCCCAGGCACTGGGTTCCCTTTTCGTCGCCTCCTACGACTCGCTGGGCTACGGTGGAGGTATTCGACCCCACCTCCACAAGGGGTGGCTGACTAACTTCTAAATCTGTCATAGTTATAACATCTCGGCTCGGACCGCGTAGAAATTACCGTTCATTGTTGTACTCCAATTGTTTCCATGGGAAGGTGTTTGTCTGCGAAGGCGTTACCCAGTAACGGCTGCGTATACTTGCTTATTAGAAATCTGTTACCTAGCTGCGAATGCTGTTTTCGTTGTTTCGAGGTCGTTGCCAAGTAACGGGTCTAAGAAAGGTAAAGGTAAAGTTATCCCTGTAACGGGCCGTGAAGGCCCATAGGGCTGTGAGACGTTGAGGGTCCATCTTTTAGGCAATCGGCTGGTAGATGGCGGTAAGGCTGTCAGCCTTAGGCATTGGCCGCCATTACCACCAGGAAGATTCCTGGTACTCATTTCTGTTAGAGACTGAGTCGAACCCAGGGTCATGGTGCGGCTGGAAGGATTAGGTCAATTGAAAAAAAAATCCAGTGGCCTCATCGGGAATCGAACCCGCTACCGTCCGGTTTGTAGTATAGTGCCTCAACCAACTACGCTACCTCGTGCCCCCAGTAACGGGTCTATATGCTACAATATAATTTGAGGGTGTCTAGACATCACAGAGTTTTGAGAACCCCTATCTTTTTGACTTAAGACGAACTGTGCACAGATATTTTTGAAATAATTCTTGAGAACTCGGCGACCCCCCGCCGTTAGAGTAAGTCGCAAAGAGATCGCTACCCACAGTTTGGGAAGCCATGCCTTACCAGATAAATGGCGATGTTCCCTATACACATGCCGGCAAAGGAGGAAAGTAATGATATTTATATGCGTTATCTGAATGACTTGGCGTTCTATGGCGTTTATTATCGCGTATGTCGTGACGATATCATGTGTGTTCACTGTATTCACAAAGGACCAAAGTCTACAGAGAACTGCAACATAAACGAAAACAGGGCGTTAGGAGGTTACACTTGCTAAACTTTTGTTCCTTCACAATTACAACTCTATGCAAGAAGTGGGCCAGTTTATCCAAGTTCTACCTATTTTGTGTATCGCATAATGCAGAAATCTGGTTCGTCTGTCTATCCTGTCACCCATTCTAGACATCAGAAACTCCCGAAATGCAAATAAATCATAAGGCTAATCTTAACAAGAACTTCTGGGAAAAACTGATCGCCTACTGCAGTTTGACATGACAAGGACCGCATAGAAAACGACTTTTCTATTCCTGTAACAGGCCGCGGAAGCCCACAGGGTTGCGAGACGTCGAGGCTCTCACATTTTCTAGATAATCGGCTCACAGATGGCGGTAAGGTTGTTAGCCTTACTCTCCGGCTGCCCTTTACCCTCAGGAAGATCCCCGGTACTTATTTCTGTCAGAGACTGAGTTGACCCCGGGGCCATAATGCGGCTGGAAGGATTAGGTCAATTGAAACATCCAATGACCTCATCGGGAATCGAACCCGCGACCTTCCGTTTTGTAGCATAGTGCCTCAGCAAACTACGCTACCGCGTCCCCCCAATAAAAAACGATGCGTCTAATAATTCTTCTATTGTTGCGTGTGTATTCGTTGCCGTGGGAACATGTTCACTGAGCCACTGCCTAGCAACGACAGGGGGATACATAGACACAAAGAAGCTAGTTGGATATCATATGCCTCAATTTTTTTTTTCAAAATAGGGAAAATAAGCTAAAAACAAAGGCAGCCTTCGCCATACAGCGGCACGTTACACACTGAACTCAGAGTAACGCGGGTTTCAGAAAATTCATCGTGTACTGCAAAAACCAATTTTTTGAAATTATCTCTTTAAAACGCGGTCCGTGATTCCACTCTGTGGACCGCGTTTTGGACGGGCCTCTATGCGCGGACTTCTGGCGAATTACGTGTATATATATATCGACACAGCTCTCTTTTCCAGGAAAATGCGTTCCGTCTGCTGGTACTTCCGTTCCACTGAACGCAGTCTCTACGCAGTGTTGCCTGCTTACACAAGACAACTCATGAGCGATTTCGTGAGAACTAAGGGCATAAAACCCGCACAAGTATGGCGATGAAAGAAGTCTCTCTCTCGTGACACAGCAAGGACTGTCTTCAGTGCAAGCTAGAATAGACTCTGGTTTAAACCGATAGCGCGAAGTTTCCTTATCGGCCACCCACTGAGACCCTGACCTCCAATAATCGTCACTGGATGAATTTCTATGAAATCATGCTCATATACGTGGTGCAATCCAAAAGTTTCCGAAATATATTAATAAAAACTATTACATCTTACCTAGATCTTATTCTGTACCGCCACCTTCAAAGTAAGTCCCCTTGGGAGCGCATACACCGATCCCAGCGTTTCTGCCACTTTTCAAACGCATCATGGAAGTCTTTCTTTGTTAGGTGTTTAGTACCGTCTGCGTTTCCGCTTGAATTTCCTCAACTGTATCAAATCTTCGCCCCTTCAACTTGATTTTCATCTTGGGGAAGAGAAAGAAGTCGCATGGAGCTAAGTCTGGTGAGTACGGTGGGTGGGGAACAACTGCCATCTTGTTTTTAGCCAAAAATTCCTGCACAATGTAAGCCGTACGCGGTCGTGCGTTGTCATGGTGGAGTACCCAGTCGTTCGTGCGCCATTTCTCTGGACGTTTTCTCCTCATGTCCTCCCTCAAACGCCTTAGAACATCGCGATAGAACTCTTTATTGACTGTCTGACCAGGAGGGACGAACTCCTTATGAACAATCCCGTTAATATATAAAAAAAAACAGAGATTTGACTTGACTTGACTTAACTTGACAGACTTGTCGAGCTTTTTTTGGCCGAGGCGAAAAAGGGCTCTTCCATTGCGACGTTTGCTGCTTACTTTCAGGGTCGTAGCCATAAACCCAACTTTCGTCACCAGTGACAACCTTCGAAAGAAAGTTTGTATCCTCTTGAAGCTCTTGTTGAAGTTCGCTGCAGACTTCCAAGCGATGCTGCTTCTGTTCATTTTGCAGCAGTCGTGGCACAAACTTCGCCGCAATCCTTCTCATGTTCAGTTCCTGTGACAAAATTCATTGACATATACCACAACTTAGTCCCAAGGTCAGAGGTCTTGGATGGTCAGTCTACGATCTTGCAGAATCAGATCCATAAATTTCGCGACATTTTGCGACGATCGTCATCATCAGTCGATGTTCGGCCATTTTCGAAAAGCTTATACCAGTCGTAAATTTGTGTCTGGCCTAAACTGTGTCACCCAAAGCTTGCTTCAACATTTGGTGCGTTTCTGCAGCGGTTTTCCCAAGTTTAAAACAAAACGTTATACAGACACGCTGCTCTTCTCAGGTCAGCCATCGCAAAACCGCAAACTCACGGAAGCACAACAATGGAAATACGTTCACCAACAATAAACCCAACCAATCGACGCCGCTTGCCACACTAATTCATGAAGGGTGTGTGGGGAGACATCTAGCGGTATTTCGATGTACTCATAACCAATCGCGCGCAAAATTCAAATTTCGGGAACTTTTTGATAGCACCACGTATATTTACCAATGATACCGCCTGAAATGTATAAAAATGTGCCTTTAACGTGGCACACAACTTAATTTGGAGGCTTCATGCCGTCACACAACACGCTGATAATAAGCGACTGAATTGAATATACTGTCGTGTGCAGTAGGAGAATAAACACGTTCCCGCTGCAACGAATGCGCATTCAACAATGAGGTTACTGTTAGAAAAGTGTTTTCTAATTTGTCCGTGCAAAGTGGTTATAAGGAAAATAATTGGGGCCCCGTGTGGAGGCGGGGTCGAATACCTCCACCGTGACCCTGCGATTCGTAGGAGACGACGAAAACAGAAATCTCAAATCTGAGACAGTAAAATATGGTCGCGAGTCCCAAGGAACTCGGACCCGAGAAATGCTGCACTGGCAAGGGCCAGCAGCATGTACAAAACACAGACTCGTCCTCTCGTCAGAGAGGGCGCTCCACAAAAACAAGACCGTAAATGTCAAACAGTAATAAATATCTTGTCATATGCCCCAGATTGGGCTCGGCATCAAGACTTACTGACTGACCGTTCAGTCGCAATGTGACTTTGACACAGATATAGAGGACAGATCCTCCCTCTCGTTAGAGAGGGCGCCCCACGATAACAAGACTGTATCTGCCAAACAGTAATAAATATCTGGTCATAAGACCAAGACTGATTGACTGACTGACTGACTGACTGACCGACCGCCCGTCCGTCGCTATGTGCCTTTGACTTTGACACAGTTATTATTCTGACAAAAGATAGACCTGTCCTCTCGTCAGAGAGGGAGCCCCACAATAACAAGACCGTAACTGTCGAACAGTAATACATATCTGGTCATAAGCCCTAGACTGGGCTCGACACCAAGACTGACTCACAGATAGACCGTCAGTCGCAATCTTTCACTTCGACTTTGACACAGTTATTCATAAGAGACAAACACATCTCGTCAGAGAGGACGTTACATAAGGACTACAACCGCAAGAATTCAGTTGGAAGAAATCTCTGGTCGTGGGCTTCAAGGGCTGACACCAATATGAACTGATTGTCGGTAAACCGCCAGTCGCAAAATAACTGCGACTTGACACAGTTAGCTCTCGTGTGGAGGCGGGGTCGAATACCTCCAATGTAGCCCTGCGAGTCGTAGGAGGCGAGGAAAAGGGAACTCAGTACCTGGGGGTATAACCGGGCCACCCTGTTCTTGGGGGATATAAATACGGGGACCTGGCTCTTCAGGTTCGAGGCGTCTCGAATCTGAGAGGGTAAAATGTGGTCATGAGTCCCGCGGGATTCTGATCCCAGAATGACTGCGCTGGCGAGAACCAGCAGCAATTGTAAACGACAGACCCATCCTCTCGTGAGAGAGGATGTTACATAATTAATATAACCGCAAGCTGCAGGACCACCCTTTGTCGGCTGTCCGCGACTGCTTATTAAATACATTCCCAACTACCCTCCATAAGTGGAGTATTCTTGTGAACACGGTAATGAACCTTCGGGTCCTATAAAATGTTCCGAAATTCTTGAGTAGCTGAGCGACTGGCGGCTTCTCAGGAAGGGCTCAATTCCATGGAGTTAGTCACTTCAGATACCGACTAAAACCGTGTCACAGTTCCTAAAATGCTTCGAACTGCACTGCTGTATGGCATGTGCAGATTTGAACACGAGAGGAGCAGAAATTCACTTCATCCCCGACCGCCTGTAGCTCGTCTTCGGGAACCACTGGTTTGAATAGGTGCCACAAACGTTCGTGGAAAGGAGGAGTAAAGCAGGAGACTGAACTCAGTGAAGTCAGTAGCGGAAGGAGAGGCAATAATGACATAGCTATTATACAGATGTTAATTGTGGGAAGATGAGGAAATATCCGTCAGGTTCCTATTATCAGACCCATGTTTTCTAATAGGTGAAGTTAAGAGCATGGAAACTGGCTTTATTATGACAACCGAAGAACTGAAAAATTCAAGTAACGCAAGTTTTCTTTATTATTTGTTGATAAAATTCTCCCAAATTCCACACTGTGTACTTGAAGGTGCATGGAACTGGAATCTGACGCTCAGGCAAGCTTGCAGTGTCACGAGAGAAGGTTCTGCCGTTGAGGCAAGATCCTGTGGCCTTCGCTAGTTCACATAATTTACGTATAACTGCTGGTTCATGATTCAGCAACTTTCATCGTATTTACCATTTCTGAAGCTGACATTCACTGCTCATAAATATACAAGCATCTTAAATTCAAATCTCTATATGGAATCATAATTTAGAATAATAATCGTACGTATAAAATCTATTGTTGTACCGTCATCACAGCACTCGTAAAGTCATGTAGTAACTACTACATGTTTCGGCCCTTTTTCGAGCCGTCATTTGGTATATACAGCTTTTCTTACATTTACCTTTTTCCCTGGCCCGCTAGTTCTCCCTATATTGATCAATGTTTACACAATGGGAGTGTTTTAGTTTTTATGTTCTATGTAATGCTCCTCCATGTTAGGTGGGTCCCTGTCACCACGGCATGGCGCGTCCTCAGGTTGCGGATGGAGGAGACGCCCTCCAGTTTTGGAGGGAAGCTGTGAATATATTGAATAAGCAGTGGCGGAGGGCCGACAAGGGGTGGTCCTCCAGCTTGGGGGTTGGACGTGGGGCTTTAACTCCTCGCCGTAAAAAATCATTATGTTACAAAAATGAACACAAAGCCTCGGACCTGGACTGATTCCTTGGATAAACGACGTAAGCTAAAGAAAATGGATATGAGATTTGGCACTTGGAATGTACGAAGTTTGTATAGGGCAGGTTCGCTCAGGGCAGTGGCAGAAGAAATCCACACAGCTGAGCCGTTAGTACCTGATCCTAGCCCTTTTGAGGTTGAAAGTGCTATTGCAAAATTGAAATGGTATAAATCGCCAGGTAGTGATCAAATGCCGGCAAAACTTATTCAAGCAGGAGGCGAAATATTACGTTCTATGATCCACAATCTAATTACTTCTACATGGCATAAGGAAAAATTGCGTATCAGTGCAAGGAGTCTATTATTGTGCCAGTTCACAAGAAGGGTGATAATTATCGAGGGATATCACTGTAATCAACTTCATACAAAATTTTATCCAATATTCTTCTCTCAAGGTTAAGTCCATATACAGGGTGTTTCACGACTTTAGGGCATAACTGCAGGAGGTGATTTCCTAGGTCTTTGTGATAAAAAAAGTTCATATAAACATGTGTCCGATTTTGGACGGTTACGGAGTTATGACCGTTTTAAACTCAGAAGAGAAGATAACGATTACTGACAATAAACGGAACAAAATAATAAACCAGCATAATACACGACACATTTCAAGTAGGAATGTAAAGTTAACTTCGTGAAATTACTTTTAATTTGAATTTATTGGTGCTTAAAGCTGATTTTCGAAAATGCCACCGCCGGCC
>NW_019744178.1:99331-122216 GCF_002891405.2 Cryptotermes secundus
GAGAACGCTCTGTCTGTAGCTGGCTAAAAATAGCGACCTGCCAGCTGACAGACGCGGTTCATATGAGGGCGTGTACGGGAATGAAAAAACGGTCATAACTCCGTAACCGTCCAAAATCGGACACATGTTTATATTAACTCTTTTGATCACAAATATCTAGGAAATAATCTCCTGCAGTTATGCCCTAAAGTCGTGAAATACCCTGTATAGATGAAATTATTGGGGATCGTCAGTGTGAGTTTCGATGTAACAGATCAACTACAGATCAGATCTTTTGCATTCGTCAGATATTGGAGAACAAATGGGAGTACGATGAGACAGTACATCAGCTATTCATAGACTTCAAGAAAGCCTATGATTCAGTTAGGAGGGAAGTATTGTACAATATTCTGATAGAGTTTGGGATACCCATGAAACTAGTTAGGTTGATTAAAATGTGTTTAAACGAAACGTATAGTAAAGTCCGTGTAGGTAAACATTTGTCTGATAAATTTCCTATCCAGAATGGTCTAAAACAAGGAGATGCTTTATCGCCACTCCTTTTCAACTTTGCTTTAGAATATGCCATTAGGAAGGTCCAGGGAAACCAGCTGGGACTGAAATTAAACGGGACACATCAGCTGTTGGTCTATGCCGATGATGTGAATCTACTGGGTGATAATGTAGATACCATAAAGAAAAACATACAAACTTTAATTGACGCAAGTAAAGAGGTTGGTCTAGAAGTAAACACAGAGAAAACTAAGTATATGTTACTGTCTCATCACCAAAATACAGGGCAAAATCATGATATAACGATAGGAAACAGATGTTTTGAAAATGTGGCACAATTCAGATATTAGGGAACAACGATAACAGATCGAAACCTGATTCAGGAGGAAATTAAGAGAAGATTGAATTCGGGTAATGCTTGCTGCCATTCAGTCCAGAACCTTTTGTCTTCTCGTCTGCTGTCCAAAAACATAAAAATTAGAATATACGTGTACAAAACTATAATTTTGCCCGTGGTTCTGTATGGGTGTGAAACTTGGTCTCTGACATTAAGGGAGGAACATAGACTGATAGTGTTTGAGAACAGGGCGTTGAGGAGAATATTTGGACCGAAGAGAGATGAAGTGACAGGAGGTTGGAGAAAACTGCATAATGAGGAGCTTCATAACCTGTACTCTTCTCCAAGTGTAATTAGAATGATCAAGTCAAGGAGGATGAGATGGGCAGGGCATGTAACACGAATGGGGGAGACGAGGAATGGGTATAGGATATTGGTGGGAAAGCCAGAAGGAAGGAGACCACTGGGAAGACCAAGGCGTACGTGGGTGGACAATATTAAAATGGATCTTAGAGAGATAGGATTGGATGATATGGATTGGATAGATCTGGCTCAGGATAGGGACCAGTGGAGGGCTCTTGTGAACACAGTAATGAACCTTCGGGTTCCATAAAATGCTGGGAAATTCTTGAGTAGCTGCAGAATTGGTAGCTCCTCCAGAAGGGCTCAGCTCCATGAGTAAGTAAGTATGTAATGCCCCTTTTGTATAAGGTGAATTAAGTATAATACAGGGTTAGTCAAAAAGATGTTACCACGTATATGGTAGGTCGATAGGAGCTTTGATGGAAGTCTTTATGTCACCGTCAGTAGTAAGGAATAAATTTAATAAATGATTTAACAAGGATCCTCCAATCCGTTTAACTATCAGTCGAATTCATGAGAACTTTGTGCGCACAGGGTCTGTGGCAAATGACTGTAAGGACGACCGAGAGGTGTTCCAACGGAAGAAAATATCACATGCCTTCAAGAAGCAATAATCAGGAGCCAAAGAAAGTCAACTATGAGATTATCATTTGAAACCAGGATTTCTCAGTCAAGTGTTTGCAGAGTTCTCCATTTAGGTCTGGCAATGAAGCCGTATCACATTCAAATTGTACAAGCACTTTCTGATGCTGATAAAATTGCTCGTGTAGAAAGTGCACAAATTTTATTAGAAATGATAGAAATAGACCCTTCTGTTTGTTCCTTATTTCGGATGAAGCCACATTACATGTGAGTGGAAAAGTCAATAAGCACAATTGCGTCATTTGGTGTACAAAGAATCCGCATGAAGTAAGAGGGGGCAGTCGAGACTCTCCTAAGGTTAACGTATGGTGTGCTATTTCTAAGTTTGGAATAACTGGTCCATATTTCTTAATGATTTGACTGTAACGGGCGCTTCTTACTTGGATATGTTGCAGAATTTTGTGGAAGCCAATCTACCTCTACCAATCTCAAGATATGGATTCTTTCAACAAGATGGTGCACCCCTGCATTACTCCTTCCTAGTTCGAAGATACTTGGATGATACATTTGGTAGACGTTGGACTGGAAGAGGTGGACCTTTGCCTTGGCCAGCAAGGTCACCAGACTTGACTCCATGTGATTTCTGGTTATGAGGAATGGTCCAGGAACGTGTGTATGCTAAAAATCTCGCGACATTAATGATCTTAAACAATGCATAACAACGGCTGTCCGCTCTATACCTACAGAAATGTGTCAACGAGCTGTGGCCTGCATGGTGGACAATCTGCACAAATGCAGTGAGAACCAAGGAGCACAGGTCGAAGGAGTATATTAGCTTTATTTGGACTTTTGAATAAAATACTTAAAAAAAACACATGCCAATCTCATATAATATTAATGTATACAAAAGAGGCATTATATAGAACATAAATTATATGTATACACTGGCCGTCTTGTAGTGCACTCAGTTTCACCTGTCACTTCACAACATGCTTCGGCAACATAGTGCCATCATCAGGTGTCCCAATTACGTCAATCTATTGCATTGCTTGCCCTCATATGTTTTCACAACACCATTTAAAAAGTATTTAAAAAGTCAGTATTTGTCAACTATGATAAATTTACAGTCGCTAAAACTTGTTAAGATAATTCATCTTATTTGTCTTAATTAAAACTTGCATGTGGTTCGTTCACTACGGGGTCGTTTTTCTTATTTTCTGTGTAAACCGCGTCTTGTGATGTGTGTTCCCTTCTTAGCTGCGAGTGTACGGCCACTGTATACATATAATGGATGAAAATCAGTGCAACAGGACGCTAAAATATAACATTAGAACATAAAGCCTTAAACATTCCCATTGTGTAAACACTAGCCAATGTATGGAAAACTAAAATGCCAGGGGAAAAGGTGAATGTAGGCAAGAAAGACCGAAATGTGTAGTACTTAATATACGACGTACAGTGTAACTATACAAACACCGCGGTGCCCGAATAATAATATATTTCACACATAATGACACTAAAATATAATATTTGTACATAATATGTAGGAGCCAACTAGAGAGTTAACAAAAAGCAAATAAAAGCAAAAGAAAACAATACACACTTGCGAGACAAATGCATGCATGAGACACTCCACTGCATAATAAATACAGGACACACATAACGTAATAATAAAAATCAATGCAACAGAATGCGGTAACTATTTCAGATTAACCAAATGACTGTCAAAATATACCTACACTCCTTACACATTTCATTGTGGCTACTGTCCAGCGAACAGAATGACTTTATCGCGAGAAAACTAAGTAAAACGAAGTGTGTCAGGTTTCTGACTTGAACTCTGGTATAGCCGCTTTTAAACGCGAAGGGCAGGTAATAAAACACTTGCAGATGTGCCTTAAACAGTGCCTCAAAACAACACCATCTCTCGAATAAAGTGTATAATTTTTAAGTTACCGTATTTACGCATGTATAGGTCGCACATTTTTTGCCAAAAATTCAAGAGGAAAACTGGGGTGCGGCTTATATTCGAAATATTCGAAATCACACTCCATTTAAAAAAATTATATTCATAATTAGTAATACAGGGTGTTCTACTCCTGAAATAATATTCCAAGAAAATTATTTTTTCTATAATTTGTCTGAAAATTGTGCTGCGGCCTACACGCACGCGGCCTATACATGCGTAAATACGGTATCCAAGACACTGAAATAAATGTAAGAATTGCGACTTTTAAAGACACTGTTGAAACATAAGGTAGAGAACTTTCTGTGGGCACGTTCTGGCTTGTTGGAGCCGGTGCTGGCAAGACAATTCACAGCAACAATACCACAGTCACGTTTCGATCTAATTTGGCTACAGTGACTTCGCGCGAAATTAATATCTGGCTGCAAAAAAAAAAAAAATGCAGTCATCGATATAAAAATTCGCTTAGTGGGGCGTGGAGTCCAACTGGGTCTATTCGGCACGGCGGCCACTGATTGGCCTATTGTACCTGTCCCGAGTGATTATAGTGATGAATTTGGTGGAATGAAGATTTGCAGGGAAAACCGAAGTACTCGGAGAAAACCTGCCCCAGTGCTACTTTGTCCACCACAAATCACACTTGACCAGACCCGGGACTAACCGCTTGAGCTATGGCGCGGCCAGTTATCGATATAGGTTAAGGGACTAAAAATTTCTACATCAGTAAAAAGAATAAAAAGGTAGTGTTTAATGATGCTCTATGCTACAAGCCGAAAGGTAGCGGGTTCGATTTGGATTTTTAATTGATCTAATCCTTCCAGCCGCATTATGGCCCTGGGGTAGTACCAGGAATCTTCCTGGGGGTAAAGGGCGGCCGGCGCGTAAGACTGACTACCTCACCGCTCTCTGTGAGCCCGTCTAGAAAATGTGGAATCTTCGACGTCTCAGAACCCTATGGGCCTCCACGGTCTAAATCACCGAGCTATAAATTAAACAAAAAAGGCCCCAAAAGAGCACATTTAGAGTGCGTCAGGCAACGCAATGAGAGCTGATGAAGAAAGTCAGGAAAACGATAACACAAGAACTTATTCGTGCTGGGAAGTAAATAACTTATGATGCTCTTACTTGATGAATAAGGAAAGAGAACAATGAATTTGACGCTTCCGTTGCGTGTAAAGTACCACTGTGTCACTTGACGCCTCAGACGACAGACGTCGATTATAGCCGGGCTTCTTCTAAGTCCATGTACGGCTCATCCCCCCCCACCCCACCCAAGGAGTCCTACCCAATGCAAAACACTTGTTTCAGAAAATAATTCCGAGCTGGAACAAGCCAGACATGCTAGTCCGTAAAACAGAAACACTTTATACGGTAAGGTTGAAGACGTATAGGAGAGTGGAGGTATAGCTCCACCGGTGTTGAGTGGTTATGATTTACTTACTGACGCTGTCAGTAACTCAGGCTACAGACTGGGCCTAGAGCACAGGATGATGAACAGTGAATGTTGGATATTTGGATTTCCTCCACCGTCTGAAAGTCTAAAGACGCAAGCGAACTATACCGACCGAGCGACCGCCGCTTGTTGGCAAAGTTAGTGCCAACTTTTGCGGGTAGAGGTGTCGCGTGGCCAGCGCAACGGATCCTCACGGCCGTTAATTTCGGTTTTCTAGACCGGAGATGCTATTTTCCCATTCAAGTAGCTCCTCAATTATCCTCACGAGGCTTTGTAGACCCCGTTCCAGATCCACTATTTTTCACAAAATCTGGTAGCGCCGGGAATCGAACCCTGAACCTCTGCATCCGTAGTCAGGAACTCTGACCACCAGACCACAGGGGCGGTCGTCTAAAGAACACGTTTCGGAAACTAACTCTGTTTCCGTCCTCAGGTGAGGGGGTGGGAGACACCTATTCTGTTGGATCCGTTGAAAAGAGCTAACCTCAATCACTCAGTCTTCTCGATCCAGTCCAGAAACCGAGCAATCCCGTGTGTTATACACCATCAAATCTAACTGAATAATGAATTGGAAAAGCAGCGGTCGTGACCTTATATGAAGCACTATACCGGAATTTGCATGGAAGGATTAAAGAAAAAAACAACCTCACTCAGATTAGAACCGGGTCCCCTCTGGAATACAAGTCATAACGTTACCGCTGAAGCCAATAGTTTCGACAAAGACGCTGAACAGTGACTTGTTAATATGACAAACCGCCCTCCGTAACGCGTTTCCAGTAGAATACTGGCCTATGTTTCATATCGTAAGTATAGTTTTTCTGAAATTCTTACATTCCGTACGTAATCTTTGGCATCTCGCAATGACAGAATAACTTGTATACCCTGAAGATGAACTAACTCCTCCGAAACATAGGTTGCTGTCTAACATACTACATGACATCACATCCTTGACGCAATAGTCTTCAAAGTCGACACCTAATGATCTTCAAAGTTCGTTATTTAGCCGTTCAAGAATTACTGTTTTTATCGAACTCAATGTACAACACATTTAGAACAATTATCTGGCAAAGAATTCAATCCACTTCACGTAATCACAACTTCACAATTAAGATCCATTTTCATATTATTCTTTTTATCGCCTGATTTCACCTTGATTCTAGGATGAATTCTTTCCAGTCATGGTGAATTTCGTATGGAATGAAATTATTTGCAAGCGCCGGTGAGAGGGGAAGTCACGTGGGGCCGATAAATTACATCTAAGTAGAATCTGACGTTCTCACAGAGGTGGTTATAAAGAATTCTGTCTTCTGGGATATACGCCGTGTGGTTCGCTGAAAGTCAGCCGATGTCGCCTCCATCTTCAGGGTCGAAGAATAAACCAACCAAGAGCTCTACTTGCTATCTTCTTCATACTGGTTTCCTCCTTCGCTTATTCCTCGACCCTGCAGATGGAGGCCACATGTGCCTCCGAAACGTCGGTTGAATTTCAATGGATTGCACGGCGTTATATCACAGAAGGCAGAAATCTTCATAACGCATAACTTTGCTTTCCGGAAGAGCTGTCTTTGAATCTGTACAATCTCTTGTTCGCGCGAATTTGAATTTGAGTTTGAGGTTTTCTTTGCTACCCGAGTAAAAAGGAGCCGGGATAGCGTAGTCAGTATAGAGACTGGCTACGGGCTGGACGATCGAGGGGTCGGAGTTCGAGTACTGGTACGGTCAAGAATTTTCTCTTCTCCACATCCTCCAGACCGACTCTGGGGCCCACCCAGTCTCCTATCCAATGGGTACCGGAAGCTCTTTCCCCGGGCGTAAAGCGGCCGGGTCGTGAAACTGACCATTCACCTTAAACTAGTGTCGAAGTCAAGAAAATGTGCATCTATACATCCACTCCTCCAGTGCTTAATTAGTTAAGCAAAGAGACAACTTTACCTTTACGTTACCCCAGCAAGAGTTTCTTATAACCAACTTAAGTACGGTGTCATTAAATTTGAAAGGAAAATTCAATTACATTCGGTAACTGCGGTAATATGTCGACATTGCAACCAATACTCTCCATCATTAAACTGTGTACCTGGGACAGTGTTTAAACTCGCAATAAAATCTTAAAATTTCTCGCATTGCTTAACATCTCTCCGGTTTCCTTAATGTTCCTATACTCCAATCTACTACGAGAATGAGGGCGCGTCATCGTCAGCTCGTGACGTAGCTCGATACGTCTTCATCAGAAATTTACTAGATACTGTTTTCAACATACTTCCGGTATTCATACGCCGGTAGGAAATTCAACCATATTTATACAAGACTTCTTCCGTTAGATTCCCCACACAACGTATGAGGTACCATGTTTCCTGGCGTAGGTAGATTCTACGGTGTGTTTTTGTAACAGCACTTCCGTGAGGCAGTCTTATGCGTCATGTGTCCGCCCGACTTGCCAAGGTGAGGTCTGGCTAAGTAGGCCTCATTCATTCAAGTAGGCCTAAATCCTCTAATTGTGGTCGAAAACGGACTGGCTATGCACGGTATTCAATCTCACAGATAAATGGCACAGAATTAGTATTATTATTATTATTTAAAGTGCAAATGGGTTTTTACCTGCTGGCAGTGGTACTACTTTACTTTTACTTTACTTTATTTTTTTAAAGTTCCATAGATCCACAGTACATGTAAGATATAGAACATGTCGATACAATAATTAAACTATGTAGAATAATACAATCGTGAAAAATGTTGGATCCAGTGGTTGGTTCCAGTCATACATCATTTTAACAATATAATCATCAAACAGGAAGTAGTCGATTGTCCAATTGTAATACAGTCTTTGATTATAAAATACAAATACATATTACATGTTACATATACATATTAATACATATTGTGTTCAATGAATAAAAGAAAATTTTATGAATTCATCTATTGAAATTTCAAATCGTCTTCTGCTTAAAATACTCCTCCAATGTGTAAAATGAATAAAAATGCAGATAGNCGAGAAGGCCACAGGCTCTTCCAAAACAGTTCTTCCACTTAATGCGATCTCGAGCTTTCTCCTTCAAGTAAAAATATCCTCTTCTGTCCCCAAAGTCATCAAGCATCTTCTTACATCTTCTTCCTCGTCTTCTGGTCATTTCTATCCGCCCCTCCGGTTTGTTTTGTCTCCAGAGAAAACATCTCGTATACATGGTATCTCTGTTTTTGTAAAGAGACTATCCAGGAAAAATGATAATGTGGTAGTTCTTCCATTTGCTTTCCACATCGCAGTACAACAGCCGTTCAAACCACTCTGGTCACGCCTGTTGCTATACAAACTTGAACCATCTCAAGCATCATTTGCTCTGTGCTTCAAGTCGCTGCTGATGACGCTGCTTCTGGCATCAGTTTTTGGTGTCTCTCTTCGTCTGATGCCTACCCGTTGACCTGTCCAGCAAGGGAGGCCCTGCCAGTAGCTATGCTACCGCTGGTATAGCTCTCAGGGTCCTTGGCAAACTCAAACCCCCTCACCACGATAAGGTGGAGGCACCAACGAGGGGGTAGCACATAAAGTGCACACTAAACACGGTGAATACAAAGCAAATACAATTACAACTACAACCAAGTTTGACAGTTCTAAAATGTGTAGTACATTTAAACTGATATTGCAACAAAGAACATTAAACATACCAGCTAAGAACACCTTTAGGAAAAAAAATGTATATGGGGTGAGAAGCTTACACAACCAAATAAAGGGATTTTCACTGTATGGGATGGCAAGACTGACTGAACATCACAGTTACAGATGATAGTTTTCAGAAATTCTGGAACAGCAAAGAAATGTGGATTGTTTGGCACACAGGGTTCAGGTACTATTTTAACTGTATTTAATCTTAATGTACTACACTGTAAGCCTCTTTACCATGCTGCTGTAACAACCTGTGTTCAAACAACAACACTTGTAGAGTACTTGGCAACAATTTTACTTAACTCCTGTTAAACCAGTTATATCTGATGGACTTCTACAAGTCTATATATTAACAGATGTAATGATTCAATATGTCTCCTATAAAGACAGCTAAATGATAAATATATTAATTTTATTAGAATGAAAGTAATTCAGAGCAGGTGGTCTGTTTGTAATAAAGACATCTTTCTAGCAAAGAAAGGTAATTTTTGCTCACAATGGCACCAGTTCCTGATGTAAAATAGTGTGCAAGTTTAGTCTACAGTTGTGATGAGTCTGAAGGAGGCTCAGTGAAGGTTTAAAGTCTTTTCATTATCTTTGAGCCTTCACAAATGTTACAACACATTCACAGACTTCAATCTGTTATTCCACCTGTATCTTTGGCGAAAAGTCCCTTCTTCTAAACAGATTTTCTATCAATTAAGTTTTGATACACCTTTCTAAATGTTTTCACGTTCAGTATCGGCCTAAACCACAGAATATGGACCGACACTTAATATGAAGGCATAAAGACATTTTTAAATATACTTTGCTAATATCCACCAAAGGCAAAAGTAAAGTTGTCCCTGTACTGAATTAAACCACGCTATGAATGGAGGTATAGCTCTACTATTCATGACCTCGGCAGTAGACGGAGGTGAGTGGTCAGCTTCACGCCCTGGGTGCCTTGCTCCCCAAGGAAAGAACCCCCATACCTATTGGATAGGAGGCTGGGTGGGCCCCAGAGCCTGTCTAGATACTGTGGAGAAGAGAAATATCTTGCTATGCTGGGAATCAAATCCAGGCCATCCAGCCAGTAACCTGTCACTATACTGACAGAGCTACCCCGACTCCTAAACAACCATGTATTATTTGACATCAACTTTATTCACTTTGAAGCTTTTATATTTTAGTGCTCTCAATTAAATTTATGAGTTCTTCATATAAAGTCCATAAAATGAACACACATTAGGGAGGTTGACTCTGTCTGTACATTAATCTGCACATCTCACCTCCAGAACTAATGATCTTTCTTAAGGGGGTCTATACCAAATACCATCACATAAACTTTATTTTCAGTTTGTATGAGTTAAATGAAAACCCTACTTTACATGAATCTCGATTTAAATTTTTATATTTTCTTCGGAATGGCTCATCCTCCAATAATTTGTACAATGTATAAAATAATTTAATTAAAAATCTACAAGTTTTACTCTATTTTTCATGTGGTAAATATTTAACCAATTGCAAAGAATAATAATTCTATCTTTAGGCACTGTCAATAGCTTCACAACAATACACATTTGTACATCCAACATAGGGTAGTATGTAAATGCACAGCTTGCTTGGGCATGGACCTATGATCTTCTGCTTTGCATGTGTAAAGCCAGCAAATACTGAAACGGCCTCAACCTCACGGGTTTTGGCTCTATGGTCAAGGCTCCTGAAGAGTCTGGGCACATTAGGGATGCAGAATGGAGCCAGTAGACATTTCAGTGCTTGAGGTACTGGAGGCTGGCCCCCCATGTCAGTACACAGTACTCAAACTCCAGTGTTGCAGATCATTTTTTCTCTTTACATTGTTGAAGAGAATACCTAGCTACATGTTTAAAAATTAATCTGGTTTGATAGTTTGAATACAACAAAGTTTTTCAGAAAGATAATGAAAATTAATAAGAATCAATAAATATATACTAGTAACTGAAAATTTCAATATTAAAATAAAGTAAACAGTGAATATCTGGTATATTGGACTATGTTATTAATATGCATGTTATCTTAGTTTCCCCACAAAATAGCCCCACGTCCTAAAATATGGAAACCCTACTGCTAGTAGAGGTATAGTACTATCTACAATATGCCTTCCCTAGATCTGTGTACGAATATTACCACGTTTCAATGCGTGCAGCAATCTTCATGGCATAACTGTCAAAACTCATGAACGTTTTTGACAAACATCAACAGATTTTAAGCAAATAATTTTACATTTATATTTACACAATTCATAATCAAGAAGTTACTTAAGACTGAAAAAGGTATACATTCCATGTAAGTAACTAATAAGCAAATACATACGTTACACAATTTAAACGCGCTGGAAAAAACTTTTCTTCTTTAATCAACTTCTTTAATCCTATTTCTCTTTCGAAATATATTATAACACGCTTCATCCGCGCGAAATGCAGGTTCATGTGTAATAAAACAGAGCTGTAAATAATTATCAGTTTTTGTAACGAGAATATACATTTCAATGTCAATTATTTATTAAATGCAAAAGTTCAATGCCCCTACAACGCGGGAATATTCGCGGATCTCATTGGATAAGGTAAGACGTAATTTTAACTATTGGAACGAATATAATCTCGATACAATCGAATCAAATTTCACAAATAAATCATTATAACTGTTGATTTAAAACCACCAAGCTATTAAGAAGATTTAACAGTTCGTGTAGGTGCATAAGCGCAACTAAAAAGTGCCAAGTAATTCTCCACGACCGAAGAACAGACACGGTTATCTATTCTGTTACTCATCCTGAATTGTTGAATTTACATTAATCTACTTACGTCTCTAGAACAGAAATTTGTATATGCTTAATTAGCCATCAAGAATATTCTGTGGGCATTAAAGGAAACAAATGAAAGGCAGAACATACTACGTGCAAGTATACTATTCTACAGATAAACTCACATTGCTTCCTGCTGTGCAGATGTAAATATTACGTTGCGTATAGTAAACTTCCATTCAACCCTACTGCGATGTTTTACGTGTTACATGAAATAGAACAGTGCATAAAAACATACAAATACCTCCTATTTTTCTGAAGAACTGTAGGAGCTCATATCTCTAAAAAACTTATTTAATCAGACACCATATGCGCTTGCAACAGCTGACAAATGACTACAAAACTTGCCATATTTTATTTGAAAGCACAATACTTTGTATAGTGACATTTCAGAAAACATTATTTTCCGAGACCGAAACTATGACATTATACATTAATTAAAAAGTTGTTAAAAGTAAATCGTATAAGGTTTACTAGAATGATATTATATATACATGCACCTGAAACATGGTTTAAATGTTTGAAAGCAGGTCGTCTTAAATTAATGTTAAATTGTTTTGGACTACGTAATCACGGAGTACTGAGGTCAATATCGCAACGTTGGAGATTTCATAGTTACAGTACCATCTGTCGGAGAGGAATACTAATTATAATGAGGAATAAAGAAATATCGACGATCTCGATATGTTGAGAAAATCACACAACACAGTCAAAGCAATGTGAAATAACGTACAAATTCGACACATCTGTTCGTGTATATGTTACTTGGACACGAAATAGTTCTACATTGTAGAACACTACGAAGTGGGCGATAGTGAATTTCTGCTATTCCAATGATCTATGTATTTCAATTTGCGATTTATGGATGTTAGGATTAATGTACGAACAGGAGTATGGAGCTCACTTTCGTGCCCTATTTTAACAACTCTTCCTGCATTTGACGTACAACTAGATTATATTTTATCTAGTATGTTCTGGTATGGATGCAGGATATTGTGGACAGAGAAAGTGTAGTACAGTCACGGATTGTACACGTTTTGTAACATTTACTAATCCGTGAACGTGAGATGCAAGCGCCAACTGCATTGATGTCTTCTGCCATCTATGAACAGCGATCATACTGTAACGTGTCGGCTATATGACGTGCCACGAATAAATTGTGTGGGTCTTCGAATCGGCACGAATTCTTTTATTGGACGCTAATTTGTACACACACTCGTACAATTATTCATTATTATATCGTTTTTCTTTTATTGCTAGTGGGGTGTGACTAAGTCCCTTGTACTGCGACCACTTCTGGCTTATTGTACCAGCCCCAGATAATAGGTGAGGGTAATTGTGAAGCAATTGGTGGAATGAAGATTGGCAGGGGAAACCGAAGTACTCGGAGAAAACCTGCCCCAGCGCCACTTTGTCCACCACAAATCCCACTTGACCAGACCCGGGATCGAACCCGGGCCGCCGCGATGGGAAGCCAGTGACTAACCGCTTGAGCTTTGGCGCGGCCTTATTAAACTGTTAGTACACACTGGAACTCTTCTGCGAAGTCTGAGCACAACCTGCTTCTATCTCACTAGAGTCGAATCTAAAACTGTGAGTACAAAATTCAGAATCTCTACTGTGATTTACAAACTGTGATTTCACTCGGAATCTCTTGTGGTACTTCTAGTATTCGTGATACTGACCTCTCGCTGGAGCTACACTCCAGCGTTCGGACGGGATGGGGAATACCTTATCGAAAGGTTAATTTCATCCGTTGCTTAGGATATGCTAGCCTTAGGGCCCCCAAACAGACAGTTTGGCCTCCAGTTTGGCCTGCATAGTTGAAGTCTGAAAGGTAGAACTGACGTGTGTGGTGCGGCCGGCCGGCCAATCGTTCGGACTGTTGGCCTGTGGGAAACCCGTCAGTCCGTCAGTTCTGCCTGCAGGACCCTAGCACGTGACGTATGTGACTCAACATGCTCAACATTATAGGCTGGAAGGCCGTGATTGTGGCACGAAGCCTGCCGCTTTATCTGCGCGTGTATGGGGAGGAAAGGGACGGGGTAAACTGTCACAGTTTTGCCTGTAAGGTCGATCGGAAGGCCAAAGTGTGTGTGGGGGGGGCCGTACTCAATACGCAACACCTTGTAGAAGTATTTGGTTTCATCCGTTGTTACTCAACGAACCCTCTGTTGTCTTTTCATCTCCGGGAAATCGCGTTTGTTGTTTGGACAATTCTAATGCAACGGCCCACTGTTAATTTCCATGGAAATATCCCTCCCCGATCCACGACATGCAGCAATACTGTTCGCTGGTCTGTACAAATCTTGCCTGACGTTCTTGACCTTCTTGACCTTCTTGACATTTCGGCGGCTACCGTGCCTACGGTGACTACATTGCTAGTCTATAAGGTAGTTGAGTTTGCGGCGGTTTCACGTGATGGCGGGAACTGTAGGGAGACGGTTGGTTCGTGCACTGCTTAATGTTCATATATGCAAGCAACCAGGACTGCATGGAGCCGGTTCTAAATTAGGACATAGGTTTGAAAGTACATATAAGGCAGCTGTTCTTCAAGAATTTAAAAAGGATTTAGTAATAAAAGAACAGAAACGAAGAAAACTTCAAGAAGATGAAGTGAGTAAGTTAGGTTATAATTTTGTAAATATGGAGATAGAAGACTCCGATTTAAATTATTTAGCCAGGTAGGACCGATGATTTGGTTAGATGTTTCTGGACAGTTCTTATATAGGAGCTGACTATATACCTTCTTGCCCTCAGTTTCAGAGACCCTATCATGCGGAATTGGTTGTGCTGTATTCCATCGGCTTTTCCTGTAGTTTAATGTCTTACTAATTCTGGTTATTTTCTTTTTAATATTTCTTGTATTGTTACATCTCTGTATTACTGTAAATCCATATTGAGGTTTGGTTCTGTTTTGTTGGTATATGTAAATGCATTAATAGATAATATAAAAGGTAAAGTTGTTTGTGTTCTCAACTAATTAAGTACTCCACCATGAAGGCATATGGGGGAATGGATGTATAGATCCAGAGCCAGCCTGGATGACATGAAGAAGAGAAAGTTCTTTGACTTAATGGGACTCGAACTTGACTCCTCGGTCTTCCAACCCATGCCAGTCACTATACCAGCTACCCTATCCTGTTTGACAAAAGAAAAGGAGAGAGGCTGGCTCCTCACATCAACACTTCCTGCATGTGATTGGGCCTGTATCACAGTTGACAAACCCACAGGCCAGCAGAACACAAATAAAACCCAACCAGATCACAGCAGATACCAGAAATTATTGTTGTTATGCACACATTTGTTGCACATCATGAAATATGGGTATTCATTCATTTTGAAAACAGAAAACTTGAAAATTTGAAACCTAGCCTCCTTTGCAAGATGTCTGAGTGATTTTCAAGGGGAGTGTTCAAGCTGGCACTGATTTAGTCCAATTTATGTCAGAATCTTCTCCTTAGTTTACTTACACAACCACCTTTCACATAGGTATCTTACATGAATACTGGTTACTTCATTGCATAACTTACATGGGGCATTTTGAACCAGGAAATAACCGAGTCATGACTGCTTAGCACACACATATCCAGTAGCAGTAGCAGTAGCAGTAAAGGCTTTGGGTTTTGTCAGTGTGCTGGAATGTTACACATAAGCTCACTTCATGGTAGTTGTTAGTGATTTACTGGGGTGATAGAGAAGGAAATTTATAATGCGAATAGGCTCTTGGTTTGTTGACCAATGACACGACCCAGTCTGATGCACATACTGCATGGAACTTCTGCCTGAACAATTGAACATCTCTGTAGGCAGGCTCCCAAATGACCTTCATGTAGATCGGCTAGTTTACTCCTATGCCTCTCTGACAAGCTGCTTGGTGGCAGTGTACTAGAACAGGTAGTTGATAAGTAGGGCCCAGATCTTTATGCGCTAAAAACACTTAAAATATGTGCTAAAAAGCAGGAAAATATGCACCAAAAACAAAACAATATGCACTTAAGAAGCAGGTCACTTTATTCAGACTCGCCTATTTACATGTATCATTCACTGCAGAAAGTAGCATCACAACAGGCAACTAGAAGTCTTTCAGTGTTTTCTGGAGACAAACTGCGTCTATTGTCCGTCAAAATGAGTTTATAGGCTGAGAATGATCTTTCTACATCAACTGACGTGATTGGACAATATTTATACACTGGCACCGAAGGTTCGGAACATTCATCTGGCAAAGATACCCTAATTCCACTCAAGTACTGACTGATTGACTGAATATTTTTCAGTCTTCGGTTCGAATTGAACACCTTTTCTAACTTGAATTTAATTTTCTCTCCAATTTCGCCTGGAGCGGAATTCAGTGAACGAGTTGAAGTGAGTTGTGAAGGAGTGCACCACAAAATTCTAAGCTCCCACTGGCTTTTGAAACTGTAGAAAAATGTGCATGAATAAAATTCACATCTTGATAAACAGTATCACTTCCAAACACCACTTTTGCTTCACGGACACATGCATACTCATCTTCAAGTTTTGTAACCACTTCTTCTACTTGATTGAAATTCTCCTGATAAATGAAACTGTGGATAACCATGTCCCCCACCTAGTTAGGACAGGTTCAGGTGGCAGAGGAACCTGAGGTAGGCAATCTTTGTAGAACTGGACACGAGCTGGTGCTTTCAGAAACATTTTTTCCCACTTGCAATTAAATCGTTAACAGCTGGAAACTGTGCGCATATTTTTCTGCAATATGGTGTAATCTGTGAGCTAAACAGGTTACGTGTGTAAGATTTGAATAAAATACTTGTAAGGCCTCTGCTGCTTTCAACATATACAAAGCTCCATCTGTGAGTTATACAAGCACCTTACAACAATTCTCGATTTCAGATGGTCATAGTAGTCGCAGAGAATCATTTACACATCTTGCTATTGTGCTATGGTTGGTTTTCTCTAGTATTCTGCAAGCAGGAAGATGAGGGTTGCCGGGTTCGTCTGAATGTAGCTTACCAACTACGAAATTTGCTATGCATCGGCCACATAAATCGGTTCTCATCCTTAATTTTCCTTAATTTCAAACATATGTGCAGAAATATGCTCTTACGTTTAGAATATGCAGTAACGACCAAAAACCCTCAAATTATGCATTTGAATATGTGCATATGCATTTTCAAAAAATCCGGTCCCTATTGATAAGTATACAGTTCCTTATTCTTTATAATTTTCCTTTGTCATTTCAGGTGAATACCCAGATAATATTTAACAAACTTCTTCTAGACACTTCCATTTAAGTTTGTAATAAATAATGACCCTGTTATTTTGTATGTGACACTGAATAACCCCTGCAGTGCTACAGTGTCATGAAATATCTCAACCAGATTAATGGTTTTATGTAATTCCCTCAGCTGGTTGTTATGATTCTGATGGTTTTTACCAGGGCCTGGGTTTTGATGACCTGAAAATATTAAAAAAATGACTGAAAAAACCAGAAAAATGACCTGAAATATGGCCCAAAAATGTAATATGTTACAATATCTACTAATTATTTTAAAATGTATTTTTAATCTTTACTAACACTGAACTCATTTTACTCTTTTAAGTTTGTCCTCATTTTTATGTTGAGAATTAAGTAATTTTGATTGAATTGGAAGCTAAATGTTTTAATATGATTTTTTCTGTTGTGTTAGAATGCTTATCAAATGTACATATACGGTATATATTCCAACATTTAAGTCTTACCTCATTCAGAGGTGCAATAGATGACAGTCAACATGCGGAGAGATTCTCAAAAGTGAGAGTGTGCCTATTGTCCGACAGCACATTCTTGTACTTGAAGAAGCTCCTTTCCACATCTGCAGACACAATGGGAGCATACTTGAAGTGTACCAAATCACTAGCAGTAAGTTCTTCAGTACTGAAAGCGTTGAAGGACTCTCCTGACAATTCGAGAAATGCTGCATAATGTTTCATAACCTGAGTTTTTATCCAGAACACTTATCATTTTTCTTCACACAATTTTACCAATGTCCCCTGACACTTTCTCCAAATCACTGGCTATTTCTTTCACCAGAGTGAGCGAATCTTCTAGCGTTGCTCCTTTCTCCTGCAAGCATTGGATTCCTTCTGTCAAGGAACTGAAATTTGCCTTTATGAAGTCCGGCTGTTCTTCCATTTCGATGCATGAGAACTGTTTCCGAGCAGCTTCAATTGCCCTTGCATCCTCCATCTTCATTGAATCTACAATGTTTTTCACTACCTGAAAATTATTGCAATAGTAAATTGGAGCATCAGTCCACGTTCCCCACCTTGTAATGACGGGTTCTGGGGGCAGTGGTACACCAGGAGCCATAGACTTAAAATGCATTTTATGAGCTGGAGCCTTGACAAAAATCTTCTTCGTCCTCGACACGAGAGCATCCACTTGAGGAAATTTTGATCTCACTTCCTCTGTCACTCTGTGCAGTGCATGAGCTAGGCAAGTAATGTGCACCAAATTTCGTATAAAACGACTTTATTGACTTGCCTGCTTTTACAATATATGGGGCTGCATCGGTCACAAAAAGCAAGATGTCGTGTCGTATACCCTCTGGCAACAGTAGAAACATTGACCTGTTGAAGAGTTTACAAATTGTGGAATGATTAACGGATTCTAGCACCTCACTCGTAAGCAGAAACACTTCACCTGGTCCACCAATTTCCAAGGTCCCAATGATGACGTTTGCCACATAGCGAGCCTCCGTATCGCAGGTCTCATCAATGGAAACGAAAATCTTCTTCCCATGCACTTTATTCCTAATCATTTCCAGGATACTGTTGTAGCGCTGGGAAAGGTAGTTCTTTCTGAGTGTGGATTCATCCGGGATGGAACGGCCACAGTTTACTTCCAGAAAAATTTTCAGTTTTCCATTGTTCAGAGCCCAAAATGGAATATTTGCGGATGCCATAACATCATACAAATCTCTGAAAAAATCCGATGACTTATTTCCACCTCCAGATGAACACTGTTGCAGTAACATTTGCACAGGTTTCTTTTTGTTCGAAATTTGCACTGCTCGTATATGCTTGTTGCGGCCAGTATATTGTTGTATCGTGAATCTTTTTTCTGCCACTACTTTTGTGTCACACATCTTGCATTATAAAATGTCACCATCAGTTGAAATTATATCATCTGCAAACACAGCTACAAATTGCTTTAAATGACATGATTTAGTTGGCTTTGCTTTTGGCATCGTGATAAAATTAATCACTCTAGCGCAACACAGAACTGAACTTTTCTCACCGAGAACCTTTCGTCAACTGTATCTTTATCTGTACGGTCAAGGGCGAGGAACTGAAGACAGAAGGAGTTTTATTGAACAACAATGTCATGTGAAGCAAGAGATTCCGACTAGAAATATGTGTAACTAAGCAAATTGCTTTGTACAAAGAGCCACAGTGTGAGTAGTCATCACCGTACCCTGTTTTATGATATGTATTGTCAGCACTTCCGCGAAACGAGCAGAAAGGATGGGCCAGGATTACAGCCTATTATTTTATACTGTGGCCTTTGTAGAGAGCGCTTAGGAGAAAGAGAAAGAACACTTTGCTTCCATGTTATTCACATTTCAGAAAACGTATGAAGAAAAATTCCCTAAAATGGCCAAAAATGTCAAGAAATACCCTTAAAAGCCCAAAAAATTACCCCCAAAATGAAAAAATGACCTTAAACCTAAAAATGAGAAAAAATTACCTATAAAATTTACATTTCTGTAACCAGCAGCTCATATCCAAAATTTATATATTTAAGAGCATTGCATAGGATACCAGGAAAAAAAGATGACATGTCATCAAAATCCGGGCCCTGGTTATTACTCGTATGGTCAGATTTTTCATTCCTGTTTTGTTACAGTGTGATGTAAATTAGTTGTTGGCATCCCCCCTCCTCCACAGTAAGACAAAATTAAAAGGAATTCACAGTTTATTCATTTGGATGGGAGTTTTAAAATTTTGGGTGAATAACTTTACTACTAATACTACTACTACCACCACCACTGCTGCTACTGATGGTTCTTCTTCTTTTGTTATTACTGTTATGGTTCTTTCAGTCATTAAAATAATAGTTGCCTTCATTGTAAATGTATATATTTTACTTTTCTCTGTTTACAGTAATAACCATAGTTTGTATTAATGAAATTATTGTTGTTGTTCGTGTTATATAAATTAATTTTTTTGTGTTTTGCACAAACTCTATAATTTGCTTTTGGGCTGTTAAGTTAGCATGTAAATAAATAAGAATTGAATTTATCATCATCATCATCATCATCATCATCAGTAAATAAGACTTTTTATTGTTGTTGTTGTTTGTTTGTTTCCTTATCTGCATTAATGTGTATTCTTCAGTGCTTACCTTTATATATATTAATCACTATGTGTTTCAGTCTCTTAACTACTGTATCATCAGGTGTGTGTGTGAATAAAAATGATAAATATACTATGGTAATGCTGTATTATATGATGAAAGAGCAATGTTTTATTATGATTTTTCAGGTTCGTATTAAGGTGAACTGTTGTGGTGTCAATGCTTCTGACATTATGATATGTCAAGGTTTGCATGAAATTTCTCCAAAACTTCCTTTTATTCCTGGCTACGAAGTGAGTGGAGAAATTTTGGAGCTTGGTTCCAAAGCTGCTAAAGAACTTAAAGTTGGCAGTAAAATAGTTGGCCTTAACAAAGACCTCTTTTCTGGATTTGCAGAAGAGTGTGTTCTCTGTTCAAAGGTATGTTATGTTCATTTATGTTTCCAAGTGTGTATTTTTACAGCATGTTCACTAGTTCCTTTAAACAAGTTAGTATGTTTCTGTGTTTAGAAACCGCATAAGAAATGTAACACCTATCCATCCATAAATTTTGTCCAGTTTATAATTTTTTAGCCACAGTGATACTTATGAGTAATGACATGGGGGCTCCAGTTGTCCAGAGCACTCAGATGTAATGATACTTAGGGCTGAACAGATTATTCTTCCCTACAGTCAGATGTATTTTGTGAATTCTGTACATAGTACCCGCCTAAATATCAGGCAGCCGAAGTTGTTAATCACGTAGGCTTGTGTTTATATATGTGTAAACTCTTTTGTTTGTTCTGGTAGAGTCCTGTGTCTCTGTGCTTGGCTGCTAATGTTTAATTGTGATTGTGATATTCACAGGATGCATGGCAATTACCGTCTGATGTGAGTTTCCAGACAGCTGTTGCTCTAGCAGAGTCATACTCAACAGCTCTCATTGGCTTAGTTCGACGAGGCAAGTTAAAGAAAAGTGACACAGTCTTGATAACAGCAGCATCTGGAGCCTTAGGCCTTGCAGCTGTTGATATTGCAGCCAACGTATATAGAGCAAAGGTGAATATGGATGCAGAGTATTAAATCATTTTCATCACGAAATGTTCATGGATTTAAATATGGAGTAAAGTATGAAATTTGATCTGTTTCTTCTGTCAGAATATGTTTCTCTTTACAATAGAAAGCCCATGTTAAATGGATCTCTCACTACTATGGAGTGGTGTGTCCTCAGTTTGCAGATGCTGTGGGTAGCAAATATGTTAAATATGCTGTAGCAGTGGTCATTCAACCAGAGTGCTGCTTGACTAACAACCACACACTCTAAAAACTAATGTACATGTGTCCCTTGATTTATGAAGGTAATTCATTCCATGAAAACTACACATAAGGTGGTAATTCATAGATTTAAGATTAAATTCCCATTACTTTACACATAAAATTTACCAGACTTAACGACTGTAAGTTGTTTTGAAAATTGTGTTTATTATATGAAAAATAGGTAGAAATTAATACACTTCTTTGCCTCAAAAATGAATAAATTTAGTGTTTATAAAATGGTGGATACCTGTGTTACAAACTTTCACAAAAGATGTTAGACTTCCGGGCTTCTGTGGTACAACCAAAGGAACAGAAAATAATGGATTCAGAACTTGTGTGGCAGGAGTCTGCAGGGCTTGTTTTTTGAAATTAGTAGCATCAGGAGTTGAATGTGGAATTAAGTGCTATTGTTCCTGAAATGTTTACTTTACTTTACTTTACTTTATTTATTGCATTCTGTCAATCCATATAAGGTGAAACCAACCTGTTGGATATAGAATCTGTCATGTTTAAACATAAAATAATAAAATATACATTCATAACCATGTTTGAACATAAGATAATAAAATATACTGTAACGTGTTTCGTTACTGAAGACGCCGTTCGGATTGTTAACTGATTTATTTAACAACCTACAAGTAATGGCTACAATTATTTATAACACAGTTGCGGGGTTTCACACTTTATAACCCTAATCTCATTAATCTGTTCACACTGTTGCGGGGTTTCACGATTTATAACCCTATTCGCAAATCAGTTCACTCTCTCTTCAGTAGTCTACACGTTTACAGTAGGGGAGCTATGTATCACTGTATCACACACTCCCAATTACACAATTACACACACGTCCTGTTCTTCTTNCTGCTGGGTAGGGAAGGGTTCTCCATTGTGCAACATGTCACACTGCTCCCTCCTTAAGGATGTTCGTTGTATCCCTGTTAATTTTCTTTGGAGGCTGTTCTTGCAGCATCTCCTGTTTTGGCTACTTCTCGCAGCAACTGTCATCCGGCCGTTACAACAGCTCCCCTCTCAAGACCTGCTCGTCTCGAGCGGTTTCCTTTCAGCTCGCCAGAAGATCCGGTTGTGTCCCATTCATCCATCACTTTCATTCTATGGCACATTCACTCTCTCTGGGGAGGCCGGTTCTTCTATTTTACCGGCTCCTCTTCTGTGCCCTGCTTCTTTTTTCGTTTTGGAGGGGGTCGACCCCTCCATAATGACCACTCCTTGATCAAGTTTGTCTTCGGAGGTTCCTTATGTTGACGTAACAGCCCTTGATACATTGTTTGCACTTGCTGACGTCGTCGTTCCTCCTGGTCTTCCAGCCGCTTGCTGGCACGAGACCGTGGCGCCAAGTCCTCTCTCCGGCTTCCAAAGGTTCCCTGAGGAGTTTCCTTGTTGAAGGCATTTCTCCAACTTCGTGCCACTGTCGTGCGACGGGATGTCTCCTTGCAAGGGGCAGCCAACTTCTTCTGGGGTCCACTCTTTTCCCGCGTCGAATTCTTCATATTCCGCTTCTTTCGGTCCATATGCCTTTTCTTCTTCGGTTCTCTGACCGGCATTACTTTGGCGTCTTGTATGGGTACCTCTCGTAA
>NW_019744178.1:123913-127418 GCF_002891405.2 Cryptotermes secundus
TAGAATACTCGATGCACAATAATTCAGTTATTTGTCGAGACGTGTGTAAGTCCAAATCCCACTTCTGACACCAGTGTAACGTGTTTCGTTACTGAAGACGTCATTCGGATTGTTAACTGATTTATTTAACAACCTACAAGTAACGGCTACAATTATTTATAACACAGTTGTGGGGTTTCACACTTTATAACCCTAATTGCATTAATCTGTTCACACTGTTGCGGGGTTTCACGATTTATAACCCTATTCACAAATCAGTTCACTCTCTCTTCAGTAGTCTACACGTTTACAGTAGGGGAGCTATGTATCACTGTATCACACGCTCCCAATTACACAGTTACACACACGTCCGGTTCTTCTTTCCGCGACGGCTGCTATACTCCAACTGTAGTCGGCTGACTGAAGAACTGTTGATAACACACTCGCTCGTAGGCTTGCTCGGAACTAGCTCAGAACTGAGCTCGGTGATGGCCACATTACAACTAACTCCGCAGGCAGCACAGCTCTCTTATATAGGGGCTGTGTGGGCCTGTTACATAGCCACGCTGTTACCTCACGCCGTCTTACGTAACCGCGCGTTGCGCGTTACGTTACTGTGCGGAGGGGGGGGGAGGGGAGCGCTGACTCATCCGCCATGTCACTGTGGCCTGAGTTGCGACGTTGCTGCTGGGTAGGGAAGGGTTCTCCGTTGTGCAACATGTCACAATACATTCCTAACCCATACAAGGACAAAGGAAAACACTAAGAATCACTATAAATTTGTGCAGTCCTATACAATAATACAAACACTGATACAGTTGTAGTAGATACATAAGCTGTGTAATTATATTATCCATAGGAGAGATTAGGTCATTAGCTCTGCATGAGAGCCCAAGGAAGGGCTTGACTTTTTCTTTGTCTACCTCCTCCAACTTGATTTGAGTACTAAAAGCCCATTCCAATGTTCATAATGTTTTTAAATTTTTCTTTACATCTACATCTGGGTTGTCGTGCATCCTCCATCCTGTAACTACTACATTGCATCCTGTTTACATGCTGTTTCGAATGCAATTGATATTTCTTTATTTCTGTTATATTGTCATGTGATTGAGGGTGACTAGAAACAAGGTTTGGATTGGTAATCAGATATGTTGAACACTTACAGAATGTAAGTACAAATAACTACGGCAGTCTGAGTGAGTCACACACTCCATAGGTCATTAACTCCAGGACATGGCCATGCCATAGCTCAAGTGGTTAGTCACTGGTTTCCCACCATGGCGGCCCGGGTTTGATCCCGGGTCTGGTCAAGTGGGATTTGTGGTGGACAAAGTGGCGCTGGGGCAGGTTTTCTCCGAGTACTTCGGTTTCCCCTGCCTGTCTTCATTTCACCAATTGCTCCACAATCACCCTCACCTATCATCTGGGGCTGGTTCAATGGGCCAGAAGTGGCCGCAGTACAGGGGACTTAGTCCCACCCCACTAGCAATAAAAAGAAAACTCCAGGACACATAAAGTCTTCTCAGTCTTCACTAGTCGTTGCTTGGTAGTGGCTTACAGTGGTGGATGTTGCCCTTCCTCTGGTTTACCAAATTGCCCCTGGCCTCATCTACCAGCTTTTTTTTCTCCCAGTTTACAGTAGATCTTATGTTGTTTTTTTTTCCTCCTCACAAATTTGGCTTAACTGCTTTATTAATGTAGGCATGATAGAATGTTTCTTCTCATTTGACTTTTAAAGTTTTCCTCAAGTATTCCATTTAGATGGTTATATATATTGATGCATGGTGGAATGACTATAGATTGGGTTTGGATTGGTAATTGGATTTATTAGACACTTTAACACTCAACTTGTGACTGCGCTTTGTGAATTACTATCACACAGACTAGTGTTTTCAGTCACTGTCTTCACTGTGCTGCTTGGTAACGTCTTCCAAATGTGGATGTTTCTCTGCTTCTGGGCCCATGTCTTCGCATCTCTGCTTCTGGGCTCATGTCTTTGCAGGCTGGCAGACATCACACACCAACCTCCTCCTCTTCTAACTCTCATCTCAGGGCTCTTTCTAGTTATATAGCCTCAGTGTGGACTACAGAGAGAACACCACTTCCAACAGCTCTTCTGCTGTAACGTTCATGTCCGTTACAGCCATCATGTGATGGCTACTGAGCCATTGCTTAGCAACAGGCTTGTTTACAGAGCCACTACCTAGTAACAACTGTCTGCTGGGTTCAAAATTATGGCTTTCAGCAGACATGCCACTTTATATATAGTGGCATATTGGCTCTATGCAGAAACTGTTGAGCCACAGAGGCCTCGGGGAATGCACGCAATGTGAGAGTTGCTGATTGTATCGGCACGTTTCTAGGCGACAACTCTGCGAATGCTTGGATTGCGCAACAGGAAGTGTGATGTCACATACCCCACTCATCCCGTAACTATGCAACGCTCGGTGAACACCTCTCCACACTAGGCTGTGACATCACGCAACAGGGGAGGCCATACAGAGACTATTGCTAGGCCATCAGTAAACACGATGTCTCACAACAGTTGTGGCTATCACGTAACTGTTTTCTGTGTTGTCAGTGTGGAAGCTACATAACAAGGAATATTCGTCAGTGTAGAACAAGAAAGTTACTAGAGAGTTACTAGTATTGAGTATGAGGATTCAGTATGAGTTGTATCGAGTGAATGGATTCAAGACAGTTGAAGCCAGGAAGTGACTACAGCAGGAGAAGTAATTGAAATTGTGAATTGTATAAGTGTAAGAGCGAATGTGGAATAAATTCGCTACATCCAAGATGGCATGAAGTTATTTGTAGCGTGACATACCCAACACGTGACAATATGTATAAAAGCAAAGTCTCTCTTCTGTATCTTTGTTTAGTTAATCAGATATTTTGCATCTAAGGTATTTATTTGTGGATACTTTCTGAATGATGCAATTTTATTTGAACTCAAATACTCTGTCAGTAGCCAGTGAAAATTCATATTAACACTTTGCGACACGCGCACCCTTTAAAAGGTTTTTCGCTTTTAAACATGGCGGGCCGTTTGCGTGTTAACAGGTTTTTAAAACACGATAAGTTGCAACACACTATACATCTCTCTGGCTCCACCTAGCTAACACGTAGCTGCTTGCAGCTACGTTATAAGGCTCTGGAATGTCTGCTGACCAATCAGTTACTAGACCTCGCTGTAACTATGTGCCCCTGCAAAGGAAAATAAATGCATTTAATTCTTCAAGCTTTACATAGCAAGCTGTCAGTCAGTAGTTCATTATGGATCAAAGACCAAAGCGGTTGACACCCAAGCGATTTCTTGGAGAACAAGAAATATCTGACTTCTTCTCCGATGAGTTATCTGACGTCCCTTGTGAGTCTGCTAGTGATAGCGACTAACAATCTGATAGTGTGGCAGGGGCGAACAAAAAATTGTGACCACAGACAGTGAAAGTGAAAGTGACTGTAGCTCCGACGAATGTGCGGGTAGCAACATTGCGGGGACAGCCACATGGGGAAAAGTAGACAA
>NW_019744178.1:130304-167041 GCF_002891405.2 Cryptotermes secundus
CGGGTCATGAATGTTACCCAAAAGGACCAAAAGCTCAGGAGAGGATCTCCTCTGGCGCACTGTGAGCCAGTAACACTTGTGGCTTTGCCCGAGGTGTGGTGGCCACCAGCACCAGGTCTGACACCGAAATTAGCGGACGTGACCACAGCGGCCAAGCCACACCTAAGCCCCGGAGAATTTCAGGAGTTAGAGGATCTCGTGTCCGAGTACGCCGATATCTTCGCACAAGACAACAAAGATTATGGAAGGACAAACAAAGTATATCACCGAATAGACACGGGAGAAGCCCGACCGATTCGACAGCCACCGAGGAGAGTACCCCTGTGAAAACAAGCAGAGGTAAAGGAAATGCTCGAAAACATGTGAGGACAGGGTGTTATAGAAGAATCCGACAGCCCTTGTCGTCCCCGGTCGTTTCGGTCAGGAAAAAGAATGGGGAGCTCCATTTCTGTGTGGACTACAGGAAGCTAAACGACGTCAGCAAGAAGGATTGCTTTCCGCTACCCCGCATTGACGACACCCTGGACACGCTGGCCGGAGCCAAATGGTTTTCAACTCTCGATTTAAAGAGTGGCTATTGGCAAGTCGACGTACACCCAGACGACAAAGAGAAAACAGCGTTTTCGACAGGACAAGGGCTATGGCAGTTCACAGTCATGCCCTTTGGCCTCTGCAATGCCCCGGCAACCTTCGAACGGCTAATGGAGACAGTCCTACGAGGGCTCACGTACGATTCATGCCTTGTGTATTTGGATGACGTGATCGTAATAGGCCGCACATTCCAAGAGCACATGCTCAACTTACGGAAAGTGTTCGAGAGGTTCCGGGAAGCCCGTCTGAAACTTAACCCGGAAAAGTGTAAACTCCTGCAGGAAGAGGTCCGATACCTCGGGCATATTGTATCACCAGAAGGGGTATCCACCGACCCGGAGAAGTTGAAAGCCGTGCGAGAATGGCCGACCCCGAAGGATAAACATGAAGTTAGAAGCTTTCTGGGACTATGCGCGTATTACAGGCGGTTTATTTCAGGGTTTTCCAACATTGCGAAGCCACTAACGAAACTAACGGAAGAGAAACGAACCTTCCAGTGGACTCCAGAAGTGGAGGCCGCTTTTCAAACGCTAAAGGGTGCCCTATGTGCTGCCCCTATTCTTGCCTACCCACAGCCAGGAGAGAAATTCATTGTGGACACAGATGCAAGTAATGTCGGAATTGGAGGAGTTCTCTCTCAAATCCAGGACGGAAAAGAGCGTGTCATAGCTTACTTCAGCAAGACGCTAAACAAAGCAGAGAGAAACTACTGTGTCACCCGTCGAGAACTACTTGCCATAGTGAGGACACTGGAACATTTCCACAAATACCTCTACGGACAACAGTTCCATCTGCGAACGGACCACTCTGCTCTTACCTGGCTTATGAGTTTCAAGAACTTAGAGGGACAAACTGCGCGCTGGATACAGCGTCTACAGGAGTACAACTTCACTTCGGAGCATCGTCAGGGCCGAAAACATAACAACGCCGACGCCCTTTCTAGACGACCCTGCAAAGAACAATGTGCGCACTGCCACAAAGTTGAGACACGGGCAGAGGTAAAGCAAATACGCGTTATTGGAACCCTACCGGCAGCCGGCTGGGACCCTGTTACCCTAAGAGAGGAACAGCTAAAAGACCCGGACATAGGACCCATTCTACAGGAAGTAGAGAACGGCCAACGACCGGAATGGCAGGACATCGCGGATCGGAGTCCCACGTACAAAAGCTACTGGGCCCAGTGGAAATCGCTCGCTGTGAGAAACGGCGTACTAGAGCGTGACTGGGAATCCGTCACCGGAAGACGTCAAGTAGCCCAGGTAATTGTTCCCCGGAGCAGGGTGAAGGACGTTCTGAGCGAACTGCACGGTGGACCGTCAGGAGGTCACTTTGGCATCAACAAAACTCTGAATAAGGTTCGACAGATATTCTACTGGCTCCAAGCAAGAACCGATGTTGAGAAATGGTGTCGACAGTGTGACACATGTGCAGCCAGTCGGGGACCGCGGACCAGGAATCATGGACAAATGCACCAGTATAATGTCAGTGCTCCCTTCGAGAGAGTAGCCATTGATATCGCAGGGCCCTTCCCACGAAGCGACCAAGGAAACCGATACTTACTGATCACTATGGACTACTTCACCAAGTGGCCGGAAGTGTACGCCATCCCGAATCAGGAGGCTTCAAGAATAGCGGAAGTTCTGGTTGCCAACTTCTTCTGCCGCTTCAGCATACCTCGGGAGTTGCACAGTGACCAAGGCCGTAACTTCGAGTCTCATCTACTGAAAGAAGTTTTGCAATGCCTGGGAGTGAGCAAGACGCGCACCACACCCCTGGACCCACAGTCGGATGGAATGGTGGAACGCTACGTCAAGACCATCGAGGAGCACTTGCGGAAGGTCGTCGGATCGCACCAAAGGGACTGGGATGAGAGGTTACCCCTCTTTCTCCTAGCTTACAGGGTATCCACTCACGACACTACGGGCCTGACCCCTGCTGGCCTAGTGTTTGGACGAGAACTACGACTACCCTGCGACTTGCTGTTTGGAGTACCCCCTGACACAGAACAACCCACAACCGACTATGCAGCAGACTTAGTGGATCATCTCCATGACATCCACAATTATGCCCGGCAACACCTGAAGCTTGCCAGTGACCGGATGAAAACTCGGTATGATAAACTGGCCAACTCCGCAGTTTATGACGAAGGCGACCGAGTCTGGCTCTATCACCCAACCCGCAGAAAGGGGAAATCGCTGAAACTACAAGCATCATGGGAAGGTCCTTACAAAGTAGTGACCCGGATAAATGATGTGGTTTACCAAATCCAGAAGACCCCTAGGTCGAGGATGTTGGTTGTACACCTCGACCGTCTCGTGCCTTATCATGGAGCTGCTCGAGACGAGCAACCATAAAAAGGGGGAAGATGTAGTGGTTTGAGAGCAGAGCAACGGGGAGAAGAAAAACAGTAGAAGGACACAAAGAAGATGCTGCAAAAACAGCCTCCAAAGAAAAGGAACGGGGGAAGCACTGTTAGGCTATTCGGGACGAACAGCCTTAAGGAGGGAGCAGTGTGACATGTTGCGCAACGGAGGACCCCTACCTCCCCAGCGGCACGTGGCGGTAATGTAGCGCTCCCTCCCCCCACTCCCTCCGTGGTGACGTAACGCGCAACGCGCAGTGACGTAAGACGGCGCAAGGTAACAGCGTTGCTAGGCGTGACGTGGCAGGCGACCCTAGCAACAGCAAACGGAATAAAAGCCGGCTGAGCAGCAACTGAGAGTCAGTGTGTTATCAACGAGTTCTCAGTTCACAAGTTTCGAGCTACAGACACGTGTGCGAGATTCAGTGATAGTTCGTGATAACCAGTTATATTTGGAGTGTGTAATTCAGCGAGACTTGTATAGCTCCCGCGCTATTAATACGTGAAGACTCTGGAAGATAGTGTTAAGAGATTTTGTTGTAGGGTTTGAAAGTGTGGAAACCCGTAACATTGTGATAATTAATTGTAGCCGATATTTGTAGATTGTTCAATAAACCAATTAACGATGTCTATGGCGTATTCAGTAACGCAACGCGTTACAATATGTTCATGAAGGGAGTTGATAGAGCCGATCAGTACTTGGCCTATTATTCTCTTCCTCAGAAAACAGTAAAGTGGATAAAGAAAGTTGCCTTGTGGCTTATAAATTGTGCCATTTTCAATTCATTTT
The DNA here is from genome assembly GCF_002891405.2 of Cryptotermes secundus. Classification (NCBI taxonomy): domain Eukaryota; kingdom Metazoa; phylum Arthropoda; class Insecta; order Blattodea; family Kalotermitidae; genus Cryptotermes; species Cryptotermes secundus. Next base: position 134,048 of record NW_019744178.1, read on the forward strand.
TGGTTTTCAAAAATCTAAACCCTCATTCAAAATTGAAATACAAGGCATTTCTGCTGAATGTGGCAAAAGCCTGGGCTACAGACCACACGGTGGCGGCAGAACCAGCGGCAGACACAGTCCTAGTACGACCAGGGCTGTCTACTCCCACCCCACGCAGGCCTCATTTTGACCCCCCTGGGCAACTCTTGGGCGATATGTGGAAACATACCCTCGCGAAAATTGTGAAGAGTGAACATTTCAAGAGGAAGCAGCCTTCTAGGCAATGCCGTGTTTGCACAATTCACAAGAATAGGAGTAGGACTGCCTACATTTGCAAGTTTTGTGTAATGCCACTTCACAGAAGGGAATGTTTCAAGAAATGTGACACCCTCTAGCACTTCTAGAAGCATTGGTAAGTGTTCTAAAAAAATTTTAGTTCATAAAATTAATTAGGAGATTTTATATTAATTTTTAAATTGAACAGGGCACAAGTTAGGGTAGTAGGTATAAAAATGCTGGTCCGCAGGGTGATTTAAATATTTAAATTGCCGGTCCGAGAAGTGTTAATGTTCAGACCAGAGCACAAATTTAGAATTTATTAAGGCTGGTAGAGGGTTAAACAAAATCCATGGTGTACAGTAGTTACCTCTGTCTGATGTATGTCATATCAAGAATGATCTGATAGAATGAGAAGATTTGTCACCATTGCTTTTCATCATCACTTTAGAATCCATCATGCAAAAGGCCAATAGAAGAAGGAATTGGAAGTGAATGTGACACTTGGATGTTACAAGCAAGAGTCAGGAAATAGGTGACAAATGGAAGTCAGACAGCCATAATGGATGTAATAGGTTTTCTGTGTTTATCACTAGGTCGCAGCACATGCATATGCGTTTTCAGAGGCTGGTTTCAGTAGTCAAAATGGCAACCATGCTTGAAGACTGTACTACTGAAGAGCAGTGTTCTGTTGTGTGTTTTATGGGCAAATGGACTCAGTGCAAAGGATATTCATAAAGAAATGTTTCCTGTTTATGGTTGGAAGTGTTGGTCGTGTAAAGCAGTTCACAACTGGGTCAAGAAAAAATATTTCAGGGATATTCAAAAGTTGCAGATGATGCCTGACCAGGTCGCCCTGTTGAGATTGTGACAGATGCAACTGTGCAGTGGGTGGAAGAGATGATTTTGAGTTGACAGGAGGATAACGATAGACATTGTAGCCACTGCATGAATGGGGGAGAAGAGAAATTCATATAAGATATTGGTGGGAAAACCAGAAGGAAAGAGACCACTAGGAAGACTAAGACGTAGGTGGGTGGACAATATTAAAATGGATCTTAGAGGTAGGATGGGATGGTATGGAATGGATTGATCTGGCTAGGATAGGGACCGTTGGAGGGCTCTTGTGAAGATGATAATCAATCTTCAGGTTCCATAAAATACTGGTAACTTCATGAGTAGCTGCACAATTTGTGGCTTCTCAAGAAGGATTCTGCTCCATGAGTGAATGAGTGTGTGAGTATAACACTCTGTCCTGTGCTGCTTATAGAACATTCCTCCTACAGGTGTTTGTTTATATTTGGATTACTTATTTGTCAGTATATTGTGACATGATGCATGAAAGCTGCAATAGTGGGGTCGAAGTCAGGCGTCTATTTCTAGACAGTGGCTCTGTAGTCATGTTTCCGTGGCAACGAATATTGACATGTTACAACAAATAGCAGAGAAGGCATCCTTGCCTAGATAGCAAGTGTAAACATGTTGCCTTGACAGTGTGTACATAAACAAACAGTTGCAAGGATATGAAAAACAGCGCTCTTCAGGGAGGTGATTCCTATCCCAGCTGTCTGGCAGGAATAAAAGGAGGCCAGTTGAGAAGCCATGAGTGAGAAGTGAATTAGTGTGCTTTTGAGAGACAGACATCATTTAAGCAAGTCTAGCAAGTGTGATGTAAGGAAGTGCGAGTGAGATCCAGATTTTGAGAAGTAATTTGAGAGGCTACAGACCCTTCAAGATTCAGCATGTTTCCAAGCAATCAGACATTGAAGACTTTGTTTTTATGTCTTATAAACTGAGAGTGTTACAATTAATTGTAGTTACGACTTGTGAATATCCAATAAATCGGTTTGCCAACCCAAACCCCCTTGTGTGAGTCACTAATACACGTGACAGTATTATGTTGAGTAAGTACCAACTTAACATAATGTATTCTAAACAGCAACAGCACATAACAGATAACAGCTGTATGACGGTATGTGTTTAAAATTCTGGGCTAATGTCAGATTTGAGGTAAAGATCCATGCATACTACATCTTGGCACTAGGTGAACCTGTTGTGTTGGCATAGCATTAATGCCATAGTCCTGTATTCAAGAGGTACTTAATTTAAATCTCTAGTCAAGACAGTGACTATCCTGACACCTTTCAGTCTTCTCAGGAAGATGCCTGAATAGTACTTTCATTAGGCCATGACTTTTTCCTTCCAGATCCTTTGCATTTATCGAGTCCTGTGATTCAACATTATATAATTGAGATACCATTAGTGCTGTCAGATAACCCGCAAAAGAAAGAAAGTTAGTCATTAGTTCAGACTTTATTTTCCTGAGCAAACAGTCTCAGGTGGCTAGGTGAGCCAGGTTCATTCTTCATTATTCACCTTTGTTTACATACAGTTTTCCACCATGTGTAGGGTGATACACGTGACGAAATGACGGGTTCTAGTTCAGATGATTGAATTTACTTCAGTTACACACACACACACACACACACACTCTTAATTATACTCACATACAGGCAATACAGTGCTATATCTGATTTACACAATTTTAGAGTTCACAATTGCACACACTAGGATTTTCTGTCTTCACTAGTCATGTCATAGCAATGGATCTCAGCACAGAAACTATGCTATCACTTCAAATCATGGCAAATATTATACATAAAATCTTCCAGTCATGCTTTAAATCCTCACAGGCCGACCTCCTGTATTCTTCTGTACTCTGTTCACATGCTTCTGCCACTGCTATTTCTCTCTTGTAACTCTAACTGAACTGAACTGAACTGAACTGTCACAAACACTCACTGTCACTTCTAGTCCAATCCCTTCTTGTGATTCTTCTGCTACTATTTCTCTCTTATAGCTCATAACTAATTGCTAGCTGAACTATGACATTCACTTATATAGCCGAGGGACAGATAACGCATCACTGTAAACACATGTCACATGATCGCTACCCATTATGGTTGTGTGATGTCACTTCACACACAGGAAACATGTCATGTGACAGCTACCTACTGTTGTGTGACATCACAGCGTATGCGTTTCATAGCAACGGTTCATCCACGGACATAGAAAACACTGTTCCTATACCGTTGGCTGTGTGGATTTTGTGGGTGTTGTCTAGCAACAGCCGATGTTTGCAGATTTGTTGCAGAATGTAATGTTAATTTTTCTAGGAAGATGAAGGAAAATGGTGATTTATTTTTGAAACATATTTCTTATTATACAGGTAATTGCAGTGTGTGACACAGAAGAAAAGGCAGCTTTGCTCAGAGAGAAGGGTGCATGGGCAGCGTTAACTAATGTTCCAAAGGAAATCGTAAAAAAGTGTGCTAATGTAACGGGCGGAGGAGGTGTCAGAGTGGTCTTTGAACCTGTGGAAAGTGACATGTTGAATTCTGTTCTGAAATGGTTAGTGTGCTGTATTCTTGTAAGGTAAACTGTGTATACATAACAACCAGTTCCATTCAAATTTGGGGAAAACCAGTGCAGTGTTGCTAGGATATAGACAAACTGGCCATTGCTAAAATACAAGGAGAGAATGGAGAAATAATAAGAGTGTGAAAGGAATGTAAGAACTGTAACAAGGAATGTTTATCATGAAGGAGAGGTAGGAAGAAAGGGGGAAGAGGAGTGACAGTTGAATGGATAGAGGATAGGAAAGCTATATGGGTGAAGTGAAAGAAGGAGATACAGATATCCAAAGCATAAGGGAAGGGAAAACATATTATTTTTCCCAATCATCATTGACATTTAATGCACTGACACAATCTATAGAATGGATTATCTTCACATTGTGCATCCTGTTGTGTGTTATATATTGTTATGGTTATATATGAGCATTATATGTATGTTGTCATGCTTAATTCAGTGTGTAGTTCACATTAAACTAAGCACAACGTACATATAACACCCATACAGGGAAAGCGCACACACATAATTAATGACTACAAATACATAGTATCATACGAGGAGCTGGAATAGTGCAGTCGATATAGTGACTGGCTACAGGCTAGATGACTGAGGGGTCGGAGTTTGAATCCCTGTAGGCTCAAGAATTTTCTCCACGTCGGCTAGACTGCTACTGAGCTCCACCCAGCCTCCTATCCAATGGGTACCTTGGGCTCTTTCCCTGGGGGTAAAGTGGCAGCTGACCTATCACCTCCAACTAGTGCCAACGTCAAGAAAATGTGGATCTATACATCCACTCCCCCACACACCTTCATGGCATAGTGTTTAATTAGTTAATTGTAGGGACAACATTACCTTTTTACCTTTTAGTAGTGCCATATGACTTTATATCAGTGAACGTGTGTATATAATACTACACACAAAAGCCCCTTACATTAGCTTACATAATACATCTACACATCAAACCCCTGGGTGCAATGACTTTCCACAATGTGGACGCTTAACAACATGGAACCACAAAATATAACTTAATGATGTAACATTACACTATATTGGGCATTTTAACGTTGAAACTTGATAATATATAATTTTTAATACATCTTTTAATACTTTTATTACTTTTGAATATAAAACTGTCAATATACAGTATATTTTTTTAATATCTATCCTAGGTACATTTTATTATATTTAATTATATTCATACCTGAGTCAATGCTGTGAAGGGCTACAGGTTATGACTGAGAATTGGGTTTTGATCCTGTCAGGGGCAAGTGATTTTTCTCTTCTCCATAGCATCCATGCTGGCCCTAAGGCCCATTCAACCTCAGATACAGTGTGGGTGCTGGGAACTGTTTCCCATGGATATAATGGCAGGGGTGCGAAGCTGACTGCTCACCTCCATCTAGTGGTGAGGTTAGAAAAGGTGGAGCTGTACTGCCACTGGCATAGCATTAATTAATTAAGCACAAAGATAACTTTATAGTTTGTGCTGAAATCTTGGGTGATGAGCTGTGTCAGTCTTGAGTTAAAAACATTCATTTCTGAGGTCTCCATCTTCAGAGTCAGTTTGTCAGCTCTGTGGCTCCTCATGTTGGCATACTGTGCAACAGGTGGTTACAGTCAGGTTCATCCATCCAACTCTGGTGTCCCTTGTATCAGTATTTTCTCTTCATTCAGGCATGCTACAAAACATTCACAACAAGGACACCAGGTTAAGTTATGTGGTGATAGGTTAGAATTGAATGGGTGACTGCACAATTTGACTGAGCCCTTCTGCTATGTAGTACACCAATGGGATGGGGCATCAATTTGACAGACTGGCGCGTATGTCAGCGGTACATAGTCATTCGTCACGTCGTCTAGAGATGTTGGTTTTTGACTCAACATTGCCATGAAAGCTTCAAATCTTAAATGTACTTGTTGTCTTTATTTGTGTACAGTAAATTGTATTTGTTGTGTTTCCAGTGTTGCTGCTGAAGGTGTTGCAGTGATAGCAGGTACAGCTTCAGGGCCAGCTCCTGTCATCAAATATAGTGAGTTGCTGCCGATGTCTGTCAGCCTTATGTGTGTGTCTCTTTGGAACTATCGAAGATCCAATCCTGAAGTTTACAGGTGACAGAATACTAAAGTTAAAGATAAGATTGCATAAGGCATATTCTTTAGTATGAAACACTGTTTTGTTCATATTGTTTGGCCATTCTGTATTTCTAGATTGTGAGATGGTTGCTTTTTGTATAAAATTGTTTAGATGCCCTTCCCTTTTTCATCTCCAGTTTCCACAGAATGGATTGGTCTTGCAGTTTCTCTTTAGACTGTTGTTCAGTTTGTAATAAGTTTGAATCCTGACAGGTTTTCATGGTTTTCCTCTGATCTTCTAGGCAGATTCCAGGATATTATCTTGATAGGCCATGATTGCTTCCTTCCAACTCCCATCTTGCCTCACTGTATTTGAATGTGGTCTTCTAGATTGTAACGCCATATAAACATACAGACCTTTCGGAGGATTATGGTGCCTTCATCTTCAGGGTTGATGATGGGGACAGCATTTACTTCTGAAACGTCAGTATCTCTTTACAGCTCCATAATTTGTCAGAGTGGAGAAGGCCATGATCTTGTCATCACCATGAAAGCCTCAAAATATCTCTCTGTATGTGTTAGTATTGTCACGTGTTGGGGTATGTCACACGACAGATAACTTCACGTGGGTCTCGGATTTAGTGAATATTTATCGGTCACTCACTCTTACACACTTTACAATTATTATTACTTGCAACATCGCTCAACTTCTGTCTCTACCTCAATGGTTATACTGTCCTTGGCCGTGGATGGATCTCAACTGTCTTCTGCGACGGCTATCCCAATACTGACTTCTTGCTGTCTTCTATATCGTATGGCGTCTAGGTTCCAACTGACTTGGCAAATGCCTTCAACCATTTTTATAACCTCGGTTGCTGCTATGCAATGAACCCTCGTTATAACCGTGGAGACTCATCTCCGGGGAGATTTGGCATTCACTATGCAATGGCTCACTGTTAGAATTAGAATACCGCTATTGTTACTTCCTATGCAATGGTCTGTTCTAACGTTTCCTTGGAAGTAACCTTCTGGATTGCAAACATGTGACAGTATGTTAGGTGTAGCAGGATTATGTATAGCAGAGAGTTATGTACATTGACATTCAGCAAATTTTATTCTACCATTCACCCAAATTCAGTCACACCATTTTGACCTGATTTGGGTACTTCAGTCATTCTTTGTAGTGATAAACATATTCTCTTTTCCTGCATATGAATGACAGTTTGAGGCAGATGCTACTGATTGGATGTCAATAACACCATGCTTGCTTTTACAAAACTATGAGAGGTTATGGCAGGACGTAACCAGTTGGAAAATTTGTCATAATGACAGTTCAATCTGATAGAGCAATGTGGCAAGATGGGCGGCCTGGTAACAGCCTCAGATCTCTCATTTAGTAAGTGTTGTGACATCATGTATTAACTGTTTTCAAAATTTAAGACGTTTTGTTTAGAAAGTTGGGGTCTGTGAGACCAAATTCAGAAACTATGAAAGTCTCTGATACAACGTGTTTTCTTGCTGATCCGTCACAGGCGGTAGCAATGAAAAGGGAGTTTTGAGATTAGGTAATGTGTTGTTATAATCCTAATTGTGTACATTGTAAATGAATGTAAATTAGGGTAAAGTTTTATGTCTCTTTCACTTATTATGTGTGAGGCCAAAATGTTGCATTCGTGTTAAATACGAGGGTAAGTCAGAAATTATCCCCACTTTCTCCATAACACATCTTTAGGTTTGTCACACTGCCTCCTACGCATGCATTGTTAGAGTTGATACTACTGTGGTCATGTGTTCAAAGTTTTACCTTGATCACATCATTTTCCTTGATGCTGTGACAGTGTAAACATGGCCGCTCTGTTAGCAGTGTGCACCAATGATTAACAAAGAATAGTGATGCGATTTCTCTGGTTGGAAGGTGTATCAGGGGCTGAAATTCATATGTGGGTTCATCACTATAAGCCAGAATCCAAAATCCAGAGTATGACGTGGAAACACCCGGGATCGCAAACGAAGATGAAATTCAAGACTCAAATCTTTCGTGGGAAAGGTGATGCTAACCGTTCTTTGGGACTCAAAAAGGCCTATACTGGAAGACTACCTGGAAAAAGTGTGTACGATAAACAGTGCAAGATACAGTGATTTGCTGGCCAACAATCTGAAGCCAGCAATTCGCACCAAACGCCGAGGCCTATTGTCGAAGAAAGTGTTGTTGCATGACAATGAAGACTCACACAAGGACGGCCAGACCGTTGAAACCATTAACCATTTGTGTTTCGAGGTGCTGGAACACCCTGCCTACAGCCCAGATCTCGCCCTTTCTGACTATCATCTCTTTGGACCACTCAAAGATGTTTTACGAGGTTTTTGATTTTCTGCGGACAGAGAAGTGGGGGAAGTGGTGCATAAGTGGTTGCGCGACCAACAGAAAACCTTCTTCGTGGAGGGAATATGCACGCTTTTGGACCGCTGGACCAAGTGCATCAAAAAGGGAGGAGACTATGTAGAAAAATGAAGTACTTGTTCAACCCCTACTTTTGTATATATGGATTGGAAAAACAAGAGTGCAGATAATTTTTGACTTCCCTATGTATTTAACATGTAAGCATGATCCCATTTCTGTGTCTGGCATCATTAATCTCTATTAATGATATTTGCAATACTGTATCAGGACAAACTGTAAGGGATAGGTTACCCACACCAGCGGCCACTGTTGGTTGCTCACCCAACTAGAAAAGCCATTGTCTGGCAAGACAGTGGCAGTTGTTACAATACCTTTTCATATATAAATGCTGTCATGAACATGTTATGAGCTGGGATAGCTCAGTCAGTATAGTGACTGGCTACGGGCTGGACGACCGAGGGGTTGGGGTTCAAGTCCTGTTAGGGTTCAGAATTTTTTCTTCTCCACTTTGTGCAGACCGGCTCTGGGACCCACCCAGCCTGTCAAATGGGTACCAGGGGGCTCTTTCCCTGGAAGTGAAGCAGCTGGGGTGTGAAGCTGACCACTCACCTCCAACTAGTGTCGAGGTCAAGAAAACGTGAGTCTATACAGCCACTCCCCCACACGCCTTCATGGCATAGTGCTTAATTAGTTAAGCACAGGGACAGCTTTACCTTTATTTTATCATTAACATGTTATGCATATAGTATAGAAGGGTTAGATAAATTGGAAAAATCCACCTCATTGGGACTTGAACCCGTGACCTTCTGGCTTGTAGCATAGTGGCTCAACCAACTATGCTACTGCGATAGGTAGTTATAGGGTTAAGGCTGCTCCATAGCTCAAGCGGTTAGTTGCTGGCTTCCCACCGCGGTGGCCCGGGTTCGATCCTGGGTCTGGTCAAGTGGGATTTAGGTTGACAAAGTGGCACTGGGGCAGGTTTTCTCCAAGTACTTTGGTTTCCCCTGCCAATCTTCATTCCACCAATTGCACCACAATCACCCTCACCTATCATCTGGGGCTGGTACAATAGGCCAGAAGTGGCCGCAGCACAAGGGACTTAGTCCCACCCCACTAGCAATAAAAAAAAATAATACATAGGGTTAATATGATTCTGTGGTGGTTTGTGTTACAATATCGCTGTTACAGGCAAATCATTCAAGATGCAGTTGATATGGCAGATCAGAGACTTGTAAATCCAGCGATTGGCCAGAAATTTTCACTGGAGAAAGTAAATGAAGCAGTGCAGTTCGTTCTGGACAAGAAATCTACTGAGAAAGTAATAATCACAATGAAAAAGGAATAATGCAGTTGTAACAGATTTAAAGATGACGGTATCAAATTTTACACAATCTTCATACAAGGTTATGTGGTGAAGCCCACATTTAATGTTCTTTGAATTACCACTTCCTTCAGCATCTTGACAGCTGTCCCACCGTCTTCAGCAATACACAATGGCAGCTGGTTGTATTTGATAGAAAGACTGAAAATAGGAAATGATAGACATGTATCCAGGGAATAGTGAAAGATGGCTACATGCACCATCTAGTGATTGTGAATGAAACTTTAAGCAGATTTACTGTGATAGGCAAATGTGTTTGTGCTATGTGGTAATGGAGATGTAGTTTTATAGTTGAAGCAAGTAATAATTTTATATTTTCACTATATAAGCTGCAAGGTAGTGTGACGTATTATTGTGGTGAATGTAAAAAGCTAATTGAATTATCAGATTTTTTAACTTATTTGTACAAAATGTATATTATTAAAGAAAGGCAGTGCAAATACAACTGTTGTACAGTTGCTTAAAACCTCCCTTGCTACATTTATGCTGCCCCTGACACACAGCATGTGGAAGTTTTCATACTGAAGCACATAACAGAATGAGTACCGTGTGAAGCAGAATTATAAGTAGGATTTTTTTTGGCTCATTGGAGTGTAGAATTGCACCTTAACCACAAAATCCTTATGTGAGCTAAATATGAAGCAGAAATTTTTGAGAATGAATGGTGTTAAAATAGCCACAGTAGCACTGGGTAGAAGTAGATTCCTAGAATTACTTTAAAAATAGTCCTTGTGTACCTTGTGTGTAGTTACAGGGTGGGGCGCAGAAACTTCCTTTTTGTGAAGACGCATTGTGAAGGGAGGGGAGGTCGCAGAAAAGTGGGGATAGGCTCGGCGGACGCAGCAGTCACGGAAGGTTATGTCTTAATACTCCTCAGTAGGAAACATGAGGTGGACGAGTGAGCAGCGTGTATTTGCTGTCGAAGCCTACTTTTCGAACAACCATTCCTATGTGGCGATGCAGCGTGCGTTCCGTACTCACTTCAGAATTAAGCCCAGAGGTCCGGTTCCAGACCGGAAATCGATTGTTTTGTGGGTAGAGAACTTTAACACAACCGGGAGTGGTGAAAAAATCATCAGGACGACAATGGACCATTACGACACCAGAAAATGTGGAGGCAGTTCGACAGTCAATTTTGAGATCTCCAAGACACTCCGCTCGCAAACATGCAGTCGCCCTAGACATATCCAATCATTCAATGTGCCAAATTCTTCACAGACATCTTCAGTTCCATCCCTATAAGATGGTTGTTGTGCAAGAATTGTCACCACGTGATTTCCAGAACCGAATAACTGCGTGCGAAACGTTATTGGAAACTTTACCCCCTGACACACTTGTTTTCTTTAGTGATGGGGCAAATTTTCACCTATCCGGATATGTCAACAAGCAGAATATGTGCTATTGGAGTTGTAACAATCCATGAGGGGCCACTTCACAGTGATATGGTGACAGTATGGTGTGCATTGTCCAGAGTTGGAGTTATTGGCCCTTATTTTTTGAAGAAGACCATCATGCAGTTACTGTCAATTCACAGTGGTATGTGGACATGATTAAAAACTTTTTCGAACCAGCTCTTGAAGAAATGCATCTAGGAAATGTCTGGCTCCAACAGGATTGTGCCACGGCCCACACAGCCCAAGCTTCGATGACAGTTTTGAGGGCAAAGTCCCTGGACAGCTCATCTCACTTTGAGGTGACATCCCGTGGGCAGCGCACTCACCTGATCTAATGCCCTGTGATTTTTTTTTATGGGGATACCTCAAGGCAGAGGTTTTTAAACTTCGCTCCACAAACCTGCTTCAGCTGAAGAATGTTATTCGGCAGGAAGTAGCCCAAATTCTGGTGCACATGTTGGAACGTGGAGAGGGGAACTACAGAAAACGGTTGCATCAGTGCATAGAGAACAGTGGCCACCACCTTCAAGATATTTTGTTTAAAACTACATGATTTAAAACTTTAAAGTATGTTCTTTCATTAGCTAAACATAAATTTTGTCTATCAGCAATAATTTTTCTTTTATTCGCCTTCAAAAAGAGGAAGTTTCTGCGCCCCACTCTGTATTAGTTCTTATAGCCTTTCAAACACCAGTTTCACCTCCAGATGATGATTCTTTTGGTGATGTTCATACTTAAAATGGCAGGCAAGGTGTTTTCATACAGAGAGTCTGCAAATTTAATTCTGAGTAACAGTAGAGTAGAACAGAATAATGGCTTGAATAGTCCCAATTTGTTGGTAGTATGGAGTTGGCAAAAATGTAACTATATCCTCAAATCAAAGAAAAGCGTTTGTATAAAACTTGTAGGAAGCAACCACAGTGAGATGCCCAGTTTGGTTTGCACCGGGCCTGCTGTAGTACCTACTTCAAGTGTGCTCACAGCTCATGTGTTAAAATGAGTGAGACATTAGAGTTGAAACACAAGAGCATAAAGGCAACACTAATCATTCGAAGTCACAGCTGCTCCCTAGTGAGGACAAACTAAATACAAGGTGGTTCAGATATGACCGGGACTGATTTTTTTTTTAAAAACATAATTGCCAAACATTTGCAGATGTCAGTCTTCAACGTACTCCCTTCCGGAGTCAACACATTTTTTCCAATGTTCTGGAAGCATCCTGATGCCCTTTCATAAAAGACTTGTGGTTGGCAGTGTATCCACTCCCGAACGGTCCGGATGACGGCGTTGTCCACAAACCACATGCCCTGCAAGTCTGATTTGAGCTTTCCAAACAGGTAGAAATCACTTGGGGCCAAATTGGGATCATTATCTTGAAGGAAGGCTACTCGCTTTCCACCTGTCTTCCTCTTGGATCGGAGCTTTTCCTTCATGTCTGTTGGCAGGAGGTCTGAGTCATAAGCTGCATTGACTGTTCTGGCATCCGTCAGAAAGTCTACATGGATAACCCCCTGCCAGTCCCAGAAGAACATTACCATCACTTTTCCTGCTGAACAGCTCCTCCACGTTCTCTTGGGTTTGGGAGAACTGGTATGCCGCCACTCACATGATGACTGCTGGGACTTGGGAATAAAGTAGTGCACCCACGTTTCGGTGGTCACTACAGACTTCAAAAATGCACCACCTTCGTCTTCAAACTGCTGTAGGAGACTGGAAGCTTGCATGCTGGCATTTTGTTCACGTTCGTCAAAGTGCGTGGTACCCACCATGCATTCACCTTGCGATAGTGCAGGTGGTATTTCATGATGTCTTGTACACTACCAACACTGATGGACAGCATTGCTCCAAGTTCCTTGATAGTGATGCACCTGTTCTCACAAATAAGTGCATGTGCACGATCAGTGTTTGGCTCGGTGACGGATGTTCGTGGCTGACGATGATGCGGATCATTCTCCACATGCTCTCTGCCCTCTCTGAAGCACTTACACCACTCAAACACGGGTCCGTGCGAGACACTATTCCCCATACTGTTGTTGGAGTCTGTGGTGAATTTCAGTGGACAGGATGTTTTCTCCAACGAGAAATTTGATCACAATGCGTTGTTCCACGCTCTGCGGTACCTTCTTTTCGCTGATCACTAGCAACTCCCAGACAGGACTGAATAGGTTCTAACCCGAACAGGAGGGAGGGTGGAGGTTCACTCTCTCAAGGTTGCACAACTGCTGTGCAGTGCAGCTTGTTTACACACAAATCAGTCCCGGTCATATCTGAACCACCTTGTAGTTCTAAAACCGTGAGAACATTACCCATAATTGTGACAGTTGTTCACTTTTTGAAATTGTCGCACTGCACTAGATCTTCAGTTAATATATATCCATGCTATTGCATTATTGTTGTTTACACTAAAATACGTTCATTTGAGAACGAAACATACTCTGTTCCATGTTATTTTCCCTTTGTGGTGTCCATGTTTATGTCCCCTCCATATGTATATTCTCACTAGTTTGGCATATGCCCCTTGTCTGAAATAGAAGGATTGATGAATGTAGACATATGAGCGTTAAGAGGCCGTGCAGTCTCCCATGAAAACTAGAATATTTGGATCTACTTGTACTTGCTCCATTCGGTTTTGAGTGCAGATTATTCAAAACTAATTTGTGTTAAACTGTAATATACCTTTGTCACAGAAAATGTTTGGCTGACTACTGGTCAGAGAGCTGGAAACAGAATGGTTATGATGCAAGTTACTACACATGTCCAGTAACCCTTGGTTGTGGTGAGTGTGGGTTCCATTGGAACATTGCAATGGATGCAGACAGGCTCAAACATGAAACTTACAGCAGAATTTTTGGAAGTTAGAACTACATTTCATTAAAATTACCTCACTGGTACGAAACATTTGTATATTTTAGTTTCAGAGTTCAAACAGTCGGCTGTAGTAATCAAGATATCATATTCACCTCAGATGACTGGAAAATATTGAATATCGACCCCCACCAATATGATCACTTGTTATTCCATCTGAGATATGATAAATTGCTCAATAAGCATTTCATTTTGTAAAAAAATTTGTGAAGTTAGATAAAGTCATTAATTTTTTTGGATTCTTTTGAGAAAACTTAACGACATTTGAATCCTTAGTGCTGAAGAAGAGAATAAATATAGTCAGGAGTTATTTAATATGGATGGAAACTTGTTAAATTATACTTTTCGCACAGCCACTGTGCTGGAAGTGTGACAGCTTTCGGACAGTATGGAAGATAGGGTAGCACCAGCAGGATCCGGCCACACCATAGCTCAAGTGGTTAGTCATTGGATTCCCGCCGCGGCGGCCTGTGTTCGATCCTGGGTCTGGTCAAGTGGGGTTTGTGGTGGACAAAGTGGCGCTGGGGTTGGTTTTTTTTTCCGAGTACTTTGGTTTCCCCTGCCAATCTTCATTCCATCAAATTCTCCATCATCATAATCACCCGGGGCAAGCTACAATAGGCCAATCAGTGGCCGCCATGCCGAGTGGACCCAATTGGACTCCACCCCCCACTATGCATTTTTTTACACATAACTAATCAATTTAAATTTGTTCTAAGGAACANACATTCTGCTAATAATCAGATAACCTATTTGAAAACACTGGACTATGAAACAACATCTAATATTGGAATTGTAGTTTCTTTGGCAAACCTGGTATATACGAGCATGATGGAGAGATGAGACGGACTAACTACATAGCAGTATCACTCTGAATGAAGCTGATAAATTGTTTAAGGATACAATCATGATCATCATCATCGGCATAACAGCCCTTCGAGCTGTTACCTCGAAAGATCCTGCCAGACTTGTCTATTCTGTCATGAATTAGATGATTGGATTTTGCAGCAGGAATTTTTTTTTGCAGAGCAAGGTCATCATCCTTGCGTCCAACCTCAAACATGGAGGATCAGGTCTCTGTATTCATGTCCCCCAGTGATAGAGTGGCCCAGTTATACCCCCAGGCACTGGGTTCCCTTTTCTTTGCCATCTTTGACTCGCAGGGTTATGGTGGAGGTATTCCAACCCGCCTCCATGTGGGATGGATGTAGTCATGCATTAGGCAGAACGAATTAGCAATCGTGGAGTTACAGAATTACCTTCAGAATTTAATAACTAGTTTAAAAATAGCATTTACATGTAATTTTTTTGTTAGCTTAGTTGTCCCTTAACATTTATCCATGCTCTTGAAATCCATTATTGGAAAATTACACCATGAAAACTTAGCAGGTACTGAGAGAGATGATCTGCATGTTTATTACGAGTATGCTGAAGTATCAACTTCAGTAGGAAAAGGTGAGATCACACTCAGTTTCCATACCTTTGAAGAGACACTTTCATTCTTACAAGTTTAATGTATTTCCGAATTATTATCCTGAGATGTAAAAATGTATTGTAATAGATACAGGTTAACCTATTTTATAATATGTAAATGTGAAGAAACAATATTACTCGTAGCTGGAGGTAGCTGATTTGTTGTACTGCAGTGGAGAAAACACCAAGGTTTGCTCAGCAGACAAGATTCTGCTCAGATGCACCATCTCAGTGTGTGAGTCAGGTGTATTTTTGAATGAATCAGCAAATTAGCAGCATATGAAGTCGCAAGATTCTTTTGCCACAGTTTATAAGGCCAAAAAATCAAGCCGTTATTCTAAAGTGCTTCTAAAATGGTACCTCCTTCATAACCAACAAAATACTAGAAGCCAATATAGTTACATGTAACATCATTTGATCTTACTTCAGACTAATGTCAGCAATACAGAAATCTACATTATTGACTTTTCTTCACCATAAAATTATTTAGCCAGATTATTCAAATTATTGTTACATATACGACCTAATCCTTCCAGTTGCACTATGGCCCTGGGGCCAACTCAGCATCTAACAGAAATGAGTACCAAGAATCTTCCTGGGGAGTAAAGCGCGGCCGGCACGTAAGGCCGACAACCTTACTGCCATCTGTGAGCTGACTGTCCAGATAATGTGGGAGCCTCAACGTCTCACAACCCTATGGGCCTCCATGGCCTGTTACAGGGATAGCTTTGCCTTTTTTAATTTCTACTGTTAACTATGTATAATTAGAATAATCAAATCTCAAGAAGGTTGTGATGGTTTCTGTATGTAGCACCACACACACACATAGAGTTTTATTTGGTAAACCCACAGGCTGGAATTAATTGAAGGATGTAGCACAGATGGGAGGATAATATTAAAATGGATGTTGGAATATGTGGGTGTGAATGGATTCATGGGGTTCAGGATATAAACCAGTGATGGGGTCTTGTGAACACACTAATGAGACTTTGGGCTCCAGAAGAGACTGAGGATATGACTTAGATTTTCAAGAAGAGCTCTGCTTCATGCAGCTGTGTGACACCTCTTTCCCAAAACTTCTTACTTTTGACAGCTGGATGAACTTCAGAAGATAATTGGTGGCCCCATTTGTGAACTGTTGGCCAAATCCATGTTTACAAAAATAAAATAGGCCTCAAACCCAAGCCAGCACAAAAAAAAATCGGGCAGTGTAAATATTGGCCAAGCAGCATATTTAATAGGAAACTCATTATGAATGTACAAAATGCATGAAGATAGCCTTTGCGGCCGAAAATCATAACTAACTTCATGGAGCTGAGTCCATCTTGAGAAGCTCATTTAGCTACTCGAGGAATTCCCAATGTTTTATGAAATCCGAAAGTTGATATTGCTGTTCGTAAATAGTCCCTATTCTGAGCCAGATGAATCCAGTCCATGGCACCCAATCCTGTTTCTCTAAGATCAGTTTTAATATTATCCTCCCACCTACATGTAGGTCTCCCTAGTGGTCTCTCCCCTTCTAGCTTTCCCACAAAAATCCTTCATGCATTCCTGTTTTACATGCATGCTAAATATCCTGCCCATCTCATCCTCCTCTACTTGAGTGTTCTAATTATATTTGGCGAAGAGTACAGGTTATGAAGCTCCTTGTATAATTTTTTGCATCCTACCATTTCACCCCTCTTCAGTCCAAATATTCTCCCTGTTCCCAAACACCTTCAGTCTGTGTTCCTTTGATGTCAGAGACCAAGTTACACACCCATACAAAACTACAAGCAAAATTATAATTTTGCATATTTTAGGCCAATACGTGTAGCTCATCAAAATATGTAATTGATATATAGGCCTAATACATATTCCGTTCTGTTGACAGACTTACTCTATTCCGTCCGGAAATATGGTTTAATGACAATAGTATTCATTCGCCATTTCACATCTGTTACACGGCCGGAAAGATCAGTGAAAGTATAGTACCCAAGCAGGATGCAACCACAGAGAGAGTTCAATAGGTTAATAGAACGTGTACGTCACTTAGATGTGTTATATAAGCTACGGAATGTACTCTCAAGCCTTGTAGTGTCATTTTCACCCAAGACAAAACTTCATTCCTCAAGAGGAGGTGGTTTTAATCCCTTGAACTTCAACCTGGGCGTCAATTGATAGGTTATAACCTCCAAAGTTACTGGGAATGTGACCGGTTCTGCTGGATAAAAGATCTGGTTCATATGTAAGATTATCCGTTTGGATGTTTTGGTTTGGTAAGCAGTCTCTTTTACCCTGAGTTTTAAATACTTATTTTTAATTCGCCTAATATTGAACAAATTTCGAATAGGCTGAAAAAATCATGTAACTTATTGCGATAAATATTGGCCTAATAGTGTTTATGGGAGGGGCAGTATGAACGCCGTATATGTACCTAGTGGATTTGAATAAAAAATGTTATCGAGAGCTTTCACTGTAACAGCCCTATAAACATAACATAGTATCCATGTAAGCTTTTGGATACTGAAACTTACCATTCTACTCTTAACATAAAGTTAAGCTAGTGCTGTCCCTATGCGCAATTAATTAAGCATCACGCCATGAAGACGTATGGGGGTGGAGGTATAGCTCTATCTTTCTTGACCTCGGCACTAGATGGAGTTGAGTGGTCGGCTTCACGCCCTGGCCGCTTTATCGCCGGAGTAAGATTCCCCGGTACGCATTGGGTAGGGGGCTTGGTCCCAGAGCTGGTCTAGAGTAGAGAAACATTTCTTTCCTATGCCGGGAATAGAATTCCGGCCGTCAAGCTCGTAACTGAGCTGTCCCTACTCCGAAAATTCATCTCTCTGCTTAAGTAATTAATTAAACAGTCTCTGTCCTGAAGACGTATGGGACATGGGACAGTGGAAGTATAACTCCACATTAGATGGAGGTGAGTGGTAAGCCTCGCTCTCCTGTCACTTCGTCCCGGGCGGTACCCATTGGATAAGAGGCTGGTTGGGCCCCAGGGCCGGTCTGGACGCCATAGAGTAAGAAAAAGATCACTTACCTCTGCCGGTAATCGAACTCCGGCTGCCCAGCCCACAGCACATCGCTGTTTAGACTGAGCTGACATATAAAGTTCTATGTTTAGCTCTTTCAGTGAAAATATAGTAACGGCCTGCTGTCTTCTCGGCACACCAGCGTTTAGACTTCAGGCTGGACCACCTAGGAATCGTCAGGGGTTCGATTCCCGGCTTCTACTAAAGACTTTTCGTGCATATCATCCGTACTGGGGATAAAGCTTTCTGACCTTGAACGTGGCCACTCACCAGCGTATAATTCGTTGGTTAAGAATGCGTAGTGCTGCTATCTTCATGCTGTGATGCTAAATGAAACGCAGGAATAGTTTAACCCTTTGTCTGTTTACATTACCCAGATGATGGAGTTACATAGGATCCGTTGAACGTGCACTTACACAATACAACTGACATGTACGTAACTCGGTTTCAATAACGTGCAAATCTGTCACTTCTGCAAAGGAACTTTCATGACCTTTCTAGAAGCACTCCTATGAGACTTTCGCAAGCTCAACAATTTATTACTAAGAGAGAGAGAGGAGAATATACAGTACATACTTCGTAATAGGCAATTGGTTTGATTGATTACGGGCTTGTCTTTTTGTTAATGTCAGCAACCCGATTATCTGTACTGTGTGGGCGTTGTGATTTCTAATCTAACGCTGTTCTATTTCTTTCTCGCTTAATAAAATTGGACTTGCCAAATGTTTCTACATACTCCTCCGCATAATAGGCTGTAGGTAGAACCCCTACACATAACCGTAAACCTATACATCATTCTAATTGCCTGCGGAATGGTTGTAAACAAACAAAAGGCAGGTGATAACATGAGTTAAAAGGACAACGTGCCAATTTGACTTGTAAATATTGTCACTTGTAGGAGGGTACGCGTAACGAAATTAACGGGTTCTAGTTCGGATGATTGGATTTATTGGCACTTCGGTTACAATCTCTCTTAATTTCAATTAATACAGCGCTATCGCTGATTTACGCAATTTACAGTTCACCGTTGCACACGCACTACGATTATCACCTTTCACTAGTCGTCTCCTAGCAATGAATCTCAACACAGAGACTAGCACTTCAAATCGCTATGAAGTCTTCTTGACATTTCTTGTTTAATAACCCTGAAACCTGGGAACTCAACTAAAAAATATTCTTAGCTGCAAGCGTGCTCGCGTTATATAGCCGCGGCACGGACAACACAGAAAACACACTTCTGTTGTGTAGCGCAGACCAGACAGAATGCACAAGTAACGTGATAGCTAAGCACTGTTGGGTTGTGAAATCATTGTTCCTGCTCAGAAGTCTGTTTACCGAGCCGTTGCCTAGAAGCGGGTTGCATAGCCCCGTTGTTGCGTGCGTGTATTGCTTCGAAACGGCTGTTTCTGTGGCTCACACATTCTTGCATCGAACAAATGCGCCACGATACTTTTGTTCTCGCGTTCAAAGCAAGTTAACATATTACTGTTGAAATGAAGGAAGGCTTCGTGTGTAACGCGAGGAAAGTACAGTATGCGCCAGAAGTGCAGTACTGAAATGAACAGACGTCCTGGTGATACCACTGTATATTCATGTGAAGGCCCCTTGCAGGACAGAACCTTCTCAAATCCTGAAGAAATGGTCCGATCACCATGTCCCTGTAGCGTTCTTGGGTGACGGTAAGAGCATTGCCTTCCTCATCCTCAGTGAAATAGGGGCCTAATGTACCGCGTGCTGAGACGGCACACCATATCGTCACACGTGTACCATGTAGTGGTTTCTGGGCGATAATATCTGGCCACTCAAAACCAAGGAAGCGAGTTGTCTGGCGACCACTTCCGTATGAGCGGAAATAATACTCAACTATGAATAATTTTTCCTTCGTCGCGAGACCCATTTCCAACAACTGCACAACACAACTTCCTTTTCACTACTGGGAATACGTGCGGCTGGAGCTATGCCCCGTCGACAAACACACATGCGCGTTCGAGATGCACGAGTTTCAGTACTGCATCTTTTGGCGCATACTGTACTTCTGAGGCCAGTACGCCTCTTCTGATGTCGATATTTTGTTTGCATTCACTCCGTAGACATTTCGAATAGAGTACAGTACAGCATGTTTTGGTGCTGACTTGTGTACCATTGTAATACATAACTTTTTATTATCACGATGAATTTGATCTGTTTCAAATAATTTGTGTTGTAATGAAACTGGTTATGGCGTCATTTAACGAGCCAGAAGATGAAAATTACTTCAGTTCAGGGATAGTACGAGATAAGCCTAAGGTCTTGTTTGATTCTTCCGGAATAAACTTGGAACATTTTAGAAGAACTATAGGGTATTACTTAGACTGGTTTCTGTGACTATCGTGCCATGTTGAAGTTTAAGATTCCTGCTGCCCGACGGGTTGGCTGAAAGAATAACGCCTCTGACTTCTACCCGGGAGGTATCCTGTTCGAATTTCAGCGAGGATACCGGCTATCCTGAAATTTATCGTGGTTTTCCTCCTTTCCAACCAAATTTCGGGATAGTATATCAAATTAGGCCACGACCGCTCCCTTACAAATCTTTCTCAGTTCAATATTCGCTGATCTTCCATGCTATATATTCTGAGAATCTGATGTGGTCTGTAAATAAACCATAAATAAATAAGATACACGCTCACGTAATGTAATTAAATACTAAGCAAACAGTTTTTAATCTTAGATATTATTTAAGTCAAGATGGTGTGTGTATGAGCCAGGATAGCTAAGTGAAAGAAGTGACTGAACATGGCCTGAACCCTATCGATGTTCTATTTCTTACACGTTCAGGGATTTTTCGCTGTGCCACCGTGTCTAGGCTTGCTCTGGGAATCACCGAGCTTCCTGTCCAGTGGATACCACGTGGTATTTCCCCGGTACTATAGCGGCAGAGGCGTGAAACTGTGATCACCCCCACCCACTTCAAGAAACAGAAAAAAAAAGCCTAAAGGAGGCACTATGCTACAAGCCGGAAGGTCGCGGGATCGAATCCCGATGAGATTTTTTTTTTCAATTTACCTAGTCCTTCCAGCCGCACTATGGCCCTGGGGTCGACTCAGCGTCTACCACAAATGAGTACCAGGAATCTTCTTGGGATAAAGGGCGGCCGGCGCGTAAGGCTGACAACTTTACCGCCATCTGTAAGCCTTTTGTAAGACTGAGCTCGGGTAATGCTTGCTACCATTCAGTCCAGAACCTTTTGTCTGCTCGTCTTCTGTCCAAAAACGTAAAAATTAGAATATACAAAATTATAATTTTGCCTGTGGTTCTGTATGGGTGTGAAACTCGGTCTCTGACAGTAAGGGAGTAACATAGACTGAGGGTCTTTGAGAACAGGGCGTTGAGGAGAACATTTGGACCGAAGAGGATGAAGCAACAGGAGGTTGGAGAAAACTGCATAATGAGGAGCTTCATAACTTTTATTCTTCTCCAACTATAATTAGAATGATCAAGTCAAGGAGAATGAGGTGGGCAGGGCATGTAGCACGAATTGGGATAAAAGGAATGCATATAGGGTATCGGTGGGAAAGCCAGAAGGAAAGATACCACTGGGAAGACCAATACGTAGGTGGGTGGACAATATTAAAATGGATCTTAGAGAGATAGGATAGGATGGTATGGATTGGATTGATCTGGTTCAGGATAGGACAGTGGAGGGCTCTTGCGAACACGGTAATGAACCTTCGGGTTCCGTAAAATGCTGGGAAATTCTTGAGTAGCTGCAGATTTGGCTTCTCCTCAAGAAGAGCTCAGCCCCATAAGTAAGTAAGTACTCGTAAAGGAACAGGGAACGTCGCGGAAGACTAATAGGATTTTGGTGGGAAATCCAGAAGGAAAGAGACCGGTAGGAAGACATACACATAGGTCTCAGAAAAATACGATGTGACTGTATTGGACTGGATTCATCTGGCTGGGAATGGGGACCACTGGCAGTAATGAATTTTTGAATTATTTTTATTAGAAATTCTTGAGTAACTGAGCGACTAGCAGCTTTTCAAAAAGGACTGAGCTCCATAGTTTGAGCTACTAAGAGCTCCGGTAAATTGACCGTAAATAAAAAAGAACATGGAAGCACACGGCCCCCCTGTAACAAATTGCGGTTACGCTGTGGACAGGAGGAAAACGACGCTGTCACGACTAGCGTTACTCGTGTGCTACAGTATAAATTGGTACTGAAATATACCTTGTAGACATGTTCCCCTTTGCGAATGCGATCCATAATCAGAGAAATGAAGCTTGACGTTAGAAAACTTCATTTATCTATGCGAGAGCATGCTATGGTTTCGTTTCACCGCGAAGAGAAAGAAAGCATATGAACTCACGACAATATGATTAACTTGGAATTGTTTGCACACAATATCCATTCTCTTCCGCTGTCTTACAAACTGACATGGACCATTTGCTTTAGAAACAAAGATACATCACTCTAAAGTAAAGTTATAGTCCTTATGCAACATTCTCTCTGATGAGAGGATGGGTCTGTAGTTTACAAATACTGCTGGTCCTCGCCAGCGCAGTCAGTCTCAGGTCTGAGTCCCGCGGGACTTATGACTATATTTTAGTGTCTCAGTTTCGAGTCTTTCCCAACCTGGAGAGCCAGGTCCCCGTATTCATATCCCGAGGCACTGGGTTTGGTTAGGACAGTTTCTCAGTTCTGGATTTTATAATATAGTCTGTTGTTATGCAAACCAGAACTTCGCACCCGTGTACGACTGGAAGTACATAATTTATTTTTGACACACATTGGAGGTTCATGAAAGATATCTCCATTGTTTTTTAATATTTTCCAACTTAAACTACATCAGACGCTTGAGATTGGTCTGATACGTAGCACGGATGGTTAAACAAGTAATGCATACCATATTGTGGCATAACACCTGAATAGCGGAATAGTGGAGCCAGAAGGAAGGACCATAGCTAGGCAACATCTCTATAATTCCTGGCCGCTACAACGGATACGCACGCAATAATACGGGAAATGTTGGGAGGGTGTTCTGTATGAGGTCCGTGCCGAATATATGTAGCGAGGGCCATCGGTAAAGCCATCGTGCTCCGGTGTGGAGGCTGTGTCGAATACCTCCACCGTAGCCTTGCTAGTTAAAGGCGAAGGCAAGGGAAGACAGTGCCTGGGGGTATAACTGGGCCATCCTGTCCCTTGGGGATATAAATACGGGAACCTGGACCTCCAGGTTGCGGAAGTTTCGAATCTGAGAGAGTAACAAGTGGTCATGAGTCGGACCCGAGAAGGACTTCACTGGCGAGGACCAGCAGCAATTGTAAATGTCAGACCCATCCTCTCGTCAGAGAGGATGTTACATAAGGACTATGACAGCAAGGGTTCAGTTGAAACAAATTACTGGTCGTGAGTCTCACTTGGCATGGCACAAAGACGAACTGATTGACCGTAAACCGCCAATCGTAAAGTAACTCTGACTCTGACGTTAGCCAGCCATGGCTAGGAGTCGAGACCATGAGGAGTTGCGAGACAGTGGCCAGGCAGTAAGGACATGAGTGCGGAAGCTGAGGAATCTACATTGTTGGGAGCCGTTACACACAACGACCGGCGAAGGCACAAAAGGTTTAATATCGAATAAATCCAATTAACAATCCAAACCCGTGTCTAATCACCAACACGTGACAATATTTTAGATGAAACGTTGGTAGTTAATGTAGTCAGTTGTAGAAAGAAACTTAGAATTATTTTCTAGTGAACGCTCTTACTCTCAGCAACGGCGAAGAAAATTTGTGTTAACGGATCATTTTCGGCTAATTTTGATTGTTGTGGACCAAGTGGCACTAGAGCTGGCTCTTCTCCCATTTCCTTCATGCCCCCCCCCCTTTCATTCCACGATTGCCCTAACCTCATCAGTCGGCACATTATCACAACTTGGGCGCTTCATCTGTGCCCCATCATTTGGTTGCTTACAAAGTAAGGCGAAGGGGAGTAGAGGTATAGCTTTAGATATCGATCAGAGGCCATGACACCTCGGTCGCTGTATCCCCAGGAGCAGAGCCTCAAATAGCTACTGGATAGGACTTCAGAGCCGGTCTGGATTCCGTGGAGAAGTCTGCCCCTAATGGGAAGTGAATCCCGATCCCTTGGTCGCCCATCACATAGCCTAGTCTCTATATATTTTAAGGTAATTTTGATAGAACAGGGAGATCCCTTACTAAGATGGATTATCAGAGTATTTCTTAGAAGGCTTGCCAGAAGAATTTCTGGGGACGCCGAACGTACGAATTCAGGAAAATGTAATGACGCATGACGCAGTAAAGAAGTTGAACTTGCTTGTAAAGGTTATGGGAATACCATCGTGCCGTGTTGCGCCTCTATAAATAGTATGGACTAGTTGCTCCAGTCACTTTCACTCGATCGAGACCTTCCTACTAACGCGAGCCATGTTTTGCTGACAGATGGGGGCTTCCTCTTTGCTTAAAAATAATTAACTTATAAAAAGTAAGTAAAGCTATCCCTGTAACAGGCCGTGAAGGCACACAGGGTTGTGAGACGTTGAGGGTCCCACATTATTTAGACTATCAGCTCAAAGATGGCGGTAAGGTTGTCAGCCTTACGGGCCGGCCGCGCATTACTCCCCAGGAAAATTATTTAATTAATTCCTGGTACTCATTTCTGTTAGAGGCTGAGTCGACACCAGGGCATAGTGCGGCCGGAAGGACTAGGTCAATTGAAAAAAATCCGATAACCTCATCGGGACTTGAACCCGCGACCTTCCGGCTTGTAGCTTAGTGTCTCAACCAACTACGCTACCGCGTGCCCCCAATTAACTTATAAAGGTCGTAATATTATATTTTGGCATCCTGCTGTTTTGTTGTACCTTCTATAGTATTTTTTTATTTTTCGTCTATAATGCAACAAATTAACATTAATTCATATTTAATTCATACAATCATCGTTAATTGTATAAAATATTATTCAAATTATTAAAATATACATATGTTGTTATGCCGCTATATGTTTCGGCCTTACAAGGTCATCTTCAGGCAACATAAATGAAGAATTCTAATCACTGTACGTTAATCATATAGTTTCTTAAGATATGTCGTTTGTGTTCGTTCATATCTTTTGATCTTTTTGAATTGCAGCTATTTATATGTCATATTATGTGTGTTGTTTTTCGTTAAGTATCAAACATTGCCTTGCGTTATTAATCTGTTGCATTATAGACGGCAAAGGAAATGACTCTGAAAGGTGATAAAGGTCACGATATCACCAAGACATTGACATGGCCATGGGCCGTTCCTGAAAACTATACTGACAACAAAATATTTTTCACGTGTATAGACTATAGACGGGGGTTTGAATTGGAGAAGGGATTTTTGATCACTTTAACACACGACTCATGACTACATTTAATTGTAGCTCCATCGCTAATTTCCACACTTTGCGAGCACACTAGAGCACGCAGACTAGTGTTCTTAGCCTGTTACAATGTCGACAAGTCGTTTCCTTGTAACTACTTCTAACAATGGCTATTCCTCTCTTCTGTGCGTAAGTCCTCTCTGAATGGCTGCTCTTTTCTACCTGAACTTAATCTTAACTTCGTCCCGCTTTTAACTCCTCGGCACGGACCAGCGTATAAAACAGTGTTTCCAACAGTACCTCTTTTGTGTGTTGATTCGTTGCTATGGAGACATATTTGTTTGCGATCATTACCTAGTAAGTGGTCTACCCGCTACATTGCTCCCTCCTTAAAGCTCCTCGTCCCGAATAGCCTACAGGCTCTCCGTCATTTTTCCTTTCCCTGTCGGTGCTGGCAAAGCTGGCGCTTCTACACCTCTTGCTCTTAAGCCGTTGCTATTGGTCTCTTGTTTCGTTTCGGAGGGCACCTGCCTCTCCACAGTATCCTGACGTTCGTTTCCCGCCGTCTAATGGAATCCTCGACTGTTTGCTTTGCGATCTCCAGCTCTGCTATCTGTCTAAAGGCCTCGTTGAGTGTTCTAATGCTTTCCAGACCTAATCAATCTTTTAGGCCTCTGTTCCTTAGCATTCTGGTTGCTCCCAACGTCTCTTCCCGAACGTCTGTCATTTCGAGGTTCCTCTTGCAACATTGTCCCTGGTGGAGACCGCGCCATAGCTCAAGCGGTTAGTCGCTGGCTTCCCACCGCGGCGGCCCGGGTTCGATCTCGGGTCTAGTCAAGTGGGGTTTGTGGTGGACAAAGTGGCGCTGGGGCGGGTTTTCTTCGAGAACTTCGGCCTCCCCTGCCAATCTTCATTCCACCAAATTCTCTATCATCATAATCACCCGGTGCAGGCTACAATAGGCCAATCAGTGGCCGCCGTGCCGAATGGACCCAGTTGGACTCCA
Source organism: Cryptotermes secundus (assembly GCF_002891405.2). Classification (NCBI taxonomy): domain Eukaryota; kingdom Metazoa; phylum Arthropoda; class Insecta; order Blattodea; family Kalotermitidae; genus Cryptotermes; species Cryptotermes secundus. Next base: position 160,678 of record NW_019744178.1, read on the forward strand.
CCCCCCACTAAGCGAATTAATTTTGTTTTGTTCCTGGTGGACAATGCATATAGGATATTGGTGGGGAAGCTAGAAGGAAAGAGGCCACTGGGAAGACTAAGACGTAGGTGGGTGGACAATATAAAATGGATCTTAGAGAGATGGTATGGATTAGATTGATCTGGCTCAGGACTGGGACCAGTGAAGGGCTCTTGTGAACACGGTAATGAACCTGTAATAAACTATCCACACCAGTTATAGGCCTCTAATGACGTTCTCCTGACTATTGTACTGTGGGCTTGTACATTGTTGCTAATTTGGTCTTTGGTTTGTAAAATGTGAAATTTATAGCTCGGAGGCCATGGGCGGTGACCGGCTTTTCTCCCGCAGAGACAGCGTAAACTTACAATATCGCCGTTCTCACGAAATCTCAATAAAAGTGACATAGCAATGAGTCAAGATCTAATCTAATTACGTGTCCGTGTCTTTAACACTTTTCCGTGGGTGTGTCCCTGATAGAGACATATGCCCGTGTTGAGTAACAGTTTGTGGGGGACGAGGGATTTGCTTTCAGGGCTTTGCAGGCCCAGAAGCTGAAATAGCTCAATCGTTACAGCGACGGACCACGGACTGGACCACCGGAGTTCGATTCCCGATAGGGACAAGAGATTTTCCTCTACTCCACAGCTTGAGTCCCACTTGGCCTCCTATCCAGTGGGTACCTGAGGTAAAGCGCCGCGGCGTGAAACTGACCACTCACTTCCATCTAGTGTCAAGAATGGTGGAACTATATCTCTACTCCCTCACACATTTTCATAATTGCTTAATTAACTAAGTACACGAACAAAATTTTATTTACCTCTGCAGGTTCAGGATTTGTCCTGCTAGGTTCTTTAGCCCCTAAATAGCAGCTTGTCAACTCACGTTTTGAATTTCGTATTATATTTATAAATTTTCAGAAATATTTGATCATCCTGCAAAGATACTAACCTCACTTTTTTTCTTCTACTCGCTCCCGCTTTGGAGCACAGGGCTGATTTCTTTTTCATTGATCATTTTTTACTGACGGTAGGACTCATTGGACGGGTGATCAGCCCGTCGCAAGGCCTCTACCTAAACACGGGACAACACAAACACAGAATAAACGCACACTCACACCAAATATCCATGTCTTGTATGAGATTCGAACCGACGATCCCGGTTTCCGAGCAAGCGAAGACAGTACATGCCTTAGACCGCGCGGCTACCGTGACCGGCAATGGCCTCATTAGGAATTAGAAATTTGACGACAAATTTTGATAAGGAAGTGAAAATAATGTCCTTCTCTGTGTGTTTATATATTTAACGACACTATCAGAAATTCAGACTCTGTAGCGTGAACGATTGGGTGATAGTGAATATTGAATTGGAAGGGATAAGGAAGGAAACGATCGTAATCTATTTTAAGATATTATCCTGGCATTTCTCCAGAAGTAATGAGGAAAATCGTGAAAGAACCTCGGTCAGGAAAGTCAGTGTGACAGCTGGTGTATGAACCGGGCACTTTCCTCATATAAATCAGAAGCGTTATCATTTAATTCAAATTGCTTAGTCTGTATGTCATATGATTAGCTTCATAACTAATCTATTTGTATCTTGTATCTGCAGTAAACGCAAAAGGCAAATGAAATACCCAAAATAAATTATTGTTTTGCAAGTGGAGAACTGCAAAGAGCCATTAAAAGTGACAAATTGGAATGTTCATTGTGCCGATATATATTCAAAAGAAATCCCGACTAATCGTGTGGGGAAGAGTGGCCCAGAAGCGCGGTGTAATGATGTTGCATAAAGCATGTGACAGCGTACCAACATCGTGTTCATTTATTCATGCAATATATTCCCACCTCTGTGCCTTTCTTTGGCCCCTGAAATGATTAATCATACCCGGTATCAAGATTATCATTTAACACGTGACCCTGTGTAGTTCACTAGAAGTGAAATTACCGAGAGCCTTGCTCAACTTGCTGATTCCTTCTTACCTGTTGCTTAGTATGTTCGCAACCTTAAAAATGGAGGCAATACATTCCTTCGAAACATATGTGATTTCTTCTGGCCTGCACGACCTTACATCCCAAACGAGTACTCTTCATGTCACAGCTATGGGGCCCACAAATGTAAAATACCCAGAATTACTGTGTTTTTGGACACTATAGAACACATGTTTTGAAAACCGGAACTGTTTCCGTCGGCGGGTCAGCGGTGAGACACCTACTTTGTTTGGTCCTTCAATCACTGGTCCCAACGGAGTAGGTGTCTCGCCCTTCACCTGAAGACGGAAACATCCAGTTTCCGAAACGTTGTGTTTTCTGATTTTTAGAATACCGGACGGTAGACAGTGTCCGAAAACACAGTAATTCTATTCGGAAAGTTTATCAATATTTGATCAAATGGGGAACTTAATCCGAACATATTTCTGGATCACATATTCTGATTAAAACCACCAATCAAGTTCACTGAACAAAGAGAGACAACTCACGTACCGGTACTTAATTCCTTTTTGCAGGTTATACTAATGAATAGAAGCACCATCCTGAAGCCAAACGCGTAGAGAAAACCGACGCAAACCGAACAATACTTACACTAACTCAGTGGTCAATGGCCACTAGTCAATTGCCTGAAAGAGAGAGCAACGAATTCCCAAAGAACAGAGCCAAGCATCTCTAAGGAACATAGCGGGAAATACCTAAAGACGAGAACAACAAATGCGTGAAGAAGCGAGTAACATGACCTTAAAGAACAGAGCATTTAATGCCCCAGAAACAGAGAAGGAAATGTTTAAAGAACATAACCAACATATAAGTACTGAACTGGACAGCAAACACCTAAAGAACACAGCAAGAAATGCTTGAATAAAGGACAAATGTCTAAAGAAGAAAGCAACTTATGCCTAAAAGCAGGAAAAACGCGTTCATGTAGGACAAAGTACAATATCTATCAAGAATACAGAAAAAGAAATTCCCCCATCAAAATAAAAAAGAAAACAGAATTAAGAAATACCAAAAACTGAGCGACAAGAGAAGACGGCTTGGAACACAGTTCTAACAGTTCTAACAGTACTAAAGAGACTTTTAAAGCTGTGATTGGCATGAACGTGTGAATGTGAACGGTACACAGTAAACAAAGGAAATATGTTGAACTTTGCAGTAGCCATGTGGAGTCACGCTGACATAATTCAAATGACAGGCGCTGTATTCTTAATAATGGCGGAGGTCAATGTCTTGGCTCTTAATAAGCAAAACAATTGGAATCTCTTGTCTCCGATATACTTGATCTTAATAGATGAATTTATTCCTATTAAGGGTATATTAAAGCCTTAGAAGCGATGATTGGGTTTGGATCTCACTAACTGAGACAAAGTATTGTCACGTGCGTCAGTGACTAAAAACGGGGTAACTACAAATAATTATAACACTGTTACTGACTTTCACACTACAAAACACTCCACGCTACTCTCTTCAGTCTATTTCCAATAGTCTTCACGGATTTATAACACAGGAACTATAAAAGTCTCCATAAATCACATACTCCCAATAACACTGCACTATAGCACATAAAGTCTTCAAATCACACGTTAAATCTTCACAGGCTGACTTCTTCCGCCCTTCAACCACGAACTTCCTGTGGCTTTCTCCTACCCATAACTGACTTGCTTGTTTTTTGCGTGCTTATGCCGCTACTACTACTCGTAACTGCTCTGAACGAATTTTGTTACTTACTTATATGGCCGCGGAACGGACATGGACCTACAGTAAAAACGTATCACGCGATCGCTATACAGCCAGTCTATTGGCGCATCAGTCGGAACTACAGAAAACAGAGTTTCCTCTATTGTTGCGTGTTGGACCCCGTTTACAGAGCTGTTGCCTGGCAACGCGTTAATAAAACTCGTTACAGCATTGACTGAATTCTGTTATTTTACCTTAGAATTTCCAAGTGTCGGAAATTTCGAGCATTACAGGAATTATATCTGACTGCATGTGACATCTGTTGTCATTCTATCTGAACTATGGAGTGAAATGCTGCTCTGAAAGAGTTCTCTTAACTACAATTGAAGTGTTTAGGAGGTTCTTACATGTAATTTATCAATGAAAGAAGGGCACTCTGAAACCTAAAATGGCAGCTTAGCGCTACAGAAAATAAAGTCGGCTCCTTTATGGATTAACAGTTTAAACGGCTTTAATTGAAGTATAATTTGCCTCTGCAAATAATATCTAAGCATGAAAATTTGTAACATAAGTTGAGGAATGAATGCAGATCAATTCAGGTATCTGAACCCGATGAAACGATTTAATATCGATACGTAATCAGTTGCAGTAGAGAACTGAGAATGTATCCCTTGGTACGGGGATGAACCTCTTAGACTTTCTTGTGATGCTTGCAGTATCATAACTGTATTACGCTGAATGCTAGGATGACTGGTGAATAACGGATTCGAAATTATTTGGAAAGAAGGTTTTAGTATAACAGAGGAACGGCCTAGTGGTTGGAGTTCGAGCCCCGGTAGGGGCAAGATTTCTCTCCTCTTCACAACGTCCAGACCGGTTATGGTGCCCGTCCAGCCGCCTATCCAATGGGTGCCGGGGGTAAAGCGGCAAGGGGCCATTTCCCCATACGCCTTCATGGCGTAGTGTTTAATTAGTTAAGCACAGGGCCAACTTTACCGGGATTCGGAACTCCGACCCCTCGGTCGTCCATCCCGTAGCCAGTCGCTCTGCCGACTCCTTTTACAAAGTTAGTGAGTTAGTTAATAAAACAAAAACAAACAAACTCCATGTCCTGTAGTCCGTAAGTGAAGTATACCGACCGAGCGACCGCCGTTTGTCGGCGAAGTTAGTGCCAACTTCAGCGGATAGAGGGTGTCGCGTGGTCAGCGAAACGGATCCCCACGGCCGTTAATATCGATTTTCTAGACCGGAGCCGCTATTTCCTTGAAATAGCTCCTCAGTTATCCTCACGAGGCTGAGTAGATCCCGTTCCAGACCCACTACTTCTCAGGAAATTTGGCAGCGCCAGGAATCGAACCCGGGACCTCTGGATCTGTGTCCATGAACTCTGACCACTAGACCACAAGAACTAAAATTCTCCGAATTTCTCTACAATGAGTATACAATAAAACGCTTCTTGCTCCCCCATTCAGAAAAGAGACCTGCAAAGAATTTACTTCTTAACCAAAGATTCCTACGAATTATAAGTGAGTAAGTTTCGTTAGTAACCGTGATGTAAACAGCAGTGTTTCAAACATGTCTGTATGTAAAATTGTGGCCGGAATATTTGCAACTGTCAGAGGCCAGTCTAAATAACTTCAGATGAATTTCGTAAACCGATATCTTCTGTTCACGTTTAACACGACTGCCACAAGAACTCCATCAGAAGCACCACAAACAAGCCGCTATAGAAATTAGGTCACGCTGTAGAAAAATGAAAGCAAAGCTGTCTTACTGTGCAGCCTTGCCACAGACTGTGGAAACATGGCGGCGGCTCAGCCTTGCGTTCATCGCCTCAGTCTCTGAACGCGCTGAACGGGCTAGTGAAGGGGTATTTTTTTTATTGCTAGTGGGGTGTGGGGCTAAGTCCCTTGTACTGTGGCCACTTCTGGCCTAGTATATACCAGCCCCAGATGATAGTTGAGGGTGATTGTGGAGCAATTGATGGAATGAAGATTGGCAGGGGAAACCGAAGTACTCGGAGAAAACCTGCCCCAGCGCCACTTTATCCACCACAAATTCCACTTGACCAGACCCGGGATCGAACCCGGGCCGCCGCGGTGGGAAGCCGGCGACTAACCGCTTGAGCTATGGCGCGGCCTTGGTGAAGGGGCAACTATCTTAACTGCAGGCCAGTTCGGCTAAGCCAAAACATTTCCTTCCAAATCCTTTCCAATTATCGAACCATTTGACGTTATTTAATTCGAGACGCGGATATAGTCATGAAGTAAACAAGTAATGATTCATTCATACGCTATTTAACGTCGCTTTTGCAGCTGAATATTTCATATAGTGCCAAATGGTAAAAAAGTAAAGTAAAGCTACCCCTGTAGCAGGCCGTGGAGGCCCATAGGGTTGTGAGACGTCGAGGCTCCCACATTTTCTCTAGACCAAGGGTCTCCCAACTACGGCCCACGAAAGAATTGTGGAGAAGTGCGCCAATTGAACTAATTTTCAAATGAGTACTGGTAAAAAAATACTTGTTCATAGATTTCAAATTCATTATATCAAAAATATATTGATATTCCATATTATGTTAATATTAATATTATTCACAATTTTACTAATTCTGGACCGTGTACTGCGCGGTATTTCTTCGTACTTGTTCGGCCTCGATCGGCAGTGTCACTTCGTGGCAATGT
>NW_019744178.1:167590-168663 GCF_002891405.2 Cryptotermes secundus
AAAAAAAGTCAATAAAGTTAAGTGGTGCCAAGTGTTTGTGTGTCCCGTGTGTTCTTTCCTCCTCGTCGGAGTAAGGCCCTAAACGACCTGAGCCAGAGTCTCACGCCAACCACTGCTAGCCCGATCATCATCAGCTCCCACCCCGTCCACCTTTCCCTTCACTTTGCAGCTGTACCCACAGTTGCTGGCGCCCATAACCATCCAGTCCAAGTCCCGGACCGGATACCCTTTCCATAGTGGAGAGAAGTGGTGGAGTTGGAGAAGCGGTGGAGCCAGCTAAAGCCGACCTAGCTGCAAGCTCCACGACCAACGACGGCAGTGGTGAGAACAACAAGAGAAAGGAAGGAAGGTAAAGAGCAACAGCAACCGGTGTGGCAATAGGTTACACGAGGGGGGACGGTAAGAGTGGTGCAGTGTAATTGTAATGGATCATCATCACCGCCGGTGTCGTACTTATTACCATTTTTGTATTAAAGGCAACTTATGCCCAGTTTTGCTCAGAGCAAAGTTGATACTTCTGGAAAGCCAAGTGAAAAATTGTAACTTTGTTCATATGCTATACTGTGCAGAGTTGCATAAAAAGGGTGAAGCTGAATTTCCTTCCTCGTTTGCAAATTTAGTCATTTCAGATTTGAAAGAACAATTTCAGAAACAATTTACTGATTTGGATGCCAGTGCTCAGGAAATTAGATTGTTTCAAAATCCGCTTGACTGTGATGCTGCAGATGTCCCAAGTCAAATTCAAATGGAAATTATTGAACTTCAGGAAAATTATCATATTAAAGACAAATCCAAGGAAGGAATTTTGATCGAATTTTATAAATTTCTGAACTCTGAGCAATTTCGAAATTTAAACAAATTTGCTTGTAAATTTATCTCAATTTTTGGGACGACATATCTGTGTGAACAAACCTTTTCCCAGATAAAGTACGTCAAGTCGAAATACAGGGCAAATTTATCCGATGAACCTTTAAAGTCGCTACTTGTGATTAGCGTTTCAGAATTTGAACCTCAATTTAATCAGATTTTAAGAACGCAAAAAGAGTTCCATCATTCACATTAATTGTTTTAAT
>NW_019744178.1:168675-215459 GCF_002891405.2 Cryptotermes secundus
AAAATATGAGCATTTGCTGCTACTGTCTGTTGTCATTAATATACGATAATTTATTCTCACGTACTTTGTATTTAGTTTATGAAATTCTGTGCTTTCAATAAAACTCATATACCTAGAGTTATTAATTTCTCATTTTATCCGGCCCGTTGAAAGTGCTGAATTACCTAATGTGGCCCGCGTTTCGAAAAGTTTGGAGACCTCTGCTCTAGGCAATCAGCTCGCAGATGGCGGCAAGGGTGTCAGCCCTACGCGCCGGCCGCCCTTAACCCCCAAGAATATTCCTGGCACGCGGTAGCATAATTGGTTGAGGCACTATGCTACAAGTCTGAAGGTCGCGGGTTCAGTTCCCAATGAGATCACTGGTTTTTTTCAATTGACCTGATCCTTCCAGCCACACTATGGCCTTGGGGTCGACTCAGCCTCTAACAGGAATGAGTACCAGAAATAATACCAAAAGGTAGAATGACTATCTATCTATTCATCTATCCCTGTTGCTCCCACTTCGAGCATAGGACATCTGTGAAACGCTTCGTTTGACTTCAGTTTATTTATCTTACTAGTAGACAGACGGTAGGACTCCTTGGACGGGGGAACAGCCAGTCGCAAGGCAGTTACCTACACAGGACAACACAAACACAAATTAAAGGAAAACAAACATCCATGCTTTAAGTAAGATTCGAACCCACGATCCAAGCGTTCGAGCGGACGACTTGGGAGCCGGGATAGCGCAGTCGGTATAGCGACTGGCCACTGGCTGGACGACCGAGGAGTTCGATTCCCGGTAGGGTCAATAATTTTCTCTTCTCCAAGTCGTTCAAACTGGCTCTTTCTCCGGGAAGCAAAGCGGCTGGGGCGTGAAGCTAACCATTCACCTCCAACTACTGCCAAGGTCAAGATAGTGTGGATCTATACATCCACTCACCCATACGCCTTCATGGCATAGTGCTTAATTAGTTAAGCACAGGAAAAATTTACCTTACTGTGAGCAAAAGTCTTGGCTTCTTTATAGTACTATCGCAGAGTCTGTAGTCGAGATATCTCAGTTCATATGACAACGGACTATTGGCTCCATGGCTGGAGTTCGATTCTCGGTCGAGGCAAAAGACTTTTCTGTGCCCTACAGCGTCCGTACAGGCATTAGGCCTCATCCATCCTCCTGTCTGATGGCTACTGCGGGCTCTTTTCCGGAGGGTAAAGCTGCCGGGATGTGAAGCTCTTAAAACACCTCCATCAAGTGCCGAGGTCAGGAATGGTGGAGCCATGGCTCTATTCCCCAACACGTCTTCATGGCGTGGTATGGAGGTAGATAGAGGGACGCACTCCAATGAGAACTGCCAGATGTAAATATACGACCGTCTCTCCTGCCTGGGCGTGAACAGAACATATCAGTGTTTTGCAAACCACCAGAAAACTGCTTCGATATACAGAGTGATTCTAAATTATCGTTGGGACTCCAGGTTATAGGGCACGGAAACCCCGACAATAATTTAGAATCACTCTGTACTATTACCAATTAAATGGCCGTGAGGTGTTCTGTGAGGATTTTCCGGGACTGGTTNTGGAAGTTACCGAAGTACTTTTGTTTCGCGATTCTTCATCCGAAAAGGTAAAGGTAAAATTTGTTCCAGCCGGTCACGGTAGCCGAGCGGTCTAAGGCATGCACTGTCTTCGCTCGCTCGGAAGCCGGGATCGTGGGTTCGAATCCCACTCAGGGCATGGATGTTTGTGTGCGTTTTTCTGTGTTTGTGTACAGGTAGAGGCCTTGCGACGACCTGATCACCCGCCCAAGGAGTCCTACCGTATGTCTAAGATCTAGTAAAACCGAAGTGAAAACGGAGAGTTTCATGGAGGTCGGCCTAGGCCCAAATGAGGGCTGTAGCGCCAATGAAAAGAAAATTGTCCATGTGCTTAATTAATTGACCAGAATGCCACAAAGACGTGTGCGGGAGTTGTAGGCCTTGGCACGAGATGGGGGTGAGTGGTCAACTTCGCGTTCCTGCCGCTTTACCCCCGGGAAAATTGCCTATGTGGTACCCATTGGATAGGGGGATGGGTTGGCTCGAGATCCGGTCTAGGCACTGTGGAGTAGAGAAGAGTCTTGCCCCTGCAGGGAAATGAAACCCGGCCTTCCAGCCCGTAGCGTGTCGCTATAACGCTTCCGATTTTCAATCCTGAATTCCTGAAATAATAGAAATGACACTGACTTCATGTGATACATGACTGTGACCACCGCACTTTACTGTCTAAATTCTTGGACTGCAGTTCTTCAGAATATGATACAGGGATGTAATGCCAGATGTTGGCCCGTAGAGGGTTCTCAAATAAAAAGTGAAACTGAAATGCGGCCAATGAGCAGTAGTAAAGTTGCGCTTCGCTTAACCAGGCCCTCTATCTGTTTGCAGTTGGTTGAGGCACTATGCTACAAGCCGGATGATCGTGGGTCCGAGTCCCGATGAGGTGGATTTTTTAAATTTACCCAACACTTCCAGCCGAAGTATGGCCCTGGGGTCGACTCAATCTCTAACAGAAATGAGTACCAGGGATCTTATTGGGGGTAAAGGGCGGCCGGCGGGTAATACTGACAACTTTACCGCCATCTGTGAGCCAATTGTCTAGAAAATATGGGAGCCTGGACGTCACATAACCCTATGGGTCTCCACGACCTGTTACAGGGTTAGCTTTACTTAACCTCATCGCCATCTGTGAGCCGATTGTCTAGAAAATGTGAGAGCCTCGACGCTTCACAACGCTATGGGCTTCCACAGCCTGTTACAGGGATAGCTTTACTTAATCTCATCGCCATCTGTGAGCCGATTGTCTAGAAAATTTGGGAGCCTCGACGCCTCACAACCCTATGGGCTTCCACAGCCTGTTACAGGGATAGCTTTACTTAACCCCACCGCCATCTGTGAGCCGACTGTCTAGAGAAAACATGGGAGCCTGGACGTCACATAACCCTACGGGCCTCCACAGCATGTTACAGGGTTAGCTTTACTTAATCTCATCGCCATCTGTGAGCCGATTGTCTAGAAAATGTGAGAGCCTCGACGCCTCACAACCCTACGGTCCTCCATGGCCTGTTACAGGGATAGCTTTACTTAACCCCACCGCCATCTGTGAGCCGATTGTCTAGAGATTGTGGGAGCCTCGACGTCTCACAACTCTATGGGCCTTCACGGCCTGTTACAAGGATAGCTTTACCTTTTATCCTGTTGTGTGTTTGATAATCGTGTAAATTTGGCCGTCAGCACATTATAAAAGTATCTTCAAGATGCAGACCAAATAGACAGTATCGAATTTTTATTGTTTGCCTATTATACGGAGGTGTACGCTACATGTTTCCACCTATATTAGGTCAAGATCAGGAAAGTTACAAGAAAAATTAACTAAGTACTAGAATTGCCTTCACTCAAAATAGATCCATATTTTTTAGAAATAAACTTATGAATTAAATATATAATTCGACGAGTCATTGGAGATTAAAGACTTATTAATAATTAATAACTTTTGAAGCAGTTTTAAGACACATTGCAGTAATAAATTTATTTTTACCAATTAAAAGTTTCTAAAATAATAGGCTCTAATTAATTTAGTTTTAGATAACCGCGTAGCACTACGATTTTATGTATTTTTACATTATCTAAAGGTATATTCGCTGTAACAATAATAATAACACAAACTGTAAACTATGGATCCATATTAACACAACGCAGTTGGAGTAGTTTATTTTTCATGTAACTCGCCTGATGATGACCTAGAAGAGGTCGAAGCATGTAGCGTACACCTTCGCATAATAAACATATTCTGTAGATACAGTAGTATATATTTTGTTTTCATTTTGAAGATACTTTTATTTTGTGTTGACGGCCCAATTTATATGATTACCTGTATACCTGTATGTTCTTGAGCATGACAATGCACTTTGAGCATAAACTGAACATACGACTCAAATCTTAAGCAATTTGAATTGACTGGAAACCCTCACACTCTCTTTTACATTCATTTTAATACCATTATCCTATTTACTCCTAGGCTTCCAAAATGGTAGAACTTGTCGTAAGGGTTTCCGACTAAAATTCTGTACATATTTCTTATCTCTATCATTTATTCTGCATGCTTCATTTGCTCGCCCTAATAATTTTTAGTGAAGAATATTGTGATATAACGCCCGAAAACCGGAAAAGCGAAGTCAGAACAGACATTCATTGCCAGGCAACGACTCGGTAAACATATTCCCGCAGCAATGAATACGCAAGCAACAATCAAATATATTCCGTTGCTATGAAACGGCACTGTAAACACGCCTTCATAACAACACAGAGGATGTGTTTCCTGCGTGGTACGTGCAAAGTGGTTATAAAGAAGAGTTCAATTTAGAAGATCCCAGTTTCTAGAAGCCAGCCTGCCCGGACATAAGCTAGGAAACAGAGAATTAGAATTGAGTCGAGTGTTCGGAATTGTCAGTTGCAGAATAATGGCAACAAAGGAATTAGGCTGTGAAAAGGAGGCTTCATGTGTAATTTGAAGTGACAGTGAGTGTGTCATAAATCCGTTGCCAGGATACGACTAATGAAGACTGAGAACCCTAGTGCGTGTTTAGCGAAGAACTGTAAAGTGTGTAGATCAGCGATAGGGCTATAATTGCCTGCAGTCCCGAGTGGAATGCATAAGGTGTCAATAAATCCAACCATCCTGTCCAGAACCCGTCTTATAAGTTGCGCATAAACCCCCTACATCGTGGCAGTATAAATTACGGATCTTCTCAGTATAACATATTTTTCAGCTGCCAGTTATTTAAGGAGTAGTATTCTCTGTAATGAGACGTTGTGCAGTCCGGTAGATGTCCATCAACTTTTCGGAGGAATATACTACCTCCTTCTCCAGGGTAGAATAGTAAGCTAAGCGAGTAACCAGCAAGAAGCAAGCAGAACACTTCTGATGCAATTACAGGATGCAACAGAATATATGGGTTCTTCAGGATAGACCAGTAGCTGATGTTTCCCATTCATTTCCAAACCTGTCTAATTTCCTTGGACCTTACTAATAGGATATTGTCACATGTCAACGCGTTGCCAGGCAACGGCTCGATAAACACCCCGCGATACGCGCACGTAACAATAGGACGAATGTTTATAGCTCGTTTCTAAACAACAGTCAGCGCGCCAATGGACTGACAAGATAGCTATCACGTGACTTGTTTTCTATGTGGTCTGCGCTACGTGTCAATGAACTGTGTTTTCTGTGTTGTCCGTTCGGAGCCTATATAACGAATACCAGTCATAGCTGAGAAGCCGTGAGTCAAAGACACGAAGCTGTCACGGAAAGGAGTCCAGGAGGGTTTGACATTTGAGAGTACAAGGACGAGAATGGAGCGTGTCCTTGGTGAACTGTGAAGATTAATTGAGTACAGATTAGGATAGAGGAGTACAGAGTGATTGAACAAGAAATGGGAAGAAGACTTCATAGTGATTTGAAGAGCTGGTTTCTATGTTGAGATCCGTTGCCAGGAGACGGCTAGTGAAGACTGAGACTCCTAGTGCGTGCGTAACGGTGATTGGAAAGTGTGTAAGCGCTGTATTAATTGTAATTAAGAGAGAACTTGTAACCAAGGTGCTAATAAATCCAATCATCCGAACTAGAACCCGTTATTTTTGTCACGCGTAACCACCTACACGTGACAATACTATAAAGCAAAACTGAAAAGAAATAGCGATAAAGCGTCTCCTTGTTTAAAGCGTTCTGAACATGAAAAGTGAGACAACCATTACTACCACTTGAAATACAAGTTTCTCGGTTGTGGAAGCAGGAAAAATCTTAACATTCTTCCCTTTTTTGTTGTCTGCCTGAGAAATATATTGTACGTATAATGGCATATCACCGGTATAAGAGAAAGCTGCCTTGGAGTTGACAATGCTGTATGGGCTAGACTGGAGCCAGCGATTGGAACAGGCATGACTTCAGACCAAATGTGATGATATAACAAATTTCTCTGCTTCTCTTACTGCATTGTATCGCCATATTGAGTGCCAGATAGCTCAGTCAGTACGGTGGCTAAGATAAGGGCTGGATGACTGGAGGATCCGGGCTTGATTCCCGGGAGAGGAAGTCGATTTTCACTTCCCTGCTTCCTCGTCTCTTCTCTAGGTCACGTGCCATATATGCGCGGGGTTAAAGAGGCCGAAGCATGATACCGGCCATTCATATTCATATAAGAAAGATAAGACCTCATAAGGATGCCGAGGATTGTAATGAAGTGCAGTTATAATCACGATAATTAAGAAATCCGCCATATTGCCCATGGAGTCGTAGCCGTCAAGTTTCATAGGAACGCAGGTCAATGCAGAAGTTATAATTGGAGAGGAACAGCTATTTATTTATTTGCAGCTTATTTAACGACGTCAGTAGGGTCATTAGTTCAGTTTATAGAGGGTGTCCCAGAATGGTCAGTATTCTGGAAGGTCATAATATTGGTCATTTTAAGCAAAAATAAGCGAGGCCTGGCCATAGCTCAAGCGGTTAGTCGCTGACTTCCCACCGCGGCGGCCCGGGTTCGATCCTGGGTCTCGTCAAGTGGGATTTGTGGTGAACAGAGTAGCGCTGGGGCAGATTTTCCCCAAGTACTTCGGTTTCCCCTGCCAATCTTCATTCCACCAAATTGTCCATCATCATAGTCACCCGGGGCAGGCTATAATAGGCCAATCAGTGGCCGCCATGCCGAGTGGACCAAACTGGACTCCACCCCCGACTATGCGAATTAAAAAAAATAAGCAAAAAAGTGTATACATATACGTATCCTATTCCGAACGGTTTCCTGTACAGTTCCAAAACTGTGATAGGAAAGAGATATTACGTACTGTTTCTTTTTTTTTTATTTAACTCCAATAATTATACAATCTATCCATTAAGTGTGGATAATAAGTACATTTTGTGGTTTACATATAGAAAAAGAAAGAGAACTTGTCGTGGTGAGCATGTTCCAATGAACATGCTCAATACTTATTTTAACTGCTTAGTGATATGCAGTTAAGTGTTGAATTATTCAAATCTGGTGGGTAAATGTAATGGTTTAAATCTCTTTAACCTCCTGATTTCTCCTTCGTCGTCGAGCAGTTTTTGTGCCAAGTCGTTCGGATGGGCCTGGAGTCTGATTTTATACTTTTTGCTGTTTTTTTTTTCATTTCCTCTCGTACTGTTGGTACATCTAGGTCCTTGTGTAGTACCGTGTTCGGCACATACCACGGTGCGTTAACTATTATTCGTAATACTTTGCTTTGAAATCGTTGGAGAATTTCTATGTTTGAGTTACTGGCTGATCCCCATAATGGTATCCCGTACGTCCATATCGGTTTGAGCATGGTTTTGTACAGTAAGATCTTGTTTTCTGTCGATAGCTCCGACTGCCTTCCCAGCATCCAATACATCTGTCGGAATTTTATTCCGAGTTGTTTTCTTTTGGTGTGAATGTGTTTTTGCCATGTCAGTCGTTTATCCAGGTGTATACCAAGGTATTTGGCATCTTCTGCTTGTGGTATCTGAGAGTGATTTAACGTTACTGGAGGACAGGTAGTGCGTTTCATGGTGAACGTTACATTCGTAGACTTATTTTCATTTGCCTTCATACGCCACTTTTTCAGCCAGTGTTGAATTTTATTTAGGTGGTCTTGTAAGTTCCTGGATGCGGATAGAGGATTGGTATGAGATGCCAGGATAGCTGTGTCATCTGCAAACGTCGCTGTTGTTGTCTTTCTAGTTGTTGGTAGATCTGATGTGTAGATCAAGTATAGCACTGGTCCTAAAACGCTACCTTGGGGTACGCCAGATGATATTGGGTATAGGTTTGTTAATGCCTCCTGTTGCTTTACAAAGTAGTATCTATGTGTAAGATAGGATCTCAGAATTGCGTACATTTGATGCGGAAGTTTCTGTTTCATTTTGTAGCATAGTCCTGCGTGCCAGACCTTGTCAAAGGCCTGTTCTATGTCAAGGAACACCGCTGTGCAGTAACGTTTTGTTTCGAGATCCCTGTTTATTTGGTTGACTAGTCTATGGACTTGTTCCGTAGTTGCGTGCTTGTTTCTAAATCCGAATTGGTGTTTGGGAATTATGTTTTGATCTTCTATCACTGGTTTTATTCTTTTCAGTAGTAGTTTTTCTAGTACCTTGGATAGTACTGGTATCAGACTTATTGGTCTGTATGATGTTACTTCTTTCGTGTTTTTCCCAGGTTTTGGCAGCATAATTATTTGTGATATTTTCCATTGTATTGGGTAGTATTCTACTCTTAACACTGCGTTGAATATGTGTGTAATTTTTTGGATGCATTTTTCTGGTAATTCTTCCAATATCTTTCCCGTGATTAGGTCGAATCCAGGAGCTTTTTTGGGGTTGATTTCTTTTTTGATGACCGTTTCCACTTCTTTATATTTGAAGTTTCGCATTGGTAGATTCATCTGATAGGGTGCATCTAGGAAGTTGTTGATTTCGTATTCTTCTTCTTGTGTGGTCTCAGTGTCGAAAGGTTTGAAGACCTTGGAGAGATGTTTGGCGAATGTTGCGGCCTTCTCTTGATTGCTTCTTGCCCAGTTGCCTTCGTCCGTTTTTATTGGTGGTGCTGGCACCTGAGGTCTTTTCAGTCTCCTCGTTGCTTTATAGAGTGAGTAATCGGTAGTTTCTGTCGCAGTTAATCCCTTTAGGTACTCCTGGATGGCTTCATTTTTTAGTTTTTGTAGTAATTTTCTTAATTCTTTGGTTTTTTTATTGTAGATGCTCTTGTCAGATTCTGTTCTGGTAGTCTGCCATCGTTTTCGTGCTCTTCTCTTTTCTGCGATTTTTTGTTTAACAATAATTGGGCTGTTCTTTTTTATTCCCTTGTCATTTCGATCTGGTGTGGCTTGCCATGCTGCTAGTTGGATTGCCTTGGTTAATCTTTCTACTTCGTCATCTATGTCAGCTTCTGTTTTTAGGGGGGTCTCCAGTGTGACTATTTTATCTAATGTTTCCCGAAACAAATTCCAGTTCGTATTCTTGCTATGTAGGGAAGGTTCTTTCGGTTTTTCTAGTATTTGGGCGTACATGGTGACTATGATTGGGGTATGATCAGACGTGAGATCTAGGCTTGATTCCACTAGGAATTTTTTTGTGTTAAGTCCTTTGGTAACACAAAAGTCTAGTATGTCCGGAGTCTTTCTGCTGTCTGTTGGCCAGTATGTGGGTTGTCCTGTTGTTAAGTAGCTTAAGTTGTTGCTGTTCATGGTAGCAAGTAATTCTCTTCCTTTTGAGTTTGTGAGTCTGGAACCCCATTGTACGTTTTTTGAATTAAAGTCTCCTCCCACCAGGAAATTGTTGCCCAAAGTTTTAAAGAAATGTTCAAAGTCTTTGTGTTTGTTATTATGCTTTGGCGGGCAGTAGATCGAGGAGATTGTTATTTCGCTTGAATGTTCCTGTACGACTACGCTAGTAGCTTGTATATTTTCTTGTTTGTATCCTTCTTTCTCATAATGCTTGATATTGTTTCTGATCATTACTGCTGTGCCTGCGTGTGCTGTCCCATCAGGGTGATTTGTGTGATATATGTTAAAATTTGGTATTTTTATGTAACTTTTGTTTGTAAAATGTGTTTCTGAGATTAGCATTATGTCTATGTTATTATGTAGTAGGAATATTTTGATTTCTTGTACGTGTTGAGTCAATCCATTGGCGTTCCAGATTCCTATTTTTAGTACTTCAGCTATTGTGAGGATTTGTTGACCAGAGTTGCTATTAGATTTATTAATGTCCCCATTTGATCCATTAGATTTTTCATCATTTGTTTTAATTCAGCTAGGTCATTAGCTGGTTGTGGTGGTGTAGTTGATTTTGTCTGACCTTCATGTTGGACTGGGTGTACGATCTTGGGTTTCATGATCTGTGCATATGATATGCCCGGTTGTGTGACGTCTGTATCCGTTTTTCTCTCTCGTAGTGTTGGGTAAATTTTTTGTTGTATTTGTTTGTGTATTATGCATCCTCGATAGTTAGCTGGGTGATGTTCCTTGCAGTTGACGCATATGACCTCTTCATCTCTTGTTTTTCTAGGGCAGTCTTTGGTTAGATGGTTCCTAGCACATTTAACACAACGTGGGTTGTTATGACAATAATTTCTTGTGTGCCCGTACTTCTGGCACCTCATGCATTGCGGGATTTCTCGTTTGATGTGTGGTGCCTCGAATTGCACGCACGTATTCATTAGTAGTTTTACTTTGTATATTTCTTTGTTATTATCTTGTGCCTTGAGGTCAACAAAGAACAGTGGTAGTTGGACGTTAGTATTCCTTTGCTTTACATTCCAGATGTTTATGACCATATGTCCTTTTTCTGCTAAGCTGTTGCTTATTTCTTTTAGGTCAGTTGTTGGATGCATGTTTTTCAAGACTACTCTAAAGGTTTTGTCTTTCTTAGGTTTATATGTATGAAATTCCGTATTTTTTTCCATTAGAGCTTTGAGAATTGTGCTATACACGTCGCTCTTCAGTGGTTGTATTTTCACCTGATCATGTCGTAATGTTTTTGTAGTGTAGTTATCTTTTGCTAGTTCGTCTAACAGTTGGATCAATGGTTTTATGTTTTTTACGCCTGATACAAATATGGGTGGTGGTTTTGGCTCCTTTTTTGCGATATCTGCTGTTGTTTCCATTTCTTCCTCAGAGAGTCCTTCATATCTATTATAATAGATATAATAATATAATAACTAATAATTATTAGTTGTTGTTGGGTTGTCTAGCCAATAAACCTGTTTCTTATTTTGATGTTGATTTTCTCCATGCTCTTCGTTGTTTCTGTTTCTTTTTCTGTTATAGGTGATCGTATGCCATTCGTTTTGGGAGTGGCTTGGTAGTGGTGGATAATCTTCATGTGATAATTGCTTTGGATTGAACATTTGTGTGGTATTCGTCTGTTGACTATAGTATGTTGCGGTACTATGTATTTGATGCTGTTGATTTGTGACTGGTTGTGTCAAGGAGGGTGATGATATATGCATGTATGATGTTGATGGGTTTTGCTCTGCATACGAGTCCGTATTTGACTGTGTGTTGTACATGTGATTTGGAGCTTGGCCTGGGGCCGCACTCTATTATTTTAGCTTTTATTTCTATTTCGATTTGTTGTTTGTTTATTAAGGCGGATTATAATAAATAATTATAAGATTAAGTACTTGCTGTTTGTTGATAGCCCTGAGGCGCACGTCGTATTTCACTGGCAGTATGTGTCTCAGTAGCGGTGCACTTACAAGACGTCCTTATCGTACTGCAGCTAGCGATCGACTTTACTGTTTCTAATACCGGTATTTACTGTTCAAATGACAGCGTTGGTGCAGGTTGCCTAGTACAATATATTTTTGAAAATTCCACCGTCAACATCAGTGCACTAAGCAGCTCGTGTGAGGACATGGCGTGTTGCTCGTCTGTACAGTAAATAGCTCTATCTCGGAAACCGCTGGGAATAGGACATATGTACATATACACTTATTTTTGCTTAGAATGACCGATACTGGGACCTCCCAGAATATTGACCTTTCATTCTGGGACATTCTGTATAGCATCGAACGATTGGAGGAAGTGAGAATAATGAGTCGTAAATGATATGGACGAAATCGTGAAATAGGCCAAGGCGTATTCTGGATTGTAGAACCCGGAGGCGGAGGCGGAGGAGGAGGAGAAAAGGACATGAAAGGAAGCGGTCGTTGCCCAATTTAAGGCGCTGCAAAGTTACGATGACAATGATATCCTTGCAAATCCACTAGTGTACAGACACTTGAAACAGTATTATGCTACACCACAAGGACATGAATTCGATCATACTGAGCAGGTTGGCATAGCGGTAACTCTCTTGACAGGCATTCAGGATGTTCGAATTTTGGGCGGCACACCGGCTAACCTTGACGGAAAGGTTTTCGTGGTTTCCCTCAGTCCTTCCGGGAAAGTGCTGGGAAAGTACCTCGAGTAGGCTACGGCCGCCTCCTTCCAGATCCTCTCTGTTTTATCAGCCATCACATTATCCAACACTTGATAGTGAAATATTGTTAAATATCTTCTAAGAAAAATTAATTCGATCAAGAATAATACACTGTTCCGACATATGCCTGCAGGAACTGAGTAAAACCAAGAAGGACTTATTAAGGCCGAGATTCGAAGAAGAGTACGCGTCAGAGGCGTTACCGCTACGCTAACCTGCCCGGTATTTGGAATATCAATTTGCAAACTCGGTACGTGCGTTCTCGTTTGCATAAGAAAATGTAGAAGGTTTTTCGAGAAAAAAAAATTGGGAATGAAATTTACAGTATTAGAAAAGAGGGGTCGCCTCGTTTGCGGGTCCGGAAGGTTATGCCGATCACTGTGGCCGCTCGATCTAAAGCATGAACTCTCTTCGCCCGCATAAACATTGGGAACATGGGTTCGAATCCCACTCAAGGCATGGTTGTCTATGTGCGTTTATTCTGTGCTTGTGTTGTTCTGTGTGTAGGAAGCGGTCTTTCGACAGGCTGATCCCACGTATATAGGATTAAGAAACTGGAAAAGCCACCAAAGTCCAACAAAGGGCTATAGAGCAATAGATAGGTAAACAGTTAAAATTTCGTATATTTAATTACTTCCCAATCAAAATTAACTTCATACAGCTGAGCCCTCCTTGAGAAACCGCCAGTTGCGCAGCTACTCAAAATTTTCCCAAGAGTTCATGGAATCAGAAGGTTCATTACTTTGTTACTAAGAGCCCTCCACTGATCCCTATCCTGAACCAGACGAATCCAGCCCATACCATCCCATCCTATCCCAAGATCACATTGTAATGGATTTGATCAAAGCATTGCCACGCAACAGTTCGGTAAACATGTTCCAACATACGCGTCACACAACAATAGAGGAAGCTGTGTTTTCTGTGTGGTCCTTGCGGATTCTATATAACGATATATCAGAGTTCAGTCAAGAAGATGGGAATAGAGCGGCACACAGGGTTTCAGTTGAAGTTGAACAGGAATTAGAAGCCGGCCTGTGAAGACCTACTGTGTGATTTTAATATATAGTCACAGTGAGACCTTTCTAATTCCGTTACCAGGAGACGACTAGTGATGACTGAAAATCCTAGTGCGTGTGTAACGGTGAACTGCAAAGCGTAAATCAGCGATAACGCTGTAATAATTGTAATTAAGAGAGATTTTAACCGAAGTGCCAGTAAATCCAATCGTCCGATCTAGAGCCCGTAATTTTCGTCACACGTATCCCCCTGCACGTGACAGTATTGATATGGTCCTCCCATCTACGTTTAAGTCTTACTAGTAGTTTCTTTCCTTCTGACCTTCCCACCAAAATCCTATATGCATTCATGTTCTTCGCCGTGAGTTTTACATGTCCTTCCCATCTCATCCTTCTCGATTTGATCATTCTAATTATATTTGGAGACGAGTGCAAATTATGAAGCTCCTCATTGTGCAGTTTTCTCCAACCTCCTGTCACTTCATCTCTTCTTGCACTAAGCATGTGCTGCAATAAAGGTCATAGCTCTGCTGAACAGTTCCTGGCACATATTCAGATCCGATCTCAATGAGCAGACGGAACTGCGTCCCTTGGGCATGGATGAGACACAAAAGGTTATTTTTTACGATTTTAAGAATTTCAAATGAATTAGTGTAAATTTACTTTGAACCTACGTATTAATTTCTGTGTATTAATTGACATTAACTGTTGAATAACTTACTTAGTAATGCCTTTTTTATTTATTTAACTAATAGCACATTTACATCCTACTCCCGATAATATTGAATAATAAATAAATCTGTCCTAAGTAGGCGTCTTGAGTAGAGAAGGCATCCACTGATGGTACTCTGACAGGCCCTGTAGAGGAATGGTGATGGTGTTAATCTTCATCTGCGGGTTGCGGTAGGTCAGACGGCCACTGGCTCCTCAGTCATCTTCTTACATTTTGTGGGTTGCTGATTTCTGCAGCTAGTCTGTTATTGTGTCCGAGTATGCTTTGATGGTAGAGTGTTGACACTCTATGTATTTCTTCTGTGACAAATGGGATTTGCAGATCATTGTGGATAGTAAAGTTGGAGACATATCAAGGAGATTTAGTTACTGAGCGCAAGAATTTGGATTGAAGTCATTGAATTATTCTTGTGTTTGATGGTTCTGTACAGCCCCATAGCTGTATGTCATACACAGTGTGTCCAGGTTCTCTTAGGACTGTGTTCATTAAAAATACAAGACGTGAATTATTTTCAAAATTTCACTCATTTATTCAAAATAGTCTCCTTCTGAATCAATACGTAGCTGCAATCGATTGAAAAGTTTTCGAAAACAGTCACTGTACTCCTTTTGTGAAATCGCATTTAAAACTGCGGTACATTCCCTTTGGATGCCCTGGATGTTGTCGTGATGGTCTCCTTTCATCGCCAGCTTAACTTTTGGCAACAATCAGAAATCTGCTGGAGCCAAATCTGGCGAATAAGGAGGATGATCAAGGACTGTGATCCCTTTTCTGGCCAAAAAATCGCGCACGATCTTCGATAAGTGGGGTGGGGCTTTGTCGTGGAGGAGCGACCAGGAACATTGCTCTTGATATTCAGGTCAAATTCAAAGAATTCTTTCCCACAAACGACTGAGAACTCCGAGATGATCAGAATTCACTGTTTGACCTTCTGGCAGAAATTCCTTGTGAATGATTCCTTTGGAATCGAAGAAAACGGTTAGCAGTGTCTTTACTCGACTCTTTTGCGTGAGCACTTTCTTTGTTTCGGCTTTTTTGGGCTCAACCACGCTGCACTCTCTTCCTTTGTGAGAGGCTCATATTGAAAACACCAGGTTTTGTCACCAGTAACAATCGATTTTGTAAATTTTGTATCACCTTGGGCCGACCGTAACATGTCTTTGCAGTGTTCCACTCTGGCATGTTTTTCGTCGCCAGACAGCGCGTGCGGTACAAACCGCGCAGAGACCTTCGTTTGCCCAAATCCTAGGTCAAAATTTGATGCACAGTACATTTTGGTATTCCCAAAAGCTCCTCTATGAGTCTTGCAGAAACACATCTGTTTGATGCAAGGATTTCTGTCACTTTTTTACATTTTCTTCAGTGCGACTTGTTCTCGGCTTTGATGCACGTGAAACGTCTTCAATGTCTTCCCTGCTGTCACGAAATACAGCATACCATCGAGAAATGTTCGAGTGACTCAAACAATTACTACCGTACACACTTTTCTTCATCATTTCGTACGCTTCTCCGGCTGTTTTGCCTAACTTCAAACAAAATTTGATGTTGGCTCTGTTCAACCGCCATTTTCCGAAGAGCGTCAGAACAGTACTGTACAATTCAAGGTCAGACCACATGATGCAGCGATGCTTGCGCTTTGAAATTACAGACAGCCACAGCTGAAACTTCAAGAATCTTAACGCCACAACTCGCCAACAGATGGCATTTCAGGGCAAAAAAAAAAAAAACAAAAACAAAAAAAGAGTCCTAACGGATCCTGGGCACACCGTATATGTCAATATGGGGTTTAGTAATGTCTGTACCAGTTTTGCTATATTAATGAGGCTACTAGACCACAGCAAAACAACAGTAGAGCCGAACTGAAACATAAATGGAGCTCCTAAAGGCTGTTGTGGTTCATAGGAGAAACAACTCTTTAACCGGAAACTAATCAGAGAAAGAAATATTTTGGTGGTAATCTATAAAACACAGTGCTACAGTCTGGACGGTTGAGTTCGATTCCCGGAAAGGGTAAGATTTTTCTATTCTGCATAGAGTTTAGACCGGCTCTGGGGCCGACCTAACCTCTTATCAGGGGCTGCTTCCCCAGAGGTAAAGCTGCCGGGGCGTGAAGTCGACTATTCACCTCCATTTAGTGCCGAGGAATGAATGAATGCACAAGGGGTGAGCCTTCGTGGCCCTTGCACCGCGACCACAGTGATCTGTTGTGCTGCCCCTTTTGATTATCCCCTCAGCAACCCCAAGCTTCGAATGAAGCGTAGGATTTTGTACATGAGGGCGTCGAAATAGTCACTTGGTTCCATGAAGTATTGACCCAAGCGGCGCAATCTTAAATAAGCTAAGGCCTCACATTCGCACAGGATATGTGTGGCTGTTTCGTTTTCTTCTTGACACCTCTCACAAGTGGGATTACCACTTAGTCCCAGTTTGAAGAGGTGTCTTTTTAATTGACAGTGCCCTGTAAGCAGTCCCACCACCTAATGTAGCTGGTTCCTGTTTAACTTCAACATTTCCTTCGCTCTTTTAGCAGAAGGTCCTCATATGAGTCCCTTTGCTTGCCTGAGGCCAGTCAAGGATCCCCAGTATTTCTTGTGCTTCACATTTGTTCAGTCCCTGATTGCCTGTTTGGCAACTCCTATAGAGATGCCATAGGCAGGCTGGTTCGGGTCCTATGAACGGATGTTCAGCTCCAATCTTGGCCAATTGGCCTGCTGTTTTGTTTCCTAGCGCCGAGGATAAGAATGCTGGAGCTGTATCTCCACTCCCCCATACATCTCCATGGCCTGGTGCTTAATTAATTACACATAGGGACAACTTTTACGAAACAGTTTCATTTCTAACATATTAGTCCCATCATTTGGAAAGAACAAGCAGATCTGCCAAAGGATTATTTAAGTACCAAGTCGTAACGAAGTATGGGGGAGTGGCGCATTTAACCTCAGCATTAGATGGAGGTGAATTCTCAGTTTCACTCCCCGGCCGCTTTACCTCCGAGTAAAGAAGTCCTGGTACCCATTGGATAGGAGATTTGGTGGTTCCGAGAACAGGTGTGGGACCGACATCTCTTACCAACTGTCGGGAGTCAAACTCCTATCCCTCGGCCGTCGAGCCAGTAACCAGGCTCTATACCGACTGAGCCATCCCAGCCCAATAAGACTAAGATCGTAGATGCTGGGGGTGACGTAGGCACGCCTGGCACGTGAGCAGCTCCGAACTTTCTTCTGCCTGTTCTTTGAGCGAAGCGAAAGTGTGAAACGTATTGTGTGGAAACAAGTGGTCGTCAATGGCGTACTGTCCGGCTGAACAGTCATCATCACAACTGTGATTATGAAGGGCTCTTTCTTCTGTGATATACGAGTAACTCTTTGTAATCCGTTAAAAGTCGACTGACGTTTCGGAGGAACATGTCGCCCCAAACTTCAGGGTCGAAGAATAAGCCAAGCAGGAAATCAACTTGAAGCAGAGAACTATCTTCTAGGGTATAACGCCATGTAGTCAGTTGAAAGTCAACTGATGTTTCGGAGGAACATGTTGCCTCCGTCTTCAGTGTTGAAGAAAAACCAAGCAAAAAACAGCTTGGAAAGTCAACTGATGTTTCGGAAGAACACGTTGCCTCCATCTTCATTGTCGAAGAAAAGCCAAGCAAGAAACCAGCTTGAAGCAGAGAACTGTGTACTGAGACACAATGCTATATATTCCGTTGAAAGTCAACTGATGTTTCGGAGAAACATATTTCCTCAACCTTCAGTGGTGAAGAAAAACCAAGCAAAAGAAACAGCTTGAAACAGGACTATTTTCTGGGATATGACGCCGTGTAGTCCAGTGAAAGTCAAGCGAGGAATATTTTGCTTCAATCTTCAGGGTAGAAGAATAAGCCAAGCAAGAAATCAACTTGAAGCAGGTAGCAAGTAAAACTCCTTGCTACTNCCGTGTAGTCCAGTGAAAGTCAAGCGAGGAATATTTTGCTTCAATCTTCAGGGTAGAAGAATAAGCCAAGCAAGAAATCAACTTGAAGCAGGTAGCAAGTAAAACTCCT
Organism: Cryptotermes secundus; assembly: GCF_002891405.2. Lineage (NCBI taxonomy): Eukaryota > Metazoa > Arthropoda > Insecta > Blattodea > Kalotermitidae > Cryptotermes > Cryptotermes secundus. The sequence continues at coordinate 186,452 of NW_019744178.1, forward strand.
TGCTACTTGCTGCCTGAAGTGGACGTGACCTATTCGTCCGAAACTCTGTTGAATTTCAACGGACTACACGGTGTTACAGTCCAGTGGATAGAAATCTTCATCTTAAGCATTTTTTTTAAGTTTATTGAGTTCAAGTATATTTATTATCACTTAGGCCTGATAAGCAATGATTCTGCAAATGGATAGATTGCCTCTCTTCCACAGAATCGTAAACGAAGTTGCAGAAACCAAACTGTATGCACTTCAGCCACAGTATATCCATGAGAAGGTACAATTCCCTTTTCAATACACAATGGTCTTTCATCTCTGATTCTTGTGTTGTGTGCTGTGTAACCGACATATCTGTGTACATTGTCCTGTCACTGGTACCGGCAGCATTCCTTTGTCACGGGTCCACTGCTGCTCCTTATTCAATACCACTGTTTGCAGAAGTCACTCCACTGACAGCACCCTCCTTGAGCAACTCATTCAATCGATCGAGGAATTCCGAAATTTTATTCTGTGTCTGAGTTAGGTAGCGGTCTTGCGACGGGCTGGTCCCCCGTCCATGGAGTCATACCGACTGGCTTAAATTAAGAAAATGAAGTAAAACGAAGGCTTTCACCGATGCCCTATGCTCCAAGTGGAAGCAACAGGAAAAGAAGAAGAAGAAGAAGAAGAAGAATGAGATAGGTATCGCTAGAATACATATCATGACATGACGGCTGAAAGTTGGAATACTAGAAGAGAAAAAGACGTCCATTGAGAAGTTACGGCGCTGTAAACACATAACAAATAGCAGAACCTGAGGAGATGGCCGTTGCTGGGCAATGGCTCCGTAAACACATCTTGGCATGAGATATGCGCGCGAAACAGTATAAGAGCTGTTGGAATTGGTGATTTCTATGGGGTCCGCTCCGAGCCTATGCCCTTGATTGTGTGTGTTACCAGGCAACGACTGGTGAAGACACAGGAGAGTGAGAAGGCTTAGTGCGTACTGTAATGAACTGCAGAGTATGTGAGTTAGCAATACCGCTATAGTTACTTGTAGTTACGATCTGTAAGTGTTCAATAAATCCAATCACCAATCCAACCCCCTGTGTAGTTACTAACGCGTAACAATACTCGTATGTTACGTCAGTTGTGCGTGTATGTCAATGTCTTCACGTCTGCTGCGTGCAATGGCACATGTTTCTGGCTAGAGACGGCTCATTTCCAAGGGCCTGAGAGGCCGGGCCCCCAAAATATTTAATTCTTGAAAGTACTAAAATTATTAGCTCGATGGATTTATATTGTAACGTGTCTTGCGTTACTGAAGACGCCGTAGAGATGGTTAATTGGTTTATTTAACAATCTGCAAATAACGGCTACAATTAATTATCACACAGTTGCGGGGTTTCACACTTTATAACCCTAAGCGCATTAATCTGTCGACACTGTTGCGGGGTTTCACGACTTATAACCCTATGCGCAAATCAGTTCACTCTGTCTTCAGTAGTCTACACGTTTACCGTAGGGGAGCTATGTATCACTGTATCACACGCTCCCAATTACACAATCGCACACACGTCCGGATCTTCTTACCGCGACGNATAGATATATAGTATGACATAAAAGAGTTTGGTGGATTTCAAATTTCTTTACATACGGAACAGTATAAAAAGGTTTTTCAAAATTCTCATAGATGTTGCTGGTTTAGCAAGAAATTTCATGGAGGTTCTTGCCTCACGGGCCCTAACCTTAGCTCACTTTCCCATGGTCAATTCTTCCGCTTGTTTATGGTTCTCGATTGTTGTTACGCTCTTCTGTCGTAGCTCTGTTCCCTTGTCGTGACCCAACAAGAGTTATATTGCCCGAACAGCAGCGTAATAATTCAGTGAAGATGAGAGTCAGTTGGCTCTCTGAGCGTGAATTCCAAACACGTAAGAGCGTATTACTCACTACAGAATATAATGTTTATTGGACTATGTATATATTGTCACGTTTTTGTGCCTAGACTTGGGGTTTGGATTCGTAATTGGACTTGTTGAACACAAATCGAAACTACAAGTAATTATAGCGCCCTCGCTGCTCCACGCATTCGATTTCTCACTACAACACACGCTAAGTCTTCTGTGTCTTCACTAGACCCTGCCTGGTAACGGACCCCAGCAATGTCCTTCGTTTACGTCCCTACCCATTTTCGGCTATCTCACAGCTAGTCCTGAACTTGTAATATCACTAGCCATCACTTACTACTCAACGGCTGTCAACTCAAAGTCAAAGTCAAATTCAAAGTCATATTGCGACTGACGTTCGGCCAGTCTGTGTGTCTTCATGACCAGATGCTTCTTCTTATATGAAAGTTACTGTCCTGTCCACTTGGGGCGCCCTCACTAGCGAGAGGTCGGATCTGTCATTTGTCAGTCATAGTTTTTATTAGTAAGTCCATTAACAGTATTTACATATATTTACTAATTTAATCTTACTTCCTACTTCTATGTACAATATATACAGGGCCTCAGTCAGTCCAGGCTCAGTAGAGCAGATTATACCAGTACTCGCTACCACAGCAGTCTAGTCACGGCTGTCAACTGCCTGTGTGGTCTGGTTATATAGCCTCGGCGCGGACTGCATAGAAATCACCATGTCATAATCGTTTTTACTTGCCGTTGCCTAGTAACTGCTGTCTATTACAGCCATCATGTGACAATATATTCGTTACAAAGCCGGCAGACAGAGTTTGGCCTGCATAGATTCTAGCAGCAACCAGACAAAATTTGTATGTCAACCCTGGTCCAGGATCTTTATAATCTGCCTAATTTTACAGTACGAATTATCGAGATCATGAAACTATACAAAGCACCAGAGGCAGGGAAAGGACAGTCATGATGAATCTTGTTTCCTATGTTGATATGAAGTCCGGAACTGAATGATTTATGTGACTATATGCCTGGATGTTTTACATTTTTGGATTGGAGAGAGGATAACTGCTTGATATTTCGTAGAAGGTAGGAGAGGGTATGACTCAGAATCATAAAATTACAGGGGTGTTACAAGTTTTCACGACACCCTTTCCTGTGAATGCTATCGGGTGATAACCCTCGTATTTTTCGGATATTCTCGTGTCACTCCTCTTGCCCGAACATCCAATTTCTCCTTCCCATTGACCAATTCCGTTTCGCAGCTTGAGAAGAACACATGCTAACGGCGCAGGCTTCCTGTTCCTTTATCTGCATGCGACCAAATAACACTGTGTGACAGCATATCTGTATGTGTTCACATCACAGTGACGTAAAAGTAAGCAAAGTAAAGCTATCGCTGTAACAGGCCGTGGAGGCCCATAGGGTTGTGAGATGTTGAGGTTCCCACATTTTCTAGACATTCGGCTCACAGATGGCGGTGAGGTTGTCACCCTTACGCGCCGGCCGCCCTTTACCCGCAGGAATATTCCTGGTACTCATTTCTGTTATTTTCAATTATTCAATATTCAATTATTTCAATTTTATCCAACCTGTAAACTGACTAAAGTGCAAAAGGGAGTGTTTTATAGTGGGATTAGGATATTTAACAACTTGCCATGTAGAATTAAATCTTGTCAGAGGACATTAAGAAATTCAAATATTCCCTAAAAAATTTTTGCAGGTGGGCTCTTTTTATTCCTTATATGAGTATTATGAATGGAAATCAAGGAATGATTGTGCTTCCTATAGATAAAGATTGCGCCTATTATTTGTCACATCTAGAATATAATATTATCTGTCTGTTTTTGTTTATAATTGTTGTGAATGGCACCTGATTTTTGACGTTGTTTTGTTTCGGTGTCGTGTCTGTGATTTGGTTTGATGTGTTACTTGTTTGTGTTCTACAACTGTTAATGTACTACAATTATATGTGGCCTTTTTAAATGTCTTGGATATTTAATTTTTAACAAGTTATCATTTTAAATGTACTTTTTATTGACATGTTCTATATCTCAAGGCAGCACTGCCAATTGTAGAGATCTGGAACGAAATAAATATGTATGTATGTATGTATGTTAGAAGCTGAGTAAACTCCAGGGCCATAGTGCTCCTACACGGGCGTTTGCGATTCCCCAGCTTCTGTGGCGCGCTTTAATGAACCATTGGTTGAAATGGGGCTGTTTCCATACAGCCACACGACTAATTATTAGTTAAAGTTCTTAGAAAATTAACCTTAAAATATGGAGCCGGGATAGCGCAGTCGGTATAGCGACTGGCTACTGACTGGACGACCGTAGGGTCGGAGTTCGAGTCTAGGTACAGTCTCCACGCCGTCCAGACCAACGCTGGGGCCCACCCAGCCTCCTATGGCATTGGTATCTGGGGATCTTTCGTCGNATGGATATTTAATTTTTAACAAGTTATCATTTTAAATGTACTTTTTATTGACATGTTCTATATCTCAAGGCAGCACTGCCAATTGTAGAGATCTGGAACGAAATAAATATGTATGTATGTATGTATGTTAGAAGCTGAGTAAACTCCAGGGCCATAGTGCTCCTACACGGGCGTTTGCGATTCCCCAGCTTCTGTGGCGCGCTTTAATGAACCATTGGTTGAAATGGGGCTGTTTCCATACAGCCACACGACTAATTATTAGTTAAAGTTCTTAGAAAATTAACCTTAAAATATGGAGCCGGGATAGCGCAGTCGGTATAGCGACTGGCTACTGACTGGACGACCGTAGGGTCGGAGTTCGAGTCTAGGTACAGTCTCCACGCCGTCCAGACCAACGCTGGGGCCCACCCAGCCTCCTATGGCATTGGTATCTGGGGATCTTTCGTCGGGGGTAAAGTGACCATGGCGTGAAGCTGACCACTCACCTCCAACTAGTGCCAAGGTCAAGTAATGTAATGTATATAAGGGGTGAGCCATAAAAACCGGCCCCCGCACAGCGACCTTCAATGATCTATTGTGTTTCCCCTTGAGATCAAGTAAAGTGGACCTATACATCCACTCCACCATACGCCTTCATGGCGTAGTGCTTAATTAATTAAGCACAGGGATAATTTTACCTTACCTTCGAGTTTCAATACGAGACACTCTGTTGTAAACAAAATATATTGTATTTAGAGGTGTCTAGTAATTTTATTTGTGCTGTACAATTGGAGACCGACAGCAGACAGCTCGACAGACCTACTGCGGTTTTACCGGTCTCTAGGTGTGAGGAGGAATGCATTTAATCTCTTGTGAGTCATCTGAAAATCCACACTGCACCGAATATTGCCTTGGAATGTCACAAAAGTGTGTCGGAACTCATAAATCAGACCTGGTGGCATTCTCCACCCCGACATTCCGTCAGTTAACTTCAGTGTTCCTTGATGGTTAGCACAAGTCTGTATCACCTTTGCTGAACTGCATGCATTGCCCCCTCCACTTTCTCTACCCCTGCATCTTTCACCTGACTCTCCCCTCCACTCCCATTTCCTTCGACAGAAACAACTGAAATCGTGTCTGGCTGTAGCCACGGATGCAGGTATGTTTCGGACCGCAAGGAAACAGCACGTCTTGGTCAAATTGCGCCATATGGTTACCGCGTTTCGGTTATTTGAAAAATGCTAATAGCAAGCGGAATGCTAGTGAGTGAGACATCTATTGCAATATCAGTTCCGGACTTGTAGAAAATTTAATTCTTGTGTGTGTATTAAAGGACACCGGCCGTGTGTGTGTGTTTGTGTGTGTGTAATTTGGTGTTTGTGTACAACATGAAATGGCGATAGCAGAGGCAGGCTTGGTATCAACTGGTAGTGCATTTTTCTCCGCTGTTGATGTGATAATGTAATAACAGTTCCTGGATCAATCAACACTAAATCTTCAGAGCTACATTTTCTAATTTAAAGGTATTTCACGCATTTATTATGAGATTTGTAGTGACTGTTGTTTCTTCTTAAGTGTGTCTGATACTAGCATCGAAGTCTCTTTTAGGCTCCATAAAAAGTTCTTGAAATGAAGTCCCTCTTTTATGGACGTGCTTTGATAATATACTAGTAAAACGCCTCCTTGAGGTTATGTTGTATGGTGGAACTAGTAGCTACGGAAGGAAGACTGTTCCTGGAAGAAATTCTGTGCCATTAAGCACACTAGATATTCTTGTGGTGAACTGGTGTTCATACCAGCAGGGTGTTGAGGAGAATACTTGGGTCGAAGTAAGATGAAGTGACAGGTTGGAGAAAACTGCACAATGAGGAGCTTCAAAACTTGTACTCTTCTCCAAGTATAATTAGAATGATTAAGTCAAGGAGGATGAATTGGGCAGGGCATGTAGCACGAATGGGGGAGACGAGGAATGCGTATAGGATATTGGTGGGAAAGCCAGAAGGAAAGAGTCACTGGGACGACCAAGGCGTAGGTGGGTGGACATTATTAAAATGGATCTTAGAGAGATAGGATGGGAAGTTATGGATTGGATTGATGTGGCTCAGGATAGGGAATCGTGGAGGGCTCTTATAAACAAGGTCATGAACCTTCGGGTTCCATAAAATGCTGGGAAACTCTTGAGTAGCTGCAGAATTGGCGGCTCCTCCAGAAGGGCTCAGTTCCATGAGTAAGTAAGTAAGTCAGTAAGTAAGTAATTGGTGTTCATATGAAAGGCGAGTTCGCGTACTTACCAGATTCTGCACTCAATATTTTATCGTTCATATGTTTCTCTGTCGCCCTCCATAACTACGCCATCCACGCGCCAAACTGGTTTTTGTGGTCTTGCGTTTATCTACTGAGTTGTTACTTTATTTTGAATGATTACGCGTCTTATTGTTATGCTTTAAATGTTGCTGCATGTCGGAAGGCCACTAAAGTTGTTCCTGCCCTTAACTAATTAGTCACTACGGCATGAAGGCGTATGGTAAAGTGGATGTATAGATCCACATTTTCCTGACCTCTGCACTAGTTAGAGGTGAGTGGTCAATTTCACGCTCCGGCTGCTTTAGCCCCGTGGAAAGAATCCCAGACACCCATTGAATAGGAGGTTGGGTGGGCCTCAGAGCCGGTCTTGACGACTTGCAGACCCTACCCGGACGCGAACTCCAACCTTTAGCCAGTCGCTATACAGACTACGCTATCCCGGCTCCTACCCGCTCAAGGTTGACAGGCTAAAGGTAAGGTTGTCCCCATGCGTAACTAATTAAGCACTACGCCATGAAGCTGACCACTCACCTCCAGCTAGTGCCGAGGTCAAGAGTAAGTGGATCTATATATCCACTCCCCATACGCCTTCATGGCTTAGTGCTTAATTAGTTAAGCACAGGAACAACTTTACTTTTATATTTTAATATGAATTTCTTTATGCTTAAATTTGTTTCAAATTATTAATCATGGTTACAAATTATTTACCCCCTTCATTTATGGTAGAAATATACGAAGACTTCTCTGTTACCGCTCCCACGGAAATGTAATTTCGGTTTGTTTTGTAGGCCTATGCGCCTGTTTGTTACGATTACAAAGATGATCATCTTTAGAGCCCATATCAGATCTAGAAGAAAATAAACTTACGTACCGTAAAGCACGGATTTGTCATATTGTTATCTTTTTATTCAAAATCCATATTGTCAGGTTGGATTAGCGGAAAATCTTGAAATTTGCAGCCGGGAGCCATCCGGACTGAATTTCACGTTGGCAGTGGGTGTAAGCTGCTGATAATATGTGCATAAAACATCTTTGAACTATGCAAGAAAGTCTTCCGGTATGACATTCGTTTCCATTTTGTGTTGAAAATAGAATCTAACAACTTTCTAACGATGGTGTAATGGTCTAACGCAATTATATCATGATGATGTATCCGGAGAGATGTTTTAGACATAGTATAATTTCCTGGGGTCATTCAGTGCGCATGCTTTCTTCACACATGCACTCACTCATGGAGTTGAGAGCCCTTCTTGAGAAGCCGCCAATTCTGCAGCTACTCAAGAACTTCCCAGCATTTTATAGAACCCGAAGGTTCATTACTGTTTTCATAAGAACCCTCCACTGGTCTCTATCTTGAGCCAGATCAATCCAATCCGTACCATAGAATCCTATCTCTCTAAGATTCATCCTTAGGCCGCGCCATAGCTCAAGAGGTTAGTCGCTGGGTTCCCACCGCGACGGCCCGGGTTCGATCCCGAGTCTGATGAAGTGGGATTTGTGGTGGACAAAGTGGCCCTGGGACGGGTTTTCTCCGAGTACTTCGGTTTCCCCTACCAGTCTTCATTCCACCAAATTCTCCGTCATCATAATCACCTGGGGCAGGCTAGAATAGGCCAATCAGTGGCCGCCGTGCCGAGTGGAACCATTTGAACTCCACCCCCCACTATGCGAGTTTAAAAAAAAAATTAACAACGAAACCAAAGCGAGCCTCAGTCGCTGCCACTGGATCGTGTTAGGCACTTACGTACTTGAGGCTATTGCTGTGGACTTCACCAAACAGAGCTGAGGTGGTTCGTGCCCCTTTTCTCGCGTCATTTCTTGCTATCACGAAGGGCCCAAAATCAATTAAGCAAAATATTTAACATGGAGGGGCGATATAGCTTACCACTGTGGAAACAGCGCGTCTACAAAAGAATTCCTAAAATGTTTTCAAAACTGGAGATGCAAATAATAGACGTGACGCCTTGTCATCTGGTAGAATTTCGTTGATGTTTTGGAAGGAACGCCCTACCTCAGTATTCTTGACCGAAGAGTAAGCCACAGAAATAGGCGTGAAGAAGCAGGCGACAAGTACCTGCTTTTTGGTTAACTCTTTGATTATGAAAATGGAAGGAGCACGCTTCTCCGAAACGTCGCTGAACTTCCACCGGACTATTTGGAATCACATAATTTTCATAGTCACTTCTGTGTGATCCGTAATGGACCTTAGAATCTGTCTTCCCTCCCCGACAGGAAATGTAAAGGTGGTATCGTGGGTAGCAATATTCCCATGAACTCCTCCATGGTCAGTTACAGTTTCTTTTTAATTTAGATGAACCCATGTTTTATTTTAGAATTAAAATTTCGTTCCATATTGCTCAAAGAGCCGGGATAGCGACTGGATACGGATTGGACCAGGAAGGGGTCGGATTTCGAGTCCTGATGAGGGCAAGAATTTTCTGTTCTTCACGTCTTCCAGACCGGCTCTGGGGCCCACCCAGCTTCCTATCCGATGGGCACCGTAGGTATAGCGGCCGGGGCGTGACGCTTACTACTCATATCCAGCTAGTGCCGAGGTCAAGAAAATATGGATCTATACATCCACTACCCCCTACGCCTTCATGGCATGGTGCTTAAGTAGTTAACGACAGGGACAGCTTCACTGATATCTCCCATGTTTCTTGAAATGGACCTCATCGTGTTACTACTATATTTCACCATCATGCTGCAGTGGTTAAAAATTTAATTTGTAGGGGTAAATTTGTGTGGTTCTCATGCACTGCTGGTGTGCTGTGTTGTCACTCTTTATATATTGTACATACTTCTAAGACAAGTTTCGACCTTGTAAGGTCATCATCAGGTAGCTAGCTACTTTTACATATTTGTTGTGGTGTATGCCAACTTTAGCGGATAGAGGTTGTCGCGTGGTCAGCTCAACGAATCCCCACGGCCGTTAATTTCGGTTTTCTAGATCGGAGCCGCTATTTCCTTGAAATAGCTCCCCAATTACCCTCACGAGGCTGAGTGCACCCCGTTCCAGACCCACTACTTATCAGAAAATCCGGTAGCCCCGGGAATCGAACCCGTACCTCTGAATCTGTAGCCAGGCACTAACTTCGCCGACAAGCAGCGGTCACTCGGTCGCCATAGTTCGTTTGCGGACTAAAGCCACGGAGTGTTGTTGTTGTGCTGTATCCCTTTTTATAGCTCAGTGTTCTGAAACCTTGTTAAAATTAGTTACAGTTATTGCTGAATTTTGCTGATATTAGATAACGCTTATTTTTTTTTTAATTTTGTTGAAATTAATGTACAACTCATTCAACAATAATTTGATCCAGTTTTAACCAGATTTATAAGAGTGAACTACAGAGAACAATACAAATTATACGGGATTCTGACGATGGTGTATAACACTCAGATTTATTGGGTTTTCGGACTATGTCCATCGTCCGGTATTCTAGGAAACTAAAATTCTGAGAGAACAATATAGCTTAGGAATTACGTAAAAAAGTATTTACCTGATGATGACCTTGTAATTTCGAAACATGTCGGGGTAGCACACCAACAGTCTGCGGACACGACAAAAATTTTCATCTTCAAAACAGTCCCTGGAAATAAATGATCTGTATTTTTCAGTTAACAATTCCACATATTATGAACTTGCCTACTTTCTGTTTCGGGGCAGGCGGTTGGGTAGTGGGCTGGGGCACTATGCTACAAGCTGGAACATCGAGGGTTCGAGTCCCGATGAGGTCATTGGGCCCTGGGTTCGACTCAGCTTCTAACAGAAATAAATACCAGGAATTTTCCTGGCGGGAGTGGTAAAGGACAGCCTGCGCCATCTGTGAGCCGACTGTCTAGACTCTAGAGAAAATATGGGAGCCTTCACGTCTCACAACCCCATGGGCCTCCACGGCCTGTTACAGGGATTACTTACATACTTACTCATGGAACTGAGCCCTTATGGAGGAGCTGTCAATTCTGCAGCTACTCAAGAATTTCCCAGCATTTTATGGAACTCGAAGGTTCATTACCGTGTTCACAAGAGCCCTCCACTGGTCCCTATTCTGAGCCAGATCAATCCAATCCATAACATCCCATCTTATCTCTCTAAGATCCATTTTAATATTGTCCACCCACCTACGCTTTGGTCTTCCAAGTGGTTCTTTCCTTGTGGCTTTCCCACTAATATCCCATACGCATTCCTCGTCTCCCCATTCGTGCTACATGCCCTATCCACCTCATTCTCCTTGACTTGATCATTCTAATTATACTTAGAGAAGAGTACAAGTTATGAAGCTCCTCATTGTGCAGTTTTCTCCAACGTGCTGTCACTTCATCTCTCTTCGGTCCAAATATTCTCCTCAACACCCTGTTCTCAAACACCGTCAGTCTATGTTCCTCCCTTAATGGCAGAGACCAAGTTTCGCACCCATACAGAACCACCAGCAAAATTATAGTTTTGTATATTCTAATTTTTATGTTTTTGGACAGCAGACGAGAAGACAATAGTTCTGGACTGAATGGTAGCAAACGTTACCCGAGTTAAATCTCCTCTTAATTTCCTCCTGAATCAGATTTCGATCTGTTATCATTGTTCCCGAATTTCTGAACTGTGCCACATTTTCAAAATATCTGTTTCCTGTTTTTATATTATGATTTTGCCCTGCATTTTGGTGACGAGACAGCAACATGTACTTAGTTTTCTCTGTGTTTACTTCTAGACCAACCTATTTACTTGCGTCAATTAAAGTTCCTGTTACAGGGATAGCTTTACTTAACCTGACCGGCATGTGTGAGCCGACTGCCTAGAGAAAACGTGGGAGCCTCGACGTCTCACAACCATATGGGCCTCCACTGCCTGTTANGAATTTCTGAACTGTGCCACATTTTCAAAATATCTGTTTCCTGTTTTTATATTATGATTTTGCCCTGCATTTTGGTGACGAGACAGCAACATGTACTTAGTTTTCTCTGTGTTTACTTCTAGACCAACCTATTTACTTGCGTCAATTAAAGTTCCTGTTACAGGGATAGCTTTACTTAACCTGACCGGCATGTGTGAGCCGACTGCCTAGAGAAAACGTGGGAGCCTCGACGTCTCACAACCATATGGGCCTCCACTGCCTGTTACAGGGATACCTTTACTTAACCTCACCGCCATCTGTGATCCGACTGTCTAGAGAAAACGTGGGAGCCTCGACGTCTCACAACCATATGGGACTCCACAGCCTGTTACAGGGATAGCTTTACCTTTCTTTTTACCTTCTTTCTCTTTAGTGACTCCATCTACAGAATTCAATTGTTTTGACCAGAAATGCGGAAGTGTATGCCGGAGATCAAAGTGTCTTCTCATTCTGCACAGGAAATTCAGTGATGTGTATATTGTCTTTACTAAAAGTCCTGCATCACTGTCCGAATTCCAGTTGTTGCGACATTAATAAGCTGGTTTATATTACGCTTGTATTGAAAAGCCTCGTTCATGCAGCCCAGCAGAGCGTGAATGGGAAAGCAATTATTGGCACGGTATTCAGAATGTGTGTTTCACTTCTCTTAGTATTCACGCCGTTCGCATTTAGCGTGAATGTCTCATTCTCCAACATATATACAGACGCATTTTTAAAACACATCACAAATTAAAATGGAGAAGTGAACAAAAATAATGTAAACGAGGAATTCCTTCTGTAAAACGGAAGTGAGAGAGATTGGTTTCTGCCAGACGAGAAATAAAAGAGACAGAATTAATGGAATTTAAAAAATTATGTACGCGGTAGTTGGTTGAGACACTATACTACAAGTCACAAAATTGCGGGTTCGGATCCCGATGAGGTGATTTTTTCAATTGATCTAACCTTACCAGCCGCACTAGGGCACTGGGATCGACTCAGCCTCCAACAGAAATGAGAATCAGGGATCTTTCTGGGGGGTAAAGGGCGGCCGGCGCTTAAGGCTGACAACCTCACCGCCATCTGTGAGCCGATTATCTAGAAAATGTGGGAGCCTCGGCGTCTCACAAGCCAATGGCCCTCCACGGCCTGTTACAGGAATTTTATTTTTCGGTGCGTAAAACAACTAAAATAATTGTGTATGAACTTTGTAAGGCGAGACTAGGAAAATTAGGTATTTGTATATATTAAAGGCAAATTTATCCCTGTATTTAACTACGTAAGCACTACGCCATAAAGGAATATGGGGGAGTGGTTGTATAGATCCACTTTTTCTCGACCTCGGCACTGGTTAGACGTGAGTGGTCAGCTTCAGGCCCCGGCCGCTTTACCCTCGGTACCCACTGGGTAGGAGGCTGGGTGGGCCCCGGAGCTGATCTGAACGACGTGGAGAAGAGAAAAATCTGTCCCTCGCCGGGACTCGAAGTCCTACCCCTCGGCCTTCCAGCCAGCCGCTATACTGACTACGTTATTCCAGGTCCGTAAAATTATGGTGTCCCTTTTCCAAGCTTTGGTGTTTTGAAACAGCGACTGAAACACGAAATACGGGAGGAATCATGACTGTTTAGTTGCTATGAGAGTGAAGTTCAGTGCGAGCCCCGCTCGTTGCTTTGCACGTGTATGAAATCCTATTGAAAGTCAAATTCGTTGTTGTTCAGCTGCGTGTACAGGAATTTCTCCGTTCTGTGCTTTGGTCCTCGCCGCCCCCGGCAGAGAAAATCTGGAATTTTCCTTTCCACTGGCCGTCTGATTCCTCACTTGAGCTGATTTGCACATTAAGTAGTGCTATATGTTCTACTTAGTACCGCAGTTTGTCGTGAGATCCCAGTAGACTAGAGGCTGGATGCCGGGGTTCCATTCCTGGCCGGGAAGACGATTTTATTTCTCCTCCATAGCGTCCTGACAGGCTTCGGGAATATCTAGGTCCCTGTTCAGAGGGTAAAGCGGGCGGAGAGTGAAGCCGAACAATCATTTCCATTTAGTGCCGAGCTCAAGAATGGTGGAGTTATAACTCCACACCCCCATACATATTCATGGCATAGTGCTTAATTAATTAAGCATAGGAACAAATTTTGCCTTTGTAGGTAGACAGAAAGATAAAAGCAGAAGATTGACCACCGAGTGTGGAGTGATCAGCTTTTCGAATGTCTTCTCCCTGTCCACCTTTCTAGAATATGTCTATTTAGAACTTCACGAAAAAATTGTTGGATGCACTGGTGCTCTACGAGTGTAAAAAAGGTAAACCTGGCCCTGTGCTTAACTAATTAAGAACTACACTATGAAGGCGTATGGGGCAGTGGATGTATAGATCAACATTTTCGTTTCCTTGACACTAGTTGGAGGTGAGTGGTCAGCTTCACGCCCCGGCCGCTTTACCCCCATGGAAAGAGCCCCCGGTACCTATTGGATAGGAGGTTTGGTGGACCTCAGAGGCCGAGCCCGTCTGGACGATGTGGAGAAGAGAAAATTATTGACCCTACCGGGACTCGAACTCCGACCTCTTGGTCGTTCAGCCCGTAGCTAGCCGCTATACCGACTGAGCTACCCCGGCTCAAGTTCTACGAGTGTATTATCAGAAATTGAAGACCAAAGGACGTTGTCTTGACTTCATCGAGTCCTTTTGCCCTGTGCAGATATTTCTGATGAGCGTCTAAATACTTCATAGTCACTGGATTGGCCGAAGAGAGATGAAGTGACATGAGGCTGGAGAAAACTGCATAATGAGGAGCTTCATAACTTGTACTCTTCTCCAAATATAATTAGAATGAGCAAGTCGAGGAGGATGAGGTGGACAGGGCATGTAGCACGAATGGGAGAGACGAGGAATGCGTATAGAATATTGGTGGGAAAGCCAGAAGGAAATAGACCACAGGGAAGACCAAGGCGTAGGTGGGTGGACAATATTAAAATGGATCTTAGAGGGATAAGATGGGATGGTATGGATTGGTCTGATCTGGCTCAGGATAGGGATCAGTGGAGGGCTCTTGTGAACACGGTAATGAACCTTCGGGTTCCATAAAATGCTGGGAAATTCTTGAGTAGCTGCAGAATTGGCGGCTCCTCCAGAAGGGCTCTGCTCCATGAGTAAGTAAGTAAGTAATCACTGGATTGGGAACAGGGATAGCGCAGCAGATTTAACGATTGGCTATGGGCTGAACGACCGAGAGGTTGGAGTTCGAGTCCCAGTAGGGTCAAGAATTTTCTTTTCTCCGCGTTGTCTGGGACCCATCCAGCTTCCTATACAATGGACCCCGCGGGCTTTTCCGCAGGTAAAAGCAGCAGGGACGTGAAGCTGACCACTCATCTCCATCTAGTGCCGAGGTCAAGAATGGTGGAGCTGTACGTCTGCTCCTTCCTATGTGTTCATGACGTAATACTTATTTGTTAAGCATATGGAAAAATTTACTTTATCCTTTTAGTCACTGGATTTGAAAAGAAGGTCTGAAACCTTGGCCGTGTCTGTCTGCAGTGTCTGTTCTGCTAGAATTTCACCCACGAGTTGCGTATGGCTTCGAGCGTAAAAATGAACTTCACGGGCAATTTGCAGCGAAGAATCAGGGGCACGTGAGTTCCAGATGTTCTCACTGAGGTGTGGCAAGAAATGAAATACCGAGCAAACAAACGTGCACAGAGACAGAGCTAAACTTTCACAGTTCTCTTTCGTCTCGTCTTTGTTGCATTCATTGTTACAAAACATAAACTTGAAGGTTGCACCCTTGTTGAATTTTAATCAATAAAGAGGGGTGAGGTAATATAACAAAGAACTGTCAGCCATTAAGTGTGACTATAGATGGGGTTTGGATTGATGAATCGATCTATTGATCACTTATACACAAAAATCGGAACTACAAGTAATTACTGCGCCACCGCTAATCCTCACAAATCACCATAGCAACGGCTAAGCCTATTCTAGCAAGCTTTGTCTTCACTAGCCGTTCTCTAGCAACGGCTTCTAACAGTGGAGATTCTTGAGCTTCACGCCCTCAGGTCCTATCTTCACATCCTCTCGTACATAACTCGACTGAACTCATTGTCAAAGTCAAACTTACATTGTGACTGACGGTAGGTCAGTCAGTCTTGGTGTCGAGCCTCATCTGGGGCTCATGACCAGATATTTATTACTCTTTGACAGTTACGGTCTTGTTTTTGTGGGGCGCCCTCTCTGACGAGAGGACGGGTCTGTCTCTTGTCATAGCCAATGTCTACAGAAGTAAGTCATTTGTCATAATGTAAAGTATATTTACATTTTATATGTTAAGCATGTAAATAAATGTATATAAATTATATACTGGGCCTCAGTCAGTTCAGGCCTTTTTCTAGCAGCTTCCGCTACAGCGGCACTCTAATCACTTGAACTCTTTGCTCCAACTGTCCCGGCCGTAATTTCTCGGCACGGACGACATAGAAAACACCGTTCTTCTATTGTTACTTTCGTATCCGTTGCAGTGGGAACTTGTTTACCATGCTGTTGCCCAGAAACTGGTTGCGTAGCTCCATTTATTAAGAATCTGTTGCCCTAGCAATGGACGCTGTTTCGCGACCGTTACCCAGTAACGGGTCTACGCGCTGCAATATCTAGAGTTTTAACGCCGTGTAATTTTGAGAAAGGCTCACGTTCTGTAGGAAAATATCGTCTACATGTTCGTGGTGGAAACAAGAAACCAGCAGAGGTAGACGGAAAATTGAGCTTCACTGTCAAAGAACTAGCAGTTTGCATTCAAGCAGTGCTTCTAATGTACACATTATTACACGTGCCCATAATTCTGCCGCCGGTTTCTTGCTTAGGGAGGCGATGTGCTCCTCCGAAACATCGTGATATCTGCGAAATAATGGGCTTCAAACCCAGAAGACCGTTATTGAGAATCGAAAATCTAGAACCTGTTACTGTTCCCTGCATGAAAGTACAGGACAGTAAAGATCGTTAAGCAGCGAGTAGCAGTTTGTTTCAATGAACTGTTTCTAACCTGTGAGTATATTACACTTAAATTAATTGAATTTTCTGCATATTTTCACATTCATGCTTCTATATTTTATTAGTTGGAAACACTCGGTAGCGCAGTTGCTTGAGGCAGTATGCTACAAGTCAGAAAGTCGCGGGTTCGGTTCCTGATGAATTTTTGTATTGACCTAATCCTTCCAGCCGGGCTGTGGCCTTGGGGTCGATTCAGCCTCTAACAGAAGTGAGTACCAGGAATATGGCCCTTCATTCTTGCTAGTTGCATTTACTTACATACGTAGTGTGAATGAGAAAGTATACGTATTTTCATGCTTTCATATGTTCATCGCACATTAACACAGAAAATCGTTTTGGAATGCTGCCTATCGTCTGTAGGTATGTGAGGATGAATATGGCCCTTTCTAGCGCCTGAAAGTTTGGACAAATTTTGTTCGTATTCGAAATTTAAAGGCTTATCCATTGTTGGTCGGTTTTCTGTAAATACGAACATACGCCCCGCTCCCAAACAATGGCGATTTTCTCGGATAGACCGTAACGATGTTGACTAAATTTCAGTGATTTATGGAGACCATCGCCCTAAATAAAACTGCATAGGCCGTATCTTGAAGAACGCATTGATAGGCGCACTGTACACTCTAAACGCTGAATGTCAGTTTTGTCGAAAACGGTCTGGCCAGTATCGATTAAACATTGATCTGCGTGTATAGTGGCAAATGACTCAAAGAGTAGAGACGGGATTCTTGTACCGCAGGCTGCGTACGTATGTGAAACAATTGTCACGCAACTACTCGAATATTCAACAATGAACAGTGATCTAGTGAACAACAATGGATTTCTTTTATAGCTTAGTCAAGGTCAAGGCCAATCTTTTATGAGAAATTAGGTGCTACCCTGACACAATTGGGGTTCCACTCTCCCTGGAGGGACGTAGGAACACAGGTAATTTTTCAGTCAGGATGACTGATGTCCCTACCTGGATACGAACAGAGATCTCTCCGAATACAAGTGAAGAACATTACCTCTAGGCCAGTGTTACCCAGTTGGTGTTCCGCGGATCCCCCTGGATACAAAAAATTAAAATAAAGGTTCCGAAAGAAAATTTAGTTACAATATTGTCACGAATTGGGGGAGGGGGGTTGTGCTTGACTTATGAACTGGTTGTGGATTGGATGATTGGATTTATTGACACCTTATACATTAATCTCTGGACTACAGGCGATACAGCGCTATCTCTGATCTGCAAATTTCACAGTTCACCGTTGAACACGCACTAGGATTCTCGTTCTTTTTAGTCGTATCCAGGCAACGGATTTACAACAGTCTCATTGTAACTTCATCTCACACATGAAGTCTTCTTTTCACAGCCTAATTCCTTTCTTGTCATTATTCTGCAGCTGCCAACTCCGAAAACTCGACTCATTACAAGCCCAAGCTCATATCCCGGCAGGCTAGCGTCTCGAAACTCAACTGCACTCGGCTATGCTGCTCAGTTGAATTCTTCTTTATAACTACTTTGCAAGGACCCCACAGAAGACACCGTCTCTTATCGTCCCGTATTGTTTTAAGTGTATTTACAGTACCATTACAAAACAACGGTCACGGCGCGGACCACACAGAACACATTCTCTATATTGTTGAGGCGTGTATACCGAGTCGTTGCCTAGCAATGTAAAGAAATGATAAAATACAGAAACAGAGTAAATGCATAGCGAAATGTGAGAATTAAACTTCGCGATGTCAAAAGGAAAACCACTCTTCGCATTGAAAATTCCAAAAATGTGGCACATTAGTTCTCAAGCTTCCTGTTCATATGCATGGAATGTAATGCTGAAGAGTTCTGCCTTCCTTGGTAGAACGTCAACTGAAATCTCCCTAGTTCAGGCCCGGTTTTTCCCTGCAGATGAAGTCCACGAGTTCCTCTAAACGGTGATATACTTCAGCACGCTACATGATCTTACATCCCAGAAGGCAGAACTCTTCGTAACTACCGCTGTGAGAAACGTCAGATTCTACATGCATTTGTATACCATGGAATGTGCAATTGAATGCGTGGTGCTGCTCTCATTGTGGTATTTACTTTTGGTTGTCTGTGTACATTTGAAATCACTAGTTCAATACAGCACAGAAATGAACTGCAACTTCCTGTGCACTCTACTCTGAAGAGTGAAGGACGGCGACTTCTTCATTTAGCCCTAAAGGATACACGCCAACCCCTTTCCTTTTCAATGTGTTAAAGCTGACAACCTTACCGACATCTGAGAGCCGATTGTCTACAAAATGTGGAGGCTTCGACGTCTCAGTAACCTATGGACTTCCTCGGCCTGTTACAGGGATAGTTTAACCTTTTTACCACGTAGCAGTTACAGTACGATGTACTTCAGTATTGAGTGACTGTTTTCAGTAGAGAGAATATAAGTTTAAGGATATTTCACTGCAAATGAACACAGAATATTTTCAGCTGTTCATTGCTTTTTTTTCTGCCGATCTGCACAGTGGCCACGTGGAAGATCCGCGGATGGGATAGGTGCTGTAACACAGGCGGTCGGAACAGTAGCTTGGGACTGCAGCATTTTAGGGGCTGAATATTTCACAAATCCATTTTTTGGACTTCACATTAAATTAAAATTAACACCCTCTTTCGCTTAGTGGGGAATGGAGTCCAACTGGGTTCACTCGGCACGGCGGCCACTGACTGGCCTATTGTAGCCTGCCCCGGGTGATTATGATGATGGAGCAATTGGTGGAATGAAAATTGACAAGGGAAACCGTAGTACTCGGAGAAAACCCGTCCCAGCGCCACTTTGCCCACCACAATTTCTTGAGCTTGAGCTGTGGCGCGGCCCTAATATTCCTTTACTCAAATCGCCTTAAGCTTAAGCTATTCTGAAACAATATAAATCAAAACATTACATGCTTTTGTGCGTTACTTCACTACATTCTCAGTGTCTTAAAAATACAGCGTCAAGGTGGCAGGGCGGTTTGTGAATGATGAATTGGAAGGGCTGTGGAAGGAGGAGGAAGTGACCTGATTGAAGTACTACCCCGGTGTTCTACCACGAAAAATTTCAGTGAGGACTGCATGATCTCTCTACTAGATTCGAATCCAGAAACCCCCGGATAGGGGTTTACACCGTTACAGCAACCGCAACCCATTCGGTTAAACTGATTTAAGAATTATATGAGTGATGATTCTCGTCACTCTGTCTGGAAATGACATGCTATTAATTGTGACGAAATTTTGATTTTTTTTTTTTTGTGGGAGGGACGAACTTCTGACCGTCAGTAGCTTGATTCGGCCGCACGGCCCAAGGCCACTGCCTACACACAAAACAACACGAACACAGTATAAAGATTACTATTGTCTAGGATTCGCCGTGCAGTCTGGTAGATATTTACGACATTTAGGAACAACGTGATGCCTCGGTCTTCAGAGTAGAGAAGTAAATAGCTATATACTAGGCTGCACGGCGTCACGTTCCAGAAGACTATAGTCTTTAAGAAGGATGGGTAGGCGGGTGGGTAATATTGAAATGCATCTTAGAGAGAGATAGGATGGGAAGGTATGGACTGGCTCGATCTGGCTCAGGATAGGGACCAGTGGAGGGCTCTTGTGAACACGTTAATGAAACTTCCGAGTTCCGTAAAATGCTGGGAACTTCTTGAGTAGCTGCACAACTGGCGGCTTATCAAGAGGAATCAGCTCCATGAAGTTAGCGTAGATCACAAAATCTGAGTTCTTGGATGTATATTTTCAGGCAGTTAAGAGAAGCAGGAACGCGGGTGCCTGATCTGCAAAGCTGTGACAGTTGGTGCCAAGCAACACGTTTAGCTTTTTATACTTACAGCATTGCTGTAGAGACATTGGAAAGTTGCACGACTGAAAGTGTCTATCTCATGTGACTACGTGCTCCTGGAATCTTTTGTTGATTTGGTATAGTTGGCTACACTGTAGGAAAGTGCATTTTTGTGTCTTCGTTTTCAAAAAATGTAATCGTGCAGTGCGTTAATTCTGTGGTATATCAAGGGACTGAATCAGCCATTTACAGAAATTCCGTTGACTTCCAACATCTGTCATGCTCACTGGACTCCTTAGTTCTGCTGTTGCCCTTGGACCTGGCGCTTCGCCCTTCTTCCATGCTCGATTTATTATCCTACTCTGAAGGTGGATTCAGTACGTTCTTCCGAAACGTCGATAACGACCAACCAACCTACGCGGTGTTCACAAAATATTTTCCTATAAGAAGTTTACTATTAAGAAAGCAGTTTTCTGGGATTTGGCACCGTGTATATGTGGTGTTAACCGACGTTTCGGAGGAACGTATCGGTAAAAGCAGACTGTCTGCTTTTACCGGTTCTCACGGTCTCTTCGCTTGCAGATTTCTTATATTTTTTCTTCTACCCTAAAGATGGAGGCGATACGTTCCTCCGAAACGTCGGTTAACACCACATATGCACGGTGCCAAATCCCAGAAAACTGCTTTCTTCATAGTCACCGCCGTGAAAGCCTCAAAGCTTACACGTTTACTATTGTCTGAGATGTAACAGACGTCCTTCAGAAGGAGTTCAGTGTGTGAGCTGTTCTGATCCACTGTAATTGTAATAAAGACGTCCAATAAATCCAGTCATCAAGTCTAGAACCCGCAATTACTCGTCACGCAAACCCCCCACACGTGACGATATGTGCAGAGACCAATCCCTGCTGAGATAGTGCGATTTCCATGTGGTTTCTATATCAGGTGATCTCTGTGGTTCCTGTACCTTTCAACACAAATTTCATGTCTTCGTCACGTACAGGTGCACACTGTGTCTAAAATTCCTTGTGTTCCTCGAATCTCCTGTCAGGCCTCTGCTGTTATTGTAATACCTCCAACTCATTCGTCGGCGATGAATACACCGGATGTTTTAGGTGTCCGCGAAGCCAAAATCCACATGATTGAGGTCAGGAGATCATGCAGGCCAGCTGACTGGTTCCCCGCCTCCTAACCACCGATCAGCGCAGGTCTGGTTCAGGTGTTCTGTGGAAATGGCGGAGAAAAGTGAGGCGGCGGCTTATCGTGCATGAGCCAAAAGCGTTTTCGTTTTTGAAAAGAAGCATATCACAAGAGTACTGGTAAATAATTCACCAAAAACGATGTTACACTCTACCTGTTAGTCTGTTAGGTAAGACAACGGATCCTAAATTGTTGATCGCCTAAAATACCCACCTAGATATAGGTCAATCGGTATAGCGACTGGCTACAGGATGGGCGACTGAGGGTTCGGAGTTCGAGTCCCGGTGGGGGCAAGAATTTTCTCATCTCCAAGTCGTCCAGACTGGCTTTGGGGTCCACCCAACTTCCTGTCCAATGGGTATCGGGGCTATTGCCCCAAGGATAAAGCTGTCCACTCCCTCCAACTAGTGCCGAGGTCAAGAAAATGTGGATCTATACATCCACTCCCCCATACGCCTTCATGGCATAGTGCTTAATTAGTTAAGCGCAGGGACAACTTTACTTTTACAGTATCTCAGTAGGCTTTGGTTCCTGGATATGTGTTGACTGGGACGTTTTCGCTCGCTTGAATGAGTACTACACCCGTTTAAAATTGTGACCGCTTTTTAACACTCTGTATAGTTCGAGTTTGTGACTGCGTCGTAATAGACCATAAATAAAAAGGTGAAGACGTAAAGCTGCCCCTGTGTTTAATTATGCACCACACCGTAAAGATTTGATAATTTGGCACTAGATGGAGGTGAGTGGCCAGCTTCACGCCCTGCCTGCTTTATCCTCGGGGAAATGCCCCTGTACCCATTGCATAGGACACTGGATGGGCCCCAGAGCCAGTCCAAACGCTGTGTAGAAGAGAAATTTCGCTCTCCTACCGCTAATCGACCCCCGGCCACTCAGCCCGTAGCCCGTCGCTATACCGACTGAGCTATCCCGGCTCTCATTCAACAATCGAGACGAAATTTACTTGAAATCAGATGGGTACTTTCAGAGGTTAGACTTCTTCATTGAAGTATGATTTCCCCGTTCTGCATTCCTGTTAGGCATTTTGCGCCAAGCGTGAATGCGAACCTGCACATAAACCGTACTCCCTTGCATACACAAGTTAAAATCTGTTCGTTTTCAGTGTAGACTGTAGTCTCCTATGTCGGTCTCCGCTCCCGGAGCCTGTTACGGATCTTTTCTCAGTGATATTGTGGAACTGAGCGGAAACGGAAAGCTGTGACGTGAAATTTTCTCGCTGTCCACCGCGAAGCCATGCGCCACACTTTCGTAATGATCTTACGTAAACAAAACTCATTACGCAGTATATCCAGTTGTGTCTATATCAGTCCTTTTCCAGGCTACTCTAATCGATTGAAGGGAGGAACCGCGGCGTCCAATTCAACAATTTATGAGTGAAATAGAGAATACACACGGAATTTTAGAATGCTTTCGAGTTTCACAAGCAGAACTGAGTTATATGTCCGTGAATATGGGGTCCATTTCTTGCAACTCTGTTAAGAAGGTGAAAACAGAGAAGTTATTAATAGCTCGTTTGTTTGTTTTCTTCTTACACAACCAAGTTAAACTTAGGACGCATTTAGGTTGTGACCACAGTCGAAATTGGAATAGCTGTAACTTCTTAAGGAAGGCTCTCAGGGTCACAATTTACATTGTCACGATTTAGGGGTGAGTGACTATAGACGGAGTATGGATTGATGAATGGATTTATTGATCATTTATATACACCAATCGGAACTGCAATTTACAGATCACTGATACACAGACTAGTGTCCTCAGTCTATTACAGTCTTCACTAGCCGTTTCCTGACAACGGATTTAACACAGTGGATATTCTTCAGCTTCCGTGGTCGCGCCGTTGCCCTCTGAACTCATAGCGTCATCATCTGAGCCTCCTCAACTCTCGAATAACTGCTCACTTGGAACTTCGGAACTCGCCTGACTATTTTAACATTTTCTTTATAACCACTTTGCACGGACCGAATAGAAAACACCGTGTCCAACAATACCCCTATTGCCGTAGGCGTGTTTACTGGTCTGTTGCCTGTCAGTGGATATCTCCTCTGGCTCCGCTCTTCCAGCCTTCAGGCGTCATGTTACAATTTTAGAGTGATGTGCTGCTTCCATCTTCAGGGGTGAGGAATAAATTAGGCAAGAAATCAGTGGCAAGTTTTTCTTCTTACGTCATGGTGCTTTCTTTATTAATGATTTCTTCAACTCTGAAGATGGGAGCAGTACATTCCTACGAAATGTTAGTGAATTTCCACCAGACTACTTGACGTCACGTACTCTCCTAATCACCTCTCTGAGAACCCAAATCCAACGAACCCAAAATGGTTCGTGAGGATACAACACTCTATCTTAATTTCAGTAAAGATAAAGGTAAAGCTGTCCTGAGCTTAACTAATTAAGCACCACACTGTGAAGGCGTATGTGAGAATGGAGGTATAGCTCCATCATTCTCAACCTTGGCACTAGCTGAAGATTAATGATCAGCTTCGTGCTCTTGCCGCTTTACCCCCAGGAAAACACACCCCTTCCAATTGTAGAGGAGACTGGCTGGGGTCCAGAGACGGTGTATCTATTACGGAGATGAGAGAAACCTTGTGCTCCTGCCGGGAATTCAACCCCGACCCCTCGGTCTTCCAGTCCATAGCTAGTTGCTATACCGACTGAGCTATCCCGGCTCTGCTCTCAATTTCAGTACAGCTTCTAACCTCACAGTAGTGATTATGGTGTAAACCCGTGTAGTCTGGCAAGGTACTAGCAGCATGTTGAGTGCATAACTCTGCCAGCCCTGCAGATGGAGACAGAAAATTCCCCCGAAATTTCAATCTGTGCCAGACTACGTGACATCCCATTTTCTCCGTCTTGACAGCCTCGACTCCAGTGAACCTAAAACAGCTTGTAAGGGTTTTAAACCATCTCGTAATCTGAGTGAAAGCAAAGGTAATGTTTTCCCTGGATTGAATTAAGCACCACGCCACGAGGAGGTGCATGGAAATGGAGGTATAGCTCCACCATTCTTAACCTTGGTACTAGCTGGAGGTGAGTGGTCAGTTTCACGCTCCTACCACTTCACCCCCAGGCAAACAGCCTCTTTCCCAATGTATTTGAGGTCGAGTGGGCACAAAAGACCTTCTAAATATTATGCGGAGAAGGGGAAAAAATCTTTTGCTTCTGACGGGAATCGAACCCCGATTCCTTAGTCGTCCAGTCGATATCACGGTCGTTATACTGACGGGCTGAATTTGCTCGTTTTAATTTCCGTACTACTTCTTAATTGTTAGATTTGAGACTTTCACTGCGGTGATTATGCGGGAAGTAAAATCATGTAGTCCGGTAGAAGCTTGCCGACGTTTCGGTGGAACGTACTTCTTCCATCTTGAGAGCATAAATCTGCCTGTCGCCTGCTTCATGCTGTTTGACCCTGCATGGTGTTACATCTCAGCTGAGTTTACACTGTCTCGTAACCCAAAACTTATGGAAATACTCATCTAAACTGAGAGGTTTGCCGGTCAGGCTATGACATCAAACCGCAGTGGGGAAATGTAACGGCACCAGCGAAGCGAGACAAACTCGTGCCACGGTGCGAAGCAAAGAAATGGAGAAGAGACACCTAAGCGACATCTTTAAATTTGTACAACTGAAACTCCATGCAATATGAAAGTAGCTTAAGAATTCCTCTCGCAGCTCCTTTTTACTTACTTCCCTTGTTTTTTTGGGGAGCTGGGGCTCGGCTCTTTCTTTGACTTTCACGTTTTCTATCTGCGGTAGGACCACCTTGGGGCCGAGAGTCAAATCAGTGCATAGTCTCTACAATTATAGGACAATATGGTGAGACGATGACTGGATAAACACGTAACAATACCCGATTCCTTGCGAGGCAGCAGCTGTGGTCGTGAGCCTCAAGGGATTTTGCCCCAAGACTAAATTATTTGTGGTAAACCGCCGGTCTTAAAGTAACTTTAAGTGTCCGTTATGAGTTAGTTGAAGCCAAGAGTTAGTTACGAAATGGTAGCCAACCGGCAACGACGGAAGCAGAGGACATTGTTGGGATCCGTTACTAGGCAACAGCTGGTGAAGATATGGAAGATTTTGCGTGTGTTGTAGTAACCTATAGAGCGAAACTGTTGTAGTTACCTGTAGTTCCGATTTGTAAGTGTTCAATAAATCCAGTTACCAATCCAAACCCCGTGTCTAGTCACTAATATGTGACAATATAAAAGCACAGAAAATTATTATGCTTCGAAAAGGATTTGAACAAACGAACACTGGTTTCGAGCTGTTCAAAACAGTTTACGCTTCAGAATGCCCAGCTCATGATGTCAGCACTCTTTTGAGCTTGCAGATGGAGAATAAATTTAATTTCAAGAAAGTTCCCGGCCAGGCCGTATGCATTCCCTCACATGAGAACCAGAAGAAGGTAACCGGCTGCTTTAACACTGTCACGTTTTGTAACTGCCTAATGTATTGTCACGTGTAAGGGATTAGCTTTAATTGATGCAGATAAGGAGGCTGGTCTAGAAGTAAACACAGAGAAAACTAAGTATATGTTACTGTCTCGTCACCAAAATGCAGGGCAAACTCATGACATAAAGATAGGAAACAGATGTTTTGAAAATGTGGCACAGTTCAGATATTCGGGAACAACGATAACAGATCGAAACCTGATTCAGGAGGAAATTAAGAGGAGATTTAACTCGGGTAACGGTTGCTACCATTCAGTCCAGAACCTTTTGTCTTCTCGTCTGCTGTCCAAAAACATAAAAATTAGAATATACAAAACTATAATTTTGCCTGTGGTTCTGTATGGGTGTGAAACTTGGTCTCTGCCATTAAGGGAGGAATATAGACTGAGAGTGTTTGAGAACAGGGTGTTGAGGTGAAAATTTGGACCGAAGAGAGATGAAATGACAGGAGGTTGGAAAAAACTGCACAATGAGGACCTTCATAACTTGTACTCTTCTCCAAGTATAATCAAAATGATCAAGTCAAGGAGGATGAGATGGACAGGGCATGTAGCACGATTTGGGGAGAAGAAGAATGCATATAGGATACTAGTGAGAAAGCCAGAAGGAAAGAAACCACTGGGAAGACCAAGACCTAGGTGGGCGAACGGTATTAAAATGGATGGGATGGTACGGATTGGATTGATCTGATTCAGGATAGGGACCAGTTAGGGCTCTTGTGAACACGGTAATGAACTTTCGGGTTCCATAAAATGATGGGAATTATTGAGTAGCTGCACAATTGGAGGGTTCTCAAGAAGGGCTCAGTTCCATTAGCATGGCTAATGATAATGAGTTATGAATTTGATAATAGTCAATTACAACAGCTGACATACTGAACTCCTGAACCTCTGTCTCTCGAATCTCTGTTAAGAATGAGTGACTCCTGTCTGCACGAATGCACTCCCTTTCATAATTGCCACGCGGTCCAAATATAAATCACCAAGTCGAAGAGTTAATTGTTCTCTGTTATTCTGTTGGTCGTCTCGGGAATTTCCGTATTAAAATTCGTTGCCGCGGAAAAAGGTGTTTGCGTGCCTTTGTCTAGCAATGGATTGTTCCATCACGATATTATAGTTGGCCGGATCCCTCCCGGACATGGGGACAATTAAATCTTTGAGGACTAGGTTACGAGCAGGACGCCCGGGGAATACGGGTTCGATTTCCGGCTGGGCAGGAGATCTTCCTAGCCTCCATAGCGGCTCTGGGGTTCGCGCATCCCTCTATCCAATGGGTACAATTTCGCAAGGCCTAAACCTGATTACTCAAATCCATCTAGCACTCAGGTTAAGAACGCATGGAGTTGTGCTCGTTCTTCCTTAGCCGTCTTCGTGGCGTGGTGCTTAACTAAGCAGAGAAACTACTGTACCTTTTATTTTAATGTTTTCTTGTGTGATTTATATTAAATCACGCCGAAACTCCCTTTTGCGGAAAAATAGTACTTGACACGTAATTTATTCCAAGTTAATTAATTCTATAACGGAAATGTGTCACTCAGTGTACAGTAATTATCGTGTAAGAACTATTTTTAAACACTGAGATAGTAATTTGAGTCCGAAATGAAATATTTAAAGGGGGATTTCGTGCTAATAAATGATAGGTAAATGTAGATTTGTCCTTATGCTTAATTAATTAAACACAACGCGACTAAGGCGTATAGTGGAGTGAAGGTATAGGCTCACAATTCCTTATTTCGTCAACAGTTGAAGGTTAGTGATCAGCTTCGCGCTCCGGCCGCTTTATCCACGGCACTGTTGGATGGGAAGTTGGCTGGGTCCCAGAGCTTTCTGAACGCTGCGAAGCAAAGAAAGATCTCTTTTCCCTGCCGGGAATCGAAACGTGCCTTCCAGCTGCGTCCCAATACCGACTGAGCTATGGATAATACATTAATGGCGGCCAAATATGAATTCAGTCTAAGAATTGCAAGACATAAAACTTAGGGAACGCTATGATTCATGAAGTTACGTGACGCCGTGCTGTCCGACAGAAGTTCAGACTGGAAGAACTTGCTGCTTGCTTCATTCTCGTTGCTCGTTTTGCGCACCTTGTGTACTGAAGACAAAGGCATTAGGTTCCTCTGAAACGTCGATCAACTTGTAATGAATTACACTGCCTCAGGTTCCAGAAGTATTCTTCAGAAAAGACCTCCCAAAAAGATGTAAAGCTACCCCTGTAACAGGCCGTGGAGGCCTGTGAGACGTCGAGGTTCCCACATGTTCTCTAGACAATCGGCTCACAGATGGCGGTGAGGTTGTCAGCCTTACACGCCGGCCGTCCTTTACCCATAGGAACATTCACAGTACTCATTTCTGTTAGAGGCTGAATCGACCCCAGGGCCATAGTGCTGCTGGAAAGATTAGGTCAATTGAAAAAATCCACCTCATCGGGATTCGAACCCGCATAGTGCCTCAACCAACTGCGCTACCACGTGCCCCAAGTAATCTTCATAGTTAAGTTTATCTTCTTTCTATTAAACTGATGGCCCGAGTCTTGAAGAAAAGGGGTCGGACACGGTTTCTTTTGTCTTCCTACTCTTCTTTTCGGTATATCACCTCTTGGAAATCTAACAATCCTGTCTCTGTTATTCTTGATGCATAATTATCCTATTCTCTAGCCCTCTTAAAAGCCGTTATCTTATTGGCTGGATTCTGCATTGCTGTCTAATATTCTGGCTGGTAACATGAGCGAATGTAGTTCATTCCACTGTCTTCCTTCAAGTGTTGAGCCCTGTGATTTCTAACAGTTGTTTTGTTGTTGAAGCACCAGCCCGTGTCTCGACGGGACATGTAAGAAACAATCTTAAAATTTATTTGTAAATTCTTACTTTAGTTTCCAATCTTAGCTACTTTTTCCGCCCAAAGCGTGTCATATAGGCATCCAGACAGTGGGGCAGCTATGGGCTTGGTGTTGTGTGCACTCTCTGTTTCTGTACTTATATTTTCTTAGCTGCTCTAAGGGGAACCCAGTAGCTCAGTGGTTCTCAAACTGTGGGGGGCGACCCCCGGGGGGGGGGCGGAGCGCTGGG